>NC_043964.1:42697502-43070002 GCF_902148855.1 Sphaeramia orbicularis | reverse complement strand
TATTAATAATAATACTGAGCTGTGTTCTGTTGTAATAAAGTACTGATAATTATATTGTTGCCCTCATTTTCAGCTATCTTTTCAGCAGTGGTGATTTCTCATAGACTGCAAGGGAGGCCCGGCTTCCCCTAAAATTACAAAAATTAAATGGTTAAATATGTTCGGTTGTGTTGACATTTCATTGACTACAAATGTGTTAGAACACGTTCATCTCACAGACGAGTTCGTTCAGAATCAGCTTTATCACAAATCAACAGACTCGATGTTGTTCACTTCTCATACATTCCCGTTGCGCTGTTTTCTCATTTGATCTCTGCTCAGTGCATTTGTCCGTAGACGCCAGGCGTCTGTGGGCTTCAATGGGACTGAGTGGAACAGTTTTTGTCATTGCCTCAAAACTGGACAGTAATTGGATAAATGCCACGATGTTGTCCTGCCCCTGGACGCCGGGTGTCTCTGGGGGTGAATGGAGCTGTGGGCGGAGCTCGGCCGGGCTGGACGCCAGAATCCCAGGTGCTGATTAGAGAAAAGCTGGCTCGAAAGGTTGAATCCCGTTTGATTGACAGCTAGTTTGAGATCTACTCCTTCACTGACACAGTTCAGTTTAATACCGTTGTGTATTCTGCTGTAAAATCAGAGAAACCACTATGAAATTACTCTTTCATTTCTTGCACTGTAAATAAAACAGACTCATTGTACTTCCTTGTTTCAATTTAACATAATTTCAGCGTTTTCTTGTTTCAGTTATATAATTTAATTATTTCTTGTTCGAGTTTAATATCGTTTTGTAGATAGTTAAATCAATCAAACTGTTGGTCGGAGTGAAAGGAGCATCTGTTGTTTAAAAAGGCTGAGGTCTTACACTTACAACACAATGGGCCAAGGCAATCTAAGCAGCCTAGCTCTGCTGGACATTCAGAGGACACTGGTCCAGTCCCTGGAAAAGACGCCTACTTGGTACGATAAGGTCACTGACCATTTTCTTAAAAAGGAACGGAATTTATGTTTCAATAACTTGACAATGTTTTTTTTTTTTTTTTATGTAAGCCGACAATGAGCTTCCCCTGTCTGAAAGACGAGCAGCCGCCACTGCTTTTCAGGAACCTGTTGCTTATCTTTGAAGAGTTTTAATCCAGAAGTCAATGTGCATCTTAGTTCAACTCTCCCCTCAGTGGTCCCTGTTTTCTTACCGAACACTGGCCATAGGACTGTTTTGGTGTTGTCATGTACAACAGACAATTGTAACTCACTCAACTCAATACTTTAAATAGATCTGCTACTAAGAAATACTTCACTACAGGTTAATTCAACTTTTATTTAATCCATAAATCATCTCAACAAAAAGCATCAAATGTTTTTTCGCAGCTGTAAAAAGGAATAGGTTTTTTTCAGTGGTTCATGTAGTGTTTTCACACACTTTACTGATTTGTGCATGTCATTTCCCATCCAGACTTATTTGTTCATTGCTTATTTGCATCGGGATAAACAGGTAGCATAGATATTGTACAGACTAAAGCATTTCCCAAGAGCTCCACATATGTACTCCACAAACAGTTTAGTTTATTTGCAATTCAATTTATTCAAAGAAAAAGGGTGAGATACGGGAAAAGAAAATACGCTTTTCCATTTCAACTTTTGCATTTCAGCAGATTGTCCACATTAAGAATGAAAAAGAACAGAAAGAAGAATGATGTTTGGAAAAAGTCTCTGCACTCCAGCCTCAGTGTTGGTAGGTCTGTTTTATTGTGTGTTTGGGTTGTGGTAGAATGAGTCTTTTTCAAACACAACAGCAGGATTCAAAGTTGTCCCCTTGGTCTTGAAAGGCTTCGTCGTCCACAGGCTGAAGTAAAGGGTTAGCAGAGTCACACATGTTTCAGACCTTTCCGTACCATCACAACTGCCAAAGAAGCAATCACTGCTCCAGCTCCGAAACACAACACTCCTTTCAGTATGTTGTTATTGCAGCCAAGCCATGTAGAAGTTGTCTGATCCACAGTACCTTATTTATAGATAACAACAAAATATAGAACATTATGTGAATAAGTGAATAACTAGTTAGAATAGAAGAATGCATAAAATAAGATATTATTGTGTATTGCCTATTTGTAATTAATTAATTAATTAACATAGGCAATCATGGTAAGGAGATATTATCATATTTATTAATAACTGTATTTGTAGTAAATAATTAAAGTGTATATAAATATTGTAGTCTATATAAAAATAGGTTGATTATGCAAATCTGATTGTGTGTGAGGTGACTAAAAAAAGTGTATGGTGAATGGTTTGCATGGATGTTTTGTGTTATTGAAAAAAAAAGTGTGTTAACAAAGCAAAGGAAGCTGAATCAATTTAATTATTAGTTTGTAAAAAGGGGGTGGGAGTCTATAAGTTATACTTCTTTTCACTTGTTTTTGACTGCAGTCCAGCCAGCCCTGATTCTCCTCTGCATGGTCCAGCCAGCCCCTGATGTTTTCATGTGCACTATTTATCTGATAATTATGGTAAAGGAAGTTGGCTAAATGGTTTTAAGGCTATTTTTAACATGAAATTCAACCTTTTTCCTCCACAACTATTTCACGAATTGGTATTAGTACTTCGTATAGTATTGGCACCAACGCTGTGAACTACTTTTACTGTACTTTTGGAGTAATCATACTCCAAAATCCCTTCTAGGCTACAAAAGTGTTTTTGTCTCAAATAATGTAGAAGACTTTTACAATATTTCAGATGAAAACACTTTTGCAGCCTGGAAAGGACTTTGGAGTATGATTTTTCCAAAAGTACACAGTAAAAGTAGTTCATAGTGTTTGATGCGGATAACATATGAAGTACTAATACCACAAATACCAAATTCATGAGGTACTTATTAGAAAAATACATTTTATTCATCATTGAATTTAATCTTTTACACTATTTCAAAAACACTTGTAGCCTGGAAGGAATTTTGGTGTATGATTACTCCAAAAGTACACAGTAAAAGTAGTTCATAGTGTTGGTGCTAATAGTATACCAAGTACTAATACCAATTTGTGAAATACTGGTGGAGGAAAGAGATTGTATTTTATGTTACAAATAGCCTTAAAACCATTTTAGCCAGCTTACTTTACCATAATTATCTATCTATCTATCTATCTATCTATCTATCTATCTATCTATCTATCTATCTATCTATCTATCTATCTATCTATCTATCTATCTATCTATCTATCTATCTATCTATCTATCTATCTATCTGGTTTGACTGCAGTCCTTTTTTAACGCCAAAAATTGTGTTTGTCTGTGTTGTATTGTTCTTTGTTATCTGATGATTTTATGTGCTTGAAATAAAATGAAACTAACAAACCTTCAGGGTCCTCAGGTGTTTCTTGCAGCTCAGGAGTAGAACCAATCCTCGGTTCATTTTTGAAAGCCTCCACGTCACAAAACATTGCCTCTTGACATTCTTCCAGCAACTGCTGTAGATTTGCAATTGTTTCTTTTAAGGAGTGGATGAGGCCCAGTAGTTCCTCTCCGAGTTGTGTGAGATGAATGATTGTCCTCTCTTTCCGCTCCAGGAGCTCGTCTTTTATCATGATGCTGTGTTTCGCCTCCATCACATAGGCTTCGTAATTTTTCAAATCAAACCTCAAGGATGTGATAGTTTGCTTGTCTTTGTGTCTGGTGGATTTAAACTGCTCGTGCTCACTCAGGTGCTTCATTGCTTGTTCTTCAAGTTTTTTCTGAAGCTCATACTTCTCTGCTCTCACCTTCTTTAACAGTGAGTCGTAGTCCTCCACCTGACCCTGAAGCTCAAGCTTTTCTGAGGTCAAGTCTTCTATGTCGGCCTGCAGTGTTTTTATCAACATCTGAAACTCAGTCAGTTTCTTGACAACAGCCACATTTTCATGATGCGCGGATCTTAGATCATTGTGCAAATCATCAGTTGTTAAAAACAGAAGGTCAATTTCTGCGTCCTTTTCCCTGACTCTGGAATGCAGATCAACAGTTTCCGTGGTGAGGAGCTGAATTTTGTCCTCCAAAGTCTGTTCAGTGATCTCACTCTCCTCCTGTATCATGAGAAGGTGTCTGGTCTCTAGCTCTCTTTTCATTTCTCTTTCTTCCTCCATTTCTGCAACTCTGTTTTCTAGCAACTGATTCAAAGCTGCTCGAAAATTCTCTTGAGAAATAATTTTTATTGGGGGTGAATGAACTGTCGGAATCTATATTCAAATAGTTCTGAGTGACATCAGCTGTACACTGTTTCACTGGTAGATTATTCGTGTTTTGATTTGGTTGGTCTGGTTGCCACGGTGATATGCAGGGTCTGGGTCACATGGAATGAGGACAACGTTATGTCACGTGACATATCTGGAAGGCTGCAACATTTTGAACTTAAAAACTATTGGTTGCTATGGGCAACAGCACAGTACAGGCATGCAGCAAAGAGCCGTATAAATCAAGATTTAAGAGCTGCTCTGTCGAAAAAAGCAACCAGCAGCGTAAATCGACAGCGACGTCTATTCATGCTACCCCGGCAAAAAGTACCTTTCATTTTGACATGCCTATTTGGATATGAAATGATACTCCCACTATAGAAACACCATTATTTACTTATTCATATGGATATGGGTAGAGCTACAAGACAGGCTTATATCTTCTATCAAAAAACTTTTATTTGGCCTTTCACACACTGATAAAATAAATCCAGAACAAATACATAATATCAGCCTTTTAGTAATATTTGCTAAATTTCACGTTCATTGCACCAAATTTGCACACCAGCATCCAAACATTATTATTTTTAAAACACTTTTTTCCCCCAATTATTTACACAATTTAAAAGAACATTATAAACTCTAAAGCAAATAAAATAAAAAACTATGTTAAGTATATAATCTTATTTAATGTATATAATTTCTATTTTATACCTCGAGCTTTTTTATTCTATTTTTGTTTTTTTTTATTTTATTTTTACTCACATTTGTTTCTATATATTGGAAATGTAAAATAATTGTGAAATGGGATTTTTTTTTATCCTATTTTGATATATATATACATATATATATGTATATATACATATATACATATATATATGTCAGGGTAGAGACTGCGATCTGGTAGGATCGGCGATTCTACCAGTAGAGACTCCGATCGTAGTCTCTACCAGTAGAAACTCCGATCAGAGTCTCTGACCCTAACCCTAACCCTAACCCGATCGGAGTTTCTACTGGCAGGATCGGAGTTTCTACCAGTAGAGACTCTGATCGGAGTTTCTACTGGTAGAGACTACGATCGGAGTCTCTACTGGTAGAATCGCCGATCCTACCAGATCGCAGTCTCTACCCTGATTATATATATATATATATATATATATATATATATATATATATATATATATATATATATATATATATATATATATATATATATATATACTACAAACACTCTTAAATAAAATCTTTACCTTTTTTTAAGTTTATTGCCATCTTTTTCTTTAACAGGTAATTAACATCATTAATGAAGAGAGAAAAAATGTAAATAAAAATAAAACAGCAGACAAAGAACAGAGAAAAGAAAAAAAATTATTGATGACTTCTCACAGCACACTTATGTTCTGTGCACTTATGCACTGTTCTAGTCCACAGAAAGTGCAGGAATACTCAATATCAATCTTAAATTTTTCCAAAGTTTTCTTTGCTGATATATATGGTGTATCATTTTAAAAGAAACCTCTTTGGCCTTGTTATTAAGACAAAACTTATTTCCAATAAACCAGACTTTCTGCCAATCAATTCCTCCATAATGTGTGATCTAAAAGACTTTGGCCGGTGGTACAGTTACTTCATGCACAAGACTCCTGATATATTTATTAGAGCATTTTGTTTTGGTAATCTCAAGTTCTCAAAGGTATATTCTACTTTTAATTGGGTGAGTCATAAAGACACCATCTCCTGAGTCTTTAAACAGCTGCAACACGACTCTTGGCAGAGTATCAAACACTATTGCATATTCTTTTGGTGTGATTGGCATTTTACATTTAGACAGGAATTCACTATACGTCAGTAATTGTCCATCAGCATTAATGAGCTGTCGGACCAACATAATACCATTGTCAACCCATTTTTTGTAAAATGAAGATTTATTTTTATATAGAATATTCCTGTTATCCCATATGCAATAATTAGTTGGTGAAAATTGTGTTTGTAGATAAGTTTCCAGGCCATCAGAGCTTGTTTATGAAAGTCTGCTAATTTAATAAGTAATTTATAAATATAATCCCATTTGAGCAGAAACGGTAGACCTCCCATCAAGTTGAACACATTTTTAGGAAAAGTGTTCCAAATATTATCTTTTTCTCTGATTAGGCTGGTTAACCATTTGACTTTGAATGTAGTATTTCATGTTTCAAAACTTAGTACCTACAGACCATCGTTTTGTTTTATATTACAAAGTATATCCTTCTTCAGGTAATGACCCTTGTTTCTCCAAATAAAATTAATAAAATTCTGTCTAATATTTTGTATATTTTAGCAGGCATTTCCATGGAAAAAGACACATAGACAGATCTGGATATCCCTCACATTTAGATAATAGAATTCTACCATTTAAAGAAAGTGCTCTCCACATACTGAACCTTTTAGATATTTGCTCAGTTATAGGGTTGAAGTTCAGATCACTGCAAAGTTTTTTTATTCTTGTCAATGCCAACTCCCACGTATATGACTGTATTCTTCAGAGGGATGCCATTTATTTCTGATAGGTTGCATTCCTTCAGTGAAAATAGAACAGATTTGTTAAGGTTCTTTTTTAATCCTAAGACAGCAGAAAATTCCTCAGTGCATTAACTGCTTTGATTACCTCATCTTTATTGGAGAGAAAAATGGTTGTATCATCCACTGGTTTAGATTTTCTGTTTAAGGTCACTATACCTCAGAAGTTACTTTTCTTAATATGTGTAGCCAGTAGCCAGCATGTCCATGTGGGGCCCAGAAGGGTTACAATTGGGCCATATGTAAGGGTCCCATGTGGATTTGTCCGCAGTTTCCATGGTGGCCCCACATGTGTTTGCCCATATCAGAATCAGAATCTCTTCATTGTCATTGTACCATGTACAACAAAATTGAGGCAAAACTCTCAGGTTCAGTGCGAGAATTTACAGACAGACAACAAATATCAGTAAAACAACAACAAATATAAGTAGAAGGCACAGTTATTTACATTAAAAAATAAAAAGTATTGCAAACTAAGATGTTAGTAAAACATAAAATTTAAGTAGTGCAAATAACATGAGAAGTGGTGCAAATGCCATGAAAGATAAATATTGTGGGATAATTAGTGTGGAGACTAAATAATATAATATATTCAGATCTCTGATTCTGATTCTGATAAGGGCAAACACATGTGGGACCACCATGGAAACTGCAGACAAACCCAAATGGGACCCTTCTGGGGCCCACATGGACATGCTGGCTGGTGAGGAGGAATCAAACAGGGCTAAGTGGACAGCCCAATTCCACAACAAATATCTAACATTTCTATACAGAAATTAGTTTATATGATATATAACCCGTTCTTTTTTGTTTCTTTGTGGGTAGATCGCGAGTTCATTGATTTCATTTGATCGTTATTAATGAATTAATTTTGTGACCAGAGATGAGTTGAGCTGCTCGACAATCAACTCCTTCAGCCTGAGTTTTACTTTCAGGTAAATAAATTAACCCTCTTGTCGTGTTAGTTTTGGTAAACGTCTGTGGAAGGAAAAGCAACGGCAAACCACTCTGTGAACATCTACAAAAACGTCTTATGTATGAAGGTAAGTGAAACTTTTTACTTTTAATAAGCTGATAATCAAACGGTTCGTGCTAACTAGCATTAGCATCGATTGAGCCAAATCTCATTTAAAAAAACAGACATTTTTTAGTTGCATTACAAATTGTATAGCGTACACTAAAAAATAATTTGCGATTTATGGCATTATTAGACAAACCATAAACCATTGCCTAATTCGGCTGTAACTGACCCACAAAATACCTTTGAATTAATGACATCTTCCATTTAATTGTGACCCACGTTGTCTTTGAACAGAGAAAAGTACACTTGTATTACTATGATTTATTTACCCTTATTTTCTATGAAATAAGTCACATATTTATATTTAAAAACTTTAATACTAGACATTCATCTTTTTTATATAATTTTAAAGCTGTCCTTGTGATTTATTTACCCATATTTTATCTGAAATAAATCATAGATTTTTACTATATTGCATATTAATCTTTTTTATATGATTTCAATAGAGATAATAGACTTAACTTTTTTGAGTTTTATTTGCTGTTTATTTAAGAAATGTAAGCTGTTTTATTCTTTTTGGGCAAAATAAATAACCTTTGAATCAAACTATAAGAAGACTGTTGTTGTCATGTCAGCTCCCAGACTGTGTCTGGATTTTGTCTGTCTTGTCTGTCTTTTCTGTTTCGTCTGTCTTTTCTGTTTCATCTGTCATTTCCTGTTTTATTTTGTTAAGTTTCCCTCATGTGTTATGTCTGGTGTCTTTACTACCCTTCTTTGATTGTTTCACCTGCTCCTGATTACCTGTCTCCGCCCTGATGTGTTCCACCTGTGTCTAATTGTCTTCCCGCCCTCTTGTGTATTTAAACCCTGTGTCTTCCCCTGTTGCTTTGCCAGTTTGTTTGCTACACTTGTGTGCTTACTCATCAGCATTTTTGGATCCTGTCAGTCTGTCTCCCCGTTGTGACCCGTTTTTGTCTACCGACCACCGGATCTGCCTGTCCCTGTTCTGCCTGCTCGTCTGTTGTGACCTGGTTTGTTTCCGACTACCGATTCTGTCTAACCCCTGTGTACCTCAGCCTCCAACGATTACCTGTGACTTCGACCCATCGCCTGGATTACTGACCGTGAGTTTAGCCTGTCCCTCATGTCCCGTTGCCTATCATATTGCCTTCCTGTGTATGACCTGGACTGTCTTTGGACATACCTCTGTTTTTCCCTAGTCGGGGTTCCGTTGGGATTTTTCCGGCTCGGCCACGCTGGCCGCCCATTGACCCCATTCACGGCCCAGACGTCAAGCCCTGAAGTCAGCGTCATCACAGATTTACTAATCATTCTGTGTTGTGCTTTAACCCTTGTGACAGTGTTCAATAAACACACTCGACTTTACGTCTGTCTTTTGGTCTTGCATTTGGGTTCAGCCTTTGTACCTGACTTGTTACAGTTGTTTAATTGTGTTAAAACTACATCAAACCGCCTGTAGTTCTTTAAAGAGTATAACTTTAGTCTTATACCAGGGATTAAAGTTCTCCGTCACCACGACGGATTTCCCTCAAATGGAAAAATTGCGGGGGGGGGGGGTGGTGGTCATATTGAAGTAACTTCCCCACGTGTTTCGGAGTCCAGTCGGCACCGCGATCCTGTCCCGGGTCTGCAGGTGTTTAACACAGGGGGCTGATAGGTTTAACAGTGATAATAAGATGACTTCTTTATTTTTATGTCGGGAGGACAGATTGATGACTCTCTCTTTGGAAGGAAACGCTGCTCATTCTGTGCCTCAGAAACACATGGACAAGTTCAGCTTTACCGAAGTTCAGCCTCCAGACGCTAACTTTAGTTTAGTGCTAACAAGTAGCTTTCATTATGAAAGAACCACAGCGAAAAGGGAAGAAGACAGAACTGATCTACATGTACCTTCATGTTTGGGTTCATAGCTTATTTCCTCTTGCCGGTATATGACTAGTGTTTGTGTGTATGTGCCCTTCCCGTGCGTGCGGCTGTGCACGCCGCGGCCTTACGCAGTTAGGCGCCCGACTGCATAAGTGCTTTATTTTGACCCGTTTAGCATCTTATTTCTATCTGTGTGGTACAGTACGAAGGTAACATTGAATGAGTAACACCCTTGGTATTTGCAGTGTCAAAAAGCAGAAAAAATAAAAGATTAGTTGGTTAGGGTTACATTTACAGACATTTTCCCCAAAATTCATGTGCTGTTGGAGTTATGTTTTAGGAGTTCCTAAATTGTTAAGTTTTTCACTCATTTTTTGCAGTAAGGTTTTCTTCTAGTTATTATTTTCACTTGCTTCAAAGGTTTTCATACCCTTTAAAATTAACCAGAGAGCACCAAAATTGACCTGAAGCTTTAAAAATTTTCTGGGGGAGGACCCCCAGACCCCCCACCAGTACCACTCATGACATTTTTTCTATCCATGTTACTAATCTTCTACACCTGTACACTCTCCCATTCGGTGTGTTTTACAGTATTGCCAAATTTGACTATATAAACTTGTACGCTATAGTAGTATTGTATTGCATCATTTTTAATAGTGGCCAATGATTTTGCCCAGAGGAAAATTTTCAGTCAGATGAAATATTTTTGCTTTAATCCCTGTCTTATACTTACTCATCAGCTTCACCCTCATTGGTTTTGTCAGTCATACACTTTGTTCAGTGTCACTTTGATTAAATAAAGTTTGTTCTGCTGTATACTCTGTTCATGCAGAGAGGTCAGGATGCTGAGACTAAGAAGCAACTGGAAGAAGACAATAATTAAAGGTATGTAAGTGATGAACACCTTTATCTGGACATACCACAAGAAATGGAATCAAACATTCATGTTCTGTAGAGGGACGGCTGCAGCACATTATGAACCAAACTTGACAAATTCCTTTTGGAAGTTGCCAGGTACATTTTTACAGCTACATTTTAAATATCAGGCTGTGAAGTAGTGATGCTGGCATAAAAATTAGGATTATGCAAAGAAGCTTAAAAATACAAAGAATTTGGTTTGTCTTATACAAATCATGTATTCTTTAAATTACTCTGTGAATGTACTGTTTCTCAAAATGTTACAACACAGAAGGTAGTTGCTGCAACTAATGTATATTTCACTACAGGTTAATTGGACTTTTATTTAATCTAGAAACCATTTCAGTATAAAATACTGAACCTTTTCCTACACTCGAAACAGTTTTTTTCAGTAATTGTATAGTGTTTTCATAAACTTGACTAATTTTACACTGTGACACTGTTACATGTGTGTTCACACCGTTTAAATTGTTTACACTACTACTTGCACATTTTTATACTACTTTATATTTTTAAATCTTAGCCATATCTTTTTGATTGCACACTTTCTATATGTTATACTTTTTAAAGATATCTCCGTATCTTATTGTTTTGTTATTCATATGTAAGTGCACTGTCGCTGGCAGGGACCACCTACAATTTCGTTACACAACTGGTGTAATGACGTTCTGTTCTGTTCTATTCTATTTGTGCATATCAGTTCCCATCTAGTCTTATTTATTTATTGTTTATTTGTTTAGGGATAAGTATGTAGGATGGATAGTGTACAAACCAAAGTGTTTACAGCCTATGGTAATTTGCAATGCCAGTCCAGAGGTGCAAAATTTACACTGAAGATACAGTATTAACCCTTTAAAGCCTGAACCATAAAATCACTGACAGAAAATTTCAGTTCTTTGACATTGGAGCCTTTATTGGTCCTTCTAAACAACCAAAACATGTTTTTTTTTAAATATCAATTTCCATGTATGAGTTTCAACTTTGTATCATATTTGATACATCAGATCTCAATGCTCAAATTGTATTATTTTTGAACAAACAAACACAATATAAAACAAACATGTCCAACAAATTGGTAATTCCTTTTCCAAACTGGCAAAGTTCTGCCTCCTTCCTCATTAATGACAATCTTGTAGTGTCCCTGGAAAGGCCTCTGGTGAATGAATTCCTCCCCCCTGGTGGATTATCTGTGTATTGCATGTATCTAATTGTATGCATCAGGTTTTTCAAGAAAAAAAAGGCAAGATGATCATGTAGAGGGCTTCAAAACTCATGTATCAAATATGATACATTTGGTGTTATAGGATTAACAGTAAAGAGTGTCAAACTCTTTTTAGTTCAGGGCCCCCATACAACCCACTCCAAGGTAACAGACAACTCCAAATGTTTGTCTTTGTTTTAGTGTGAAAACAGTAAAATTACATGGTGAGAATGTTTACATTTTCAAACTATCCTTTCTAAAGACGTGGATAATCTGAAGAACCATGAACAACCTGACATTTCTTTTTAAAAAAAAAAGTGGAATTGTAACAGTATTCTGCCTGTTATTAAAACATTTATGCCTTTGTAGATCCACTGTGATCTGTAAATTGTAATGCACATGTGTAAATGAGAAGTTGAGTTGTAATGTTATGAAAATTGCACTTATTTTACACATACAAAAGACGAAAATTGGGAGTTATTATGTATAGGTTATTCCTAACTAACTATGCCTTTCTGTTTTAAGCCAAGTTTCTTTAATGTAAAGCTGTGTCCATCTGTGTCTTTCTTATTTATGTATACGTAGGTGTCTCAGGATTTCACAAGTCTTCATTCTCGTTACTTTAGTTTGACTTGAAACTAAATCAGTTTTCAGTGCTGCTTAATTTTGTTGAAAAACCAATTGGTTTGTCATAAAAACCTTAACTTAAAGAGCCGAGATGGGCTTGGAACTTGATCCTCTTTGTTTTTGCAGCACTGTAACTTGATGTAATTGCAGTAAACTGTCCTTGATAGCTTCGGTTAATGACAAATAGGTGCTTCATACAGTGTTAATTGTGTTGATAAATATGAGTTGTGTCTGTATATATCCATTAGGTGGGAACAGCATATGCCACTGCTCAGGAATCAGATGGGCTTCTGTCTCAGTGGGAACAGACCGCTTACAGCTGACACCCACAGGGGAACACACACACACAAAACAAAAAACGAAACAGTGCACACATGGATACTGCCAGTGGTGGCTCATCAATAGAGGGTCATATTTTACAACACAGTATACACTTTAATCTTAACTAACCCTGAGGCTTAGATGTAATAGTAGCAAAAGTTTTTTTTCTTCTTATTTGTAGGCCTACCAGTTGTTCATACAGGAAAATGTGTGTGTGCATGTAGAATACTTGACAATCTGTCACTGTAATGATTCACAAGATGCTGACACACGTCCAACAGCCAGTAAACGGAGTCAAATTTATCTACACACACCAGTTAGATATACGCCTATGTTTGACAACTGCCATTCACTCAATCACTGGCTGTGTTCTGTGATAAATGTCATACATTCTATAGTTCCCACTGTATAATAATGATAATAATAATACATTTTATTTGGTGGTGCCTTTCAAGTCACCAAAGATTACCTTACAGACAATAAAAAGCATAGTACACAAAATAGCTTCTGTTTGTTTTTCATGCAGACCCAAATGCTGCTTGAATAGATAGTTGTCTCTTCATGATTATTAGACTTCAGTCTAGTTCAGATTTAGCTCTCTTTACCATATAAACAATAGTTATAAAAGGTGTATGCACAGTAGACCCTTCCCCCTCCTCCAGTATAAGAGATAGGAGATCCTTGGGGCACAAAAATGAATGCCCAAGCACCACCCACAGGAGTAAATGCCATATTCTGAAAAGAAGATAAGGAAATAACAGGTCATCTTGAGGCACTGCTGGTGTGTAGCTCAGTAGGTAACGCTTCAGACTGCATCACAGTAAACGGAGGTTTGAAGCCTGTCCAGAGCAGTGGTCTTTTTCTGCAGACTTTCAAAGGGGGGGGGTGTGGTGCCGAGGGCGCTGGTAGCTAAATCCACCATTGCTCGTGATATTTTTGGGTCATTATTGAATCTCTTAAAATAGGGATATTATAAGTAAGTCAAGACTTTGACTCATCTATTCCAAAGCTTTAAACTTTTTCTGCTTCTTGAGTAACTTGTATGTTTTAGGTTCTCGTTTTGCTCCATGATCCACTTTCTGATGTTGAAGCTACAGTTTGCAGATGGAAACTTTGGCATTTTCCTGTAGAATTTTGTGGTACAGTTTGGAAATCACAGTCCTGGTCCTGTGGCAGCAAAGCAATCAGCCCCAACTGTGATACTGCGACCATCATGTTCCGCAAATGGGATAAGTGTCTTCTGCAGGAATGCAGTATTTTGTCTGTGCCAAATATGATGATTCTCATTTAAGCCAAAAAGTTCTGCTTCGGTCTTTTCCAGAGAACATTCTCCCAACAGCATTCTACCTTATCCACATGGTATTTAGCAAGATGTACACAGGCAACTATGTTGTTTCTGGAGAGTAGAGGCAACTCTGCCACCACACTGACATTTTCCATAAGAGAACATTTTCAAGAACGTTCTTTGAGTAGATTTAGTAGTTGTGGGTCCGATCAAGCGGTAACAGGTGGACACATTTCATGTTCAACAGTCTCTGTCATATAAGCAAAGTAACTTATATGCATGTATTATACATATTTGAGCAGGTATTTATAAGCACTTTAACATTATGTATAACAAAATTTGGGCAGATAAAATTTTTAGGTGAAACATGTCAAATTACTGCTCGGTAACGCGTGGACATGAAACGGACATATTTTTTAAGCTTTACGCAAATATTCAAAACAAGCAGTTCTCGACAGAAATTAATATCAAGTAGGACAAAACCTTTTAAATATTGTGTTCAACTATGGTGAAAATAAATTTTGTAGCAAAATATTGAAAAGTCTCTGACACATTGACATGAGAATGTGGTAACACGTGGACAGGCTGCCATAGTAACATGTGGACGACTCTTTTCCATTATATGCATCACCCAAAATGTTGACTTATTTTTTTAAAAAGGCAGATATAAGCACAATGCTTTATTTAATGTATTTAATACTAACACGTGGACAGGGTTCACAAATGTTCAAACTCATAAATATCAGTAATATTCACAAAATAATGAAAATTTTATACTTTAAACTTAACAATCAACTATGTAATCAACACACTGAATAAATTTTCCCATTTTTTAGATATAATTTTACGGTCAAATTCTAGCTATATTTTTAAGTCTGAGACATGGCTATGGTGTAAAAAGTACAATAAAATCAGTTGTAACTTTTTTTCTACAAGTGGTATTTTAAAATGATAACAGTTCCATAAAATAGATATCTTTAGCTAAAAAATTAGCTCACTTGATAAATGATGTGTGCAAATTTACTTTTTCGTGTTGATCACTTTCGCTTGATTGGACCCTTGTATGAAAAACTGATCACATTGTAGATCAAACTTGAATTCAGTCTAATAACATTGTAGGTATGTGTCACATGGAAGACACCTAACAAAGTGAAATAGAGTATTAAAAGTGTGATATGAAGGATTTGCATGTAATGTTTATGTAGAGGTCTGTTTTGTGCTAAAAGCTGATCATTTGTTGACATTAACTCCATTACTAAATTACCAACCTTCTTGATTCCCCACATTCATGATAGCTCCATCACTGCACCAACGTGCAACACTAGATACTGTTAGCTCAAAAATGCAGTCAGCTAATGTCAACAGGTGTAAAATACAGACTTAAATACAGACTTCATGTAAGCACAGGAGCCTGTGCAAATCTCACCTGGTGATCCTTTACAGATGCTTGAAGAACAACAGTGATGCTGCAGACTTACAAATACAAGACTGGTTGGTTTTTTCCCAACATTTTTCAGGTTTTCCCTTCAGGCTCTCGAGGTACTTTCACTACACAGATGGTGATGGTGTGCACAGTTTGACATTGCTTGGTTGTTTTCACATTCACCTGTGCACATACAAGAAGGAAAGTTTCTCTGTGCTCACATTATATCTCAGTTGAAGAGTATGAGCAGGACTTATGTCATCAGAAATATTTAGGAGGTAGTAATGATCTAATCATGTGGAAACAGAGGTTAAACTTGAACTAGGGCTGCAGCTATCAATTATTTTGTACGATTCAATTCAATTATTTAAATAGGCCCAAAAATGTGAAAAAGGTATGTCTGAAAGTGACGAACAACTAGTCCTTTATTCCAGAACCAGCTGAAACAACAACTACAAGAAGTATAAAAGTAAAGGCATATATGAAAAATTTCTACAATAACAACAGCAGAAAAGTATTTACACTACCAGTCAAAAGTTTGGACTCACCTGGTTTATCTTTATTTTCATGACTGTTTACATTGTAGATTCTCACTGAAGGCATCAAAACTATGAATGAACACATAGAGAATTATGTAGTTAAAAAAAGTGACATAACTCAAGCAAAATAGCCACGTTTTGCTTTTATTACTGCTTTGCACATTCTTGGCATTCTCTCAATGAGCTTCATGAGGTAGTCACCTGAAATGTTTTCCAAAGTGTTGAAGGAGTTCCCAGTGATGCTGAACACTTGTTGGCCATCTGTGGTCCATCTTATGCCATTTAAATGGGAAGGTGAGTCCAAACTTTTGACTGGTAGTGTATAAAAATATCTATAGATACATAGATGTAAACACAGTAACATAAAAGTATATATAAAAATAGAAGATATAAAAGTATATATAAAATTATATCTATATATATATAAACAGGTCAAATTATATCAATAAACAGTATGTGCACTGGAGCCTTCAGCAATTTTGTATTCTACTTACAACTTAAGGTGGGACAAACATACAACTTTGTGTTGATCCTGGCGTCATATTCGTCACCGTAAGTGTCTGAGTGAAACACAACAGCGGAGCAAGTTTTTACTGGCAGCGAAATTAAGGAAACGAAGCTTCGATTAAGGAAAATTGCAAATGAATATTTTATTCAATCGATTCGAGTCGATGAATCATTTTAGATCTACCAAAGTCCATTCTACCTGCCATTAGGTAAAGGTGTGGTAGACTGTAGACAGGTTGTGACTTTATTCCTGGGCTGATGCACAGAACTAGAGCTGCACAATATGGGAAAAAACTGACATTGCAATTTTTTTCAACCCTGCGATATATATTGCGAAATGAAAAAATATTCAGGAGGATATAATAGCTGTGTAGGGCTGACATAAATGGTCAAACAAATTAGTTGTTACCTCTCGTTGTGGCAACAGGTGTAAGGCACTATCGACACAGAACACGTCTTTCAGTATCATCCTTCTTTTGGGCGGAATAATTCCAGATAACTGACGTTGCTTGTCTTTTTGGCACCAAGTCTTCGTTTTCGGTGATTTTTCTCTTGTTTGTTGCTTATTTTTTAATGTTACTAGTGACTCACTCCATGTGCAGGGGCGTGGTCTACTTTGGCAAGCTGATCAAGAACGATTGTGATTGGTGGATCGCTGTGTGTCAGGTAGTCAGGTTGAAATTAGATGAGAACACATTGAGTTCATTTGCCTCTTACATTGCAGGACCTGCGATGTGACTATTGTGCACACATACATTGCGATGACGATGCTCAAACGATATATAGTGTAGCTCTACATAGAACTGAACTACCATTTACTGTCACATATAGGCCATTAACACTGAATAATTAATTGAGGGGCGTTTCTTTGGGCTGTGAAAGTTTCTGACCCTGCTGCTGTTTGAATCCAGGACCTTGTTGCTGTGAGGTGACAATACTACCAAACTGCACCACAATGCAGGTTCATTTCATTTTACTAACATTTTTCAGACTCTGTAAGAGTTGACTGTAGACGCCCTTCCCCCATATCACACCATGTACATGTCGAGGTTATAATAGTTTTGGATTTTTCATTATAGTTTAATTTTATTTAGTTTTGACCTCTTTTTTTCTCTTCTTTAGTCAGTTTTAATTAGTTTTTAGAATGTGAAAAAAATAAAGGAAGGTCCACACAACCAGTGAGCTCCCAACTGGGAGCTCACTGGTTGTGCGGACCTTCCTTTATTTTTTTCACATTCTACTTTTTTGGGATCCTGCACACCTCTAATTTTGGATGTGCGTGTCGTTCACCTTTTTTCATTAATTAGTTTTTAGAGCATGTTTGCTAGTTTTTATTGGTTTTCTTTTTTTACCTAAATGCTTAGTTTTAGTTTAGTTTTAGTTTCTTCATATCTTTTATCTTCCTCGCCGTCGTATTTAAATAAATCCCATACTGGACTCAGCTGCTTTCTCCCAACTTTAGTCTCCATGTTTCCAGGTAGAGTGGGGATGAGAAGCTGACTCTAAACGACAAGTGACGAGAAGTGACGGTCCGTGAAGTACCATATGGTGCCGCTAGCTAAAATTGCTCGAGTGAAATAAACCGATTTCATATCAATCTGACATTGACAAAGATGAAAATGAAGGGAATTTTATCCATAATTTGTATAAATTTTAGTTAGTTTTGTAAGCACACAATACAGTTTCAGTTAGTTATTGTTTTTTCTTATAGTTTTTATTTATTTCAGTTAACAAAAATGTTTTTTCAATTCTAGTTTTCGTCATTCCGTTCAATAATAACCTTGGTACATGTGCAAATACATATTTAAATGTATCTCTCATGTCATCTTGCGGAATGTGGAAAAACTGACTCTGACTCAAATTACTATTTAGTGTTTGTTCTATAATATGTCTAGAGTGGATCTTTAAATAAATCTGCACCATCACTCAACTTCTGCAACTTGTCTATATACATACTTTCCTATGGTCCTTACATATAAAAAAAGGAGGGATAAGCAGTACTAGCCAATGCTGAATTAGACGGAGAAACAGCTTTTAAGTAGTGTAATTACAGTTGACGTCTGATTAAGTAGAAATATATTTGGATTAGTACCTTTGGGAAAGCAGACTCAATCAATATGGCTTTTGGGTCTTAAAACCCAAATGACTCATGATATTTTTACAATCTCATCCTTGCAGTATCCTTTCCTCCAAACTTTGCAGAAACTGTTCCACTCGTTGTTCCAGCAGGAATCCTGTTTATTTAACGCCTCATATTCACCACGGCAAACCTTCAAACTGTCAAGCTGAGTGGTTGACAGCTAGCAAACGCTTTGGAGGGTCTTAGCTCCTTGCCTCTCCATCTTCTATAATCTGTGGCTCCTGCAGCAAACCTGTTATTACAGCGAGATCACATAAGCACCTATAATTCCAATTAGGAAATCGTTTGCCTATAGCATCAGGTTGATTCCTGGGTAACTTTGGGTCTAATCTGCATCGAGGGATGGGTTTCACAAGACTGTTTGACATTTATCTGTAACCCACGTAGATAACACACACACACACACACGAGTGTCATGCATCTTTATCTTATTGTTTATCTGAGAAGGTCAGAGTGAGTTTGATTCTGCTGCGTTCTTGGTATAAACAATGATTCAGTTTCTCTGCGAAGAAGAATGCAGCTTTGGCATGTGTCAATTTTTAACACAGACGAAAGAAATCAAACCTCAATGTGTTAATAATTGAGGTTAAACGAGGAGACAGACGTGTTTAAATCCTAGAGTCTTTGCTGTGGCTTACTTGGTTGTTTTTGTGTGAGAGTAAGTGCGTGGGTGTGTGTCTATGTATTTACCATTCTGTTGCTGCATAGCTCAGTATAATCTGCATCTATTTCTCATAAGAGCACTATCCAAGTTTGCCGTTTTATGTTGTGTTTACTCTCCTGCCCCACTGCTTTTCCGCCATGCCAACTCTAACAAACTGACCTGTGGGGCATGTGACCAGCACCCACCTACCCTGTCAGGAATCTCGCACACTCTCCTCGCGAACATATTCACACACTTTAATGCACAGCAGCGTCGGATAGCATGCAAAGACGCAAACAACAACGCAGACAGCGGCTTCCTTCGACAGACAGCAAAATAAGGCTAAAAAGCACAAAATGAGAGGCCTCTGTCCTTTGTGATCTACTGCAAAGGAATTTCCTCAAACCGAGATCTTCACAGAGATTGTTATGCATGACCACAAACACACTAACTGCAACAATCTGCTCATAAATAATAAAGCAAAAAAAACTAGAATCAGCTTTTCTGTCTTTCCTGTCACCTTCTTCCTTTCACACCCCCCCCCCCCCCCCCCCCCCCCCCCCCTTTCCACAAATATACAATTTAAGCAAAGCCTCTCATTCTTCTTCCTTATCATCTATCTCCTGCTCTGTGCGCCTTTCCCTCCAATTTTTTTTTTTTTTTTTTTTAAAACAAACTGTGCAGGTTTTCCTGTGTTTTTCTGCTCCTTTTCCTGTTGGCTGTGTGCTCCCGTTAATTATCCAAGGTCCAAAATCTTGAAATGTACGGTTCCTTTCTGGCTTTCTAAACTTAAACTTTACGGCTGGATGCCATACTGACTGAACAAAGCCAGTCAAAGCATGTAAATATGTACATATATCACCATATAGATGTGGATTTATGACCACTTCCAAGCTTCATTCATCACTCAGTTTATGGTTTTTCTTTTCCTGCTTCTGAATTTTAGCTTGTCGTATAGATGATTCTCCCTTTTTCCTCCATCGATTTTCTACCACTTCTGCATCACCCCCTCCTCCTCCATTTGCAGTATTTTTAAAGCTGCATGATTAAAATATATTCCTACCCCTCTCTCTTCCATCTCTCTCTGTTTCTTTCTCCCTTTGTGGTTGTCAGAGGCGGTCAGTGTAATCACATGTGTGCAGCCACGAACACAACAGGCCGAGCAGTAAATCAACACACAGTCCGACTGCAGCGAACTTGTGACACGCAGGCAGCCAGTGGCACCGAGTGACGGGGAGCCACGGAGCCCGACATGTGCACCCGACAACCCCTTCAGCTTCATTTAGATTCACTCGCTCTCAACTGTCATCTTATTTTAGCCATGCTCGCTCTCTGAGAGAAGAGGTATAGCATTGTTAGAAGTTGAAGGCTGTATCCTCAGATGACCAAGGCAGGAAGTGTAACTTTTGAAAAACTTGATATGATCCAAAAAGAAAACCAAAGAAATCTGGACACTTTTTCTTAAGAATCTTGATGCTTTACCTACTCACATAATTCCGGCTCCACCTGGCACACATTTAGGCCTTTATGGGAGCCAAGGCCTACTTGTAAAGGCCTTTTCTAACTTTAGATAAAGACTCAGATAAACAAAGCCCTGTTTCACATATTTTTTTCCTTTTACTGAAGACAGTCCAATACATTGTGAGCTTTTTAATCTACTCTCAAACAGTTGTCATGCTACACCGGCCTTCTCTTAATCCCGCTTCCAGTTTATTAGCTCAGACAAGACAAACAGACGGCCTGTGTCGTGCACGATTTCAAGGACACACGTTGATTTTTTTGCTACTGAAGACACACCAAAAATAAAACAAGCAATATTTGACTCATTTAGTCTGGATCTGCATCAAACAAACCACTGCTGCTGTATTTTATGCTTCATAACATGTTTGATGATTGATGTTAAAGTTCTGTTGCTGTCAAGTGTGTTTTAGATTTTCTCTGCCCTCTAGTGGTCAAAATCACTCCAAATATCACTTTCATTTGGATCATTAAAATCCTACATCTTCTCTATGCTGTATACAGTAACTGTCAAGTTATTTTAGGTTGGATTTTAGCTACTTTTACTGAAGTATTTCCATTGTATGCAAACTTATACCACACCTCAGAGGAAAATAGTGCACTTTTGACTCCACTACATTTGTTTAACAGATATACAGGGGTTGGACAAAATAATGGAAACACCTTCACCTCAAGATGATAATGCCCCAATCCATACAGCTAGAATTGTTAAAGAATGGCATGAGGAACATTCTAATGAAGTTGAGCATCTCGTATGGCCGGCACAGTCCCCAGACCTCAACATTATTGAGCATTTATGGTCACTTTTAGAGATTCAAGTAAGACGTCGATTTCCACCGCCATCGTCTCTAAAAGAGTTGGAGGGTATTCTAACTGAAGAATGGCTTAAAATTCCTTTGGAAACAATTCACAAGTTGTATGACTCAATACCTAGGAGAATTGAGGCTGTAATTGCCGCAAAAGGCGGACCTACACCATGTTAAATTATATTTTGTTGATTTTTTTAAGGTGTTTCCATTATTTTGTCCAACCCCTGTAGATACTTTTCAGACTACAGCTTTCCATCCTCATCTTCGTCAATGAAAGCCAGGCACCTCCAAATGTGTTGATTTTATATTTTTGCAATAAACTGAAGTGTTTCTACTACTTCTCAAGCTAAATACAATCTTCAAACCCAACTTGAATTTGCAGAGAAGTGCTTTGTTGCAAAGTAGAAAACTGGCCTGTTTTTCCGAGTTCATGAAAAGTTGATTTTATAGAGATATGTGGTTCTCACAGCAATGTCACAAACATATGATGTTCTGATTTGATGCACTGCTGTAGATTCAACTACATATGAGTGTGTAAATGGTAAATTCAAGGGAAGGTCAACACCTGGTCAAAAAAGTTAAATTGCAATAATCTACACCAAACATATTTTTGGGTAGGTGATTACTTATATTTTCAGGAACTTGTATTTTGAAATGAGAAAAAAATTGTGAAAAAAAAAATTGAGGAGTTTTATGAGTGTGAATGTTTGGAAAGTGACAAAGTTTTCTGCTGTCATTCTGTGTTCATTTTATAAACTCTCATAAATAAACTAAATTTATTCCAAATACATTGATATTTGACCATTATATCATTTATGTCATATTCTAAACACATTGTGTTTAAAATTAATAAATGCATATATCTATGCAAAATTCATTTGAATATAATGTTAATATTATTTGTATGTTGTAAAGATTGTAAAAAAAAAAAAAAAAGTATATGATATTGATAACTGAAATAAAAATGGACTTTTGTTGTCCATCCGTGACATTTTTGGCTTTGTCCATCCATGCCATTTGTCAAAACACTTTCAATTTAGGTATGATAAAATATTTTTTTCCTCTAACCAATTATTAGGCTCTAAATAAAATGGAGGGCTTAAGGTATACGCTGAATACATTTTAGGATGAAAATGTCATAGGAACTTCACTTTTGAGAACTTTGTAATTCTTGCAAAACATGGACGTACATTTTTTGTCCATCCGTGACGCAGTAGTTTTTTCATTTAAAATTATTTTAAACAAAATTTTGCCCTTGGAGTATGTTTAAGATGGCATTTTGACCTTTCCAATTATGTGTAATATTTGTCTTAAACTTGTCTGGTTCTAAAGTTATGAATCTAAAAGTAGTGAGATGTCCACTACCTTGACCTCACCCTAAAGTAGATCAAATGAGCTGAGTCTTAAACACGTACGACAGTAAAAAGCAACTCAGACGTTAATGCAGCAGTAAAATGAATGCAAATGCATCCAAAGAGCAGAATGCAATATTTTCACACTGTGGTACCAACACTAAAACTTCAGCAAAGGATCTAAATACCACTGGTCATTGCTGGCTGTAGATCAAATCAATCCGGGGTTTGTGCAGCGTGTAACAGTGCGTCATAATCTGTGCAGAAATGTTTGAAATTATTACAATGGAAGTCATTCTGCGTAAGCTCCGGCCTGTGCAACAGAGCTTCTACCCACTGCATCTACAGCCAAGATAATATTATGCAGAGGGCTTCAAGTCCACACACTGAGAGTGCTACCCACAAACCACTCACTTTATTCATAGCTGACTCTGGTATGCATAAAGTGTGTGTAATGTTGAGCTGTGGTCAGATATACAGCAGTGTGAAGCCTTCGTTGACTGTCCTTTTTTACCCTCTCAGCCACAGCCATTTCCGAAAAACTTAACAGGGGATTTTCAACCATAGATAGACTAAAGGATGACAAATTAAGAGAAAAACGTGAGGAGAGTGTCATCTTTGAGGATTACGCAGTCACCTGATCTGACCCTGTTAGAACACCCATGGGAGATTTGATGACAATGCACAACAACAAAAGTATTACAAATTCTGTGATCTTGATTAAATCAGGCATGCTGTTTCCAAATGTTAAAAGTGAGACAGGATTTTTATGTGAACATGTAAAAAACACAAATTTTCCAATCAAGCACTGTTTATTGAGTCATCACAATCTGAAGAATTTTGCATGAAATTGGTCAAATTTAGAAGAACGTCAAGCCAATGAAGACGTAACCTAAGCAGCGGAGTCCATCAGCTTTGGTTGTAAATCACTCTGAAATGTTTCAGACACCTGTTCTTGTGCTCATCAGTTGTAACAGTTTCCTTCTGTTGAACCAACAATAATCAACATCATGTTTGGTTCCAGGCCCCTAGGCTCCTGGATTCCATTTCAGAAATATCTGGATGAAATTATTCACCATGTTCATCTTTTACGTCACCTAAAAAATGTAGAGGAAATGAATTTTGAAGGACATTCTTTCAGCCCATCTGTTCCTAGTCTTTTGCTGTGTCAACTAATTGATCATCATTTGGGGATCTAAATCTTGCACAAATGAGTCTCAGCTTTGAACTTGGAGGGGAAAACAGGATCACCAATGAGATGTCTTTGATGAGATGAAAATCCCAGGTTTCAGCTTTGCATCACTTTGGACAGCACCACATTATTGAAAGTTGACTGAATTTTAATCACTTAGTATTTATTCAACTAAAACACTGATGTATGCTGTTAAATACATGTATGTACAGGGTGGGGAAGCAAAATTTACAATATTTTGAGGCAGGGATTGAAAGACAGTGTATGACCAATTAGTTTATTGAAAGTCATGAGAATTTATTTGCCACAAGAAAATTGACATAATAGAAAATGTTTTTATTCTATGTGTCCTCCTTCTTTCTCAATAACTGCCTTCACACACTTCCTGAAACTTGCGCAAGTGTTCCTCAAATATTCGGGTGACAACTTCTCCCATTCTTCTTTAATAGTATCTTCCAGACTTTCTCGTAATAGTTTTGCTCATAGTCATTCTCTTCTTTCCATTATAAACAGTCTTTATGGACACTCCAACTATTTTTTGAAATCTCCTTTGGTGTGACGAGTGCATTCAGCAAATCACACACTCTTTGACGTTTGCTTTCCTGATTACTCATATGGGCAAAAGTTTCTGAAAAGGTATGGATAATAGTGTTAGGTATGATTATGACATCAATATATGTTTGGTTTCAAAACAATTGACGTAGTGCCTGCTGAGAAAAAACAAAATGTTCATTGTAAATTTTGCTTCCCCACCCTGTATATGTGATATATGTCATCCTGTGCATGACTCAAAATCCTGATGTGCTGGAGAAATTTCACATTTAGAATCATTGTACCTGATTTAGGTGAAATACGTAGTCTGATCATCCATCACCAGACATGTATTTTCAGGCAGCCTTCACAGACTGTAGAATGAATGCCAGAGACATTTAATGTGGCCTTTTCCTTGAATGTAACACCCATCACACAGTTTCTAGTATAGTTTATAGTCCAGTTTATATATAAATATACAGTGTATGTCTATGGGTTCACCTGTGTCTGGATGTTAGATGCAGCTCTGAACAGTCAGATGCTGCTGAGTGAAGCTCATCTGCCCCCTACAGGTGCAGCAGAGTGACTACTGAAAGAGCTACTTGGATGGACTGGGATGCTTCCACAAAGGATTCTTTAATGATAATAAATAGTTAATTCTTTGTGTAAGTGTGACATATCTTTAGTTTTCTACTCCTGCTTGTTGTCAGAGATCACTACAGGTAGATTCCTCATTTCACCACATATTATCTCTGTTACTCAAAAAATGCTGTGATTTTTTTTTTTTTTTTTTGTGGAATTTTTTTTTTTTTTTCCACTGCATCATGTCAGAGGGAAAACTAGTAAAGATAAAACTATGCAGATTTACAGTTCTATCATAGAGCAATTTGTTTCTAGTGTCTGAAGTGCATGTTGTTGCCTTGTGACTGAAATAAAAATGACACCAGAAAAGGCTTTTTACCTTCCAATTTCATGGTGTTTTCTCACAATATCAAATGGGTGGAAACAGAGATAAATTACAATAATATAAATTTACTGTTCAATCAAGCATCCGACCTGTCAATTTTAGCTGTGTTTGTCTTAAATCAGGAGCTAATGAGAATGTAGAAATGCATCCTTTCCTTTTTTTTCCCTTCCCTTCCTTTCCTTCTCTTTCCTTCCATTCCCTTTGCTTTCTTCTCTCCTCTCCTCTCCTCTCCTCTCCTCTCCTCTCCTCTCCTCTCCTCTCCTCTCCTCTCCTCTCCTCTCCTCTCCTCTCCTCTCCTCTCCTCTCCTCTCCTAATGAACATTTCCAGTCTCCATTATATCCAAATGGCTGCTTTCTCACTCATTTTAAAACAACATATAAATGATACATTCATACAGATGTTATTTTTGTTCCCACAATGAACTACATGAACTATGAAAGCGTCTTCTAATGAATCCTCCTTTCGACTCATTCCTCTGAGTCTTTCTGTGTCTCTGGACTTTTTATACTATTAAGCTCGATGAGAACCTCACTGTTAGCCTGACTCTCTGGAGCTTTCCTGACCTCTCCTTGACTGCCTGAGAGCTGCTAGCTAAGACTAGTAATGAGATATTAGCCCTGACAGTGGTAACTAGGGAGGGAGCTATTCCCTCATCATCTTCCTCCCTTTTTCTGTCTTCACCTCCCCTTCCTTTTTGCATGGAGCTGGCATCTCCTCCCCTTGTTCTGTTTTGTTGTTGCTCTTTTGTCTTGCCCTCTCTTTCCCTCTTCAATACGTTTCTACCATCTCTTTTTTTTTTCCATGGGAACTCTTTCCCACACGTCTTTCATTGCCGTCACATTTCTGCTTGTTGCAGCAGTGTGAGTGGGTGAGTGAATAAAGTGAAACTTCCACCTTGGCTCTTCATGCCTACAGCTGGGATCTGGGTGCAGAGGAGGATGTCTAAGTTCAGTGTGTTGTGCAGGAAACAAAAAATGTTCAGCAGAACCAAGTGTGAACCATTTACAATATGCAAGTAAATGCCCTTATAGAGGATTTTGAGTTTAATTGCACGGAATAGATGCACAAAGTTTGCACTGTGGGGTCACAGAGTTTGTTCCCCTGCAGCTTGATGTAAAATCCTCACATGGTGTCTGTTTTATTACCACATCACATTCAGTACATGCAGGATCTATAATGTGTATCCCTCTGCTTCCTGGGTTTTAATGACCGCCTAAAAGCAGCAATCACGGCATCGCATTGTTATAGACTCTGTTAAGTATTAATGAGTACATTACTACACTGAGGGTTGGAAATGGGATGTTTAGCTAGCCAAGGGCGAATCCTGCATCGTGCACACACAGCACTGAATAATGAAGCTGAACAGATTGTAGATTTATGAGCTGCAATCGAAGACACAAACATCATTAGTCCAACACCATGTTATGAAGCAAAAACAGGCACAGCAAGACATGAGATACCTGCATATATGCTGCATGTGTATAAGGGTTTATATGAGAGAGAGGATAGAGAGAGGGCATAGAGAGAGACAATAACTTTAACCATTTTGTCTCAGCTTGAAAAAATGTTCCTCTGATGGCAGAAAAATGTGAAAATGGTTTTGCTGCCCACTCTCACTGATCTCAATATGCAAACCAACAAGTCTGTTTATAGAATACAGACACCACAGTTGGAAAATGTGTGCAAAAACGGAATAATTTCTTTTTATTAAATGGTAAATGGATTTGCTCTGGCAGGAGTCTGATATATATTAGTAATTAATAACAACACATGGAATCTAATACACTTATTTTTTGTACTTTAATTCTAAAAAATCTAATTTGTTAGAGTCTCTATTCCCTGAACTGCAATAAATTATTTTCCAATTCTAACTTTTTTTTGTCATTGACCTTTTAAAATTTATTAACCAATATATTAACCAGCTATTAGTTTGGAAAATGGCATATCTAATGCCAAATAACCAAAAAAAAAAAGCTATTTTGAAGGCAGGGCTCTGGTTTAAGTGTATTATTTTCTGCTGTAATGATAGAGGAATCAAAAATAGTTTTTTCTTAAAAAAATGTATCATATTAACATAAAATAGCATCAGTTCACCAACAGACAATATAATATATTGTATCATCCCACCACCAATAAAAAAATAAAATAAGATAAAACATTTTATTGGGTTTAAATAAGGACATTTTTTGTGCATAAGGAGACGAATGTGATCATTTTAGTTACACAGTTTATTGTACTTATTAAAAACCCACAATATTTAGTGGCATCTAGTTATGACTGGATACTCCTTGCCTTATGCTCCCAAATGGGGAACCACTAAAATGTTAAAACAAAGAGTTGTCGTTGGAGCCGGTGGTGCCCATTTTGGGGATAATAACTTTGATGCACACCCTCATATAAGTAGGTGCAGTAATGTACCTTAATGCTGCATATCATACATATACTTTATTTGTTTCATTTTTTTTTTTTATCAAGGTTTTTTTTATTTTCAAATATACAACAAGAAACATACAACTTGAACATGAAACTGCTATATCAAGTTCTTATCCAACCACCCCCCATCCCACCCACCTCAAGTACTGAACACATACAAAACTAGAAAAGCACTCAGAGAGGGCAGACCTCTGCCAAGGCAGATCAGTGATCAGTGACTCCCCCCCGCCCCCCCGGATCACCACCAGAATTTAATGATTTGTTCCTTGTGCCAGTATCAACATTTCTTGAAATTTTCATCCAAATCTGTCCCTAACTTTTTGAGTTATCTTGCACATGGACAGACAGACAGACAGACAAAACATAACCTCCTTGGCAGAGGTAAATATATAAACCTTCTTCAAATATATATACAGACTCATACATATATATGTACACACAAGTTGGTTTAAATTTTTGAATGTGAAAAAATCTCAAGAATGTCACGGTTACTCCTAGGTTACATTTAGGCATAGAAGCAGGGTTGGAAAAATCGTTGGTGTTATACTTTGGGGAAAAAAGGGCCATGAGGGGCTAAAGAGAGAAAACACAAAAAGAAACACAACATAAAATGGAATATGCATATATTGTTCCACCGTGACAGTCCCATCCACGTCCTAGTGAGGTTTTTGCTACTTCCATGAGTGTCAGTAACACCATGTTGTTACTTTCTGATGTGTAAGGGCCTATACTGACTTTGACCTTTGACCTTGCATGTCAAACATCAAATTGATCAAGCAGCACTAAGTGATGACTTGGGGTAAGAATGGGCCCAGAAGATGTACGATAATCCCCCAAACCTTATATACTGTAGATTTAAAAAAACACATACCACATGCATTAACATTTCACCTCATAGCAAGTCATATTTTTAGCCAAATTGTGTAACTTTACTCTCCTAACACTGCTGCTTCATTTTATGCAGAGTTCACAATAATATGACTTAGGCAATTATGCTATGAGACTGATGGTTTGTAAAATGAGCACAACATCAAAAACTATTAAGCCAAAAGGGTAAAACTTTTGTTTTTGTTGCACACTGTACCAGGATGGACTATAAGTAACGCATCCATCACTAACCCTAGACATGTTAATGGTTTCTCAGCTTAATTCTTCAAAAAGCAGCCAAAGTAACCCTCCTTGTTTATCCATCAATCCTTT
Organism: Sphaeramia orbicularis; assembly: GCF_902148855.1. Taxonomy (NCBI): domain Eukaryota; kingdom Metazoa; phylum Chordata; class Actinopteri; order Kurtiformes; family Apogonidae; genus Sphaeramia; species Sphaeramia orbicularis. The sequence goes on along the minus strand of NC_043964.1, from coordinate 43,040,735 downwards.
TTATTCCATTCCAGGAGTGAATGCAGCATTAATCAAACCCGCAGGCGAACAGAGACATGTGTGTGATGTAAAATTAAAGGCAGCGCTGCAGAGAGGTGAAGGAAAGCTCTGTGTGATGTAAGAGTGAAACAACCGCGTGACACTACGTGAAGTAAAATCACATCACAGCGATTCAAAGGCCTCATTTCCACTGTTTTATCCCACTGGTGTGGAACGCATCACAGATGCCCATGTTGCACAGAACAACCTTATTCCTTCTCTATTCAGCCCTATTTCTTTAATCTTTTATCTCTTTTTTCTGCACATAGACATGAAAAATCTATCCTTGTTCTATTGCTCCCACCTCTTTTTTCTTTCACGCCCTCTTCTTTTTTTGGAGTAAAGCAGACGAGTGGGGTGTGCAGGCGGTGTTACTCTGCTAGCATGAGATGTGAGTGATATTCAGGCAAGAGAGGAATCTAATTAAAGCAGAAACATTCATTCTCCTGACGTGTTACAAATGCCAACACAAACATCACTCTGTTTGTGTGGCTGTGTGAGCGCAGGACGCACTTACGCCATCAATTATGCTATTTATACGTCTGTGTGTCATCATCCCTGTTAATTGCTATTACAGGTATTTCCATTACTTCCAACCTCATGTTGAGCGTCATTCACTTCCACGCTCCTGCCCTGTGTCATGACGTCAGGCTCTCTGATTCGTCAACATCCAATTAGCCTCCCCTGCAGAGGAGAACATGTTCCCTGCTCCAATCTAATAAGTGTATTCCCTTAATACCAATGGAAGTCTGAAAGCCCAGATTACCTGCTCCCCTTTCACATCGCCTGTACCTCGCTCTCACTGGTTGTGTCTCCTGTGCTCTTTGTCTCTCTAGAACTCTCTCTTTCATTTTATTTCACTCAACACCCACTCCCACCAGTTGACAGGATTACTATCACTACACCACACCCTCCTAAGGTGTAAATGGAAGGTTGTGTTTTTTTGCTTCATGGGTGGATGAAAAACCAGAAGCTGCTCAACATTAGGGTCAAGTTTGTATTCTCTTCCTACAAGATTAAGAATTCTGTCCATTTTTTGTTTCCCACAGCTCATCTGTATGGGTCAGATGTACTTGGGCATTATGTATGAATGGGTTTTTATGTTTTTCAGTGCTGCAGAGCTTTGTTATGCCCTCAGGGAGTGAATGTAAATAATGAACAAAACACATGAAAAATCAAATTTGGGGTTAATGCCATAAAAAATGAGGTGTTGGAGGCTCATGAGATGATGACCTGAATGATAAAATCTGTCTGACCAAAGGGTCCCACTCTAATATGTTATTGGACCGCCTTCCGCTTTGATTCATTATGCAGTGACACAACATTTAGTTCTGTTTATTTATGGACATATCGTTGCTGAACCCAGACCTGACCAACTGAGTCAACCCCAGACCATAATACTGCTCCCACAGGCTTGTACTGTAAGTACTAGGTATAACGGGTAGTCATTTCATCCCTCACTTGGAAACAGGGTCAATCTGGACTCATCAGACCACATGAGCTTTTTCCATGTAAACACAGTCCAGCCTGTATGCTCTCTATCAAACCGATGATTGTTTAAGAAATGAGAAGCAACTCACTGCATCAGTTAGAGCAGGGGTGTCAAACTCATTTTAGTTCAGGGGCCACATTCACCCCAGTATGATCTGAAATGGGCCGAACCAGTAAACTAATAGCCATAACTCCAAACTTTTCTATATGTTTTAGTGTGAAAAAAGTAAAATTACATTATGAAAATGTTTGCATCTACAAACTGTCCTTTAAAAAAATGTCAATACCGTGTACAACCACAAACAAAATGAAGTTTAGCAAGAACTAGAAAAGCACTCAGAGTGCAGACCTCCGCCAAGGCAGATCAATTTAATTATTTGTTCCTTGTGCCAGTATCAACATTTCCTGAAATTTTCATCCAATTCTGTCCAAAACTTTTTAAGTTATCTTGCACATGGACAGACAGACAGACAGACAGACAGACAGACAGACAGACAGACAGACAGACAAACCAACACCAGCAAAAACATAACCTCCTTGGCAGAGGTAAAAATAAGTGCAACTAAACCCCACTCTCAAGCCAATTTACAGAAACCCAACAGAATCCTCCAGGAACAAACACTTGGTGACAGTGGTGAGACAGAAACCTGGAGCAGACCCTGACTCCTGGAGGATGGTTGTCTGCCTTGACCAGTTGGGGTTAAAGAGAGAGGGTAAAGGAAGAAAATGAGAGCGAGAGAAAGAGATTGGGGGAGAGGGGGGAAGTAGGGTGAGACACATGGATGCACAGCAAACTGAACTAGAACTGTTAAAAAGTAGAACAGCTAGTGTTAGTGTAATTACCGATAACTACATCAAATGTCCATAACTGTTATTACTACTACTACTACTACTACTACTACAAATATACAGGGTGGGGAAGCAAAATTTACAATGAACATTTAGTTGTTTTTTCTCAGCAGGCACTACGTCAGTTGTTTTGAAACCAAACATATATTGATGTCATAATCATACCTAACACTATTATCCATACCTTTTCAGAAACTTTTGCCCATATGAGTAATCAGGAAAGCAAACGTCAAAGAGTGTGTGATTTGCTGAATGCACTCGTCACACCAAAGGAGATTTCAAAAATAGTTGGAGTGTCCATAAAGACTGTTTATAATGTAAAGAAGAGAATGACTATGAGCAAAACTATTAGGAGAAAGTCTGGAAGATACTATTAAAGAAGAATGGGAGAAGTTGTCACCCGAATATTTGAGGAACACTTGCACAAGTTTCAGGAAGTGTGTGAAGGCAGTTATTGAGAAAGAAGGAGGACACATAGAATAAAAACATTTTCTATTATGTCAATTTTCTTGTGGCAAATAAATTCTCATGACTTTCAAAAAACTAATTGGTCATACACTGTCTTTCAATCCCTGCCTCAAAATATTGTAAATTTTGCTTCCCCACCCTGTAAGAACTAACAATGGATATACTACTACTGTAACTGTTAGTACAAATAATAGAAACCTCTACCATCTGTGGAACTAAATAATAAACACTATCACAACTATATGGATGAGTGAGTGATGACGATGAAGGCAGGAGAGGAGAAGGACCATAGCAGTAAAAGAGGAAGCTTATAATTAAACTAGATTCGTTTCCTCTATGGGTTTTTTTGGCCTTGTGATTTTCTGTCCTCATCCCCTCATTTCACTCCCATCTTTATGTAAACTCTTTCACAGTTCATGAGCGTGAAATTCAACAGCCACAGAATCTGCAACAAAGGAACACCGGCTCCAGCTGCATTCATTTACAAATGCAAGGTTGTTTTAAAAGTAGTGTCTTTCATGTGGAACGCCACTGCAGCTCTACGTATCATTTCTCTTTCATCTAACATCAAAACCAGGGTCACAACAGCTCTGGTTTTCTCTCCATTTTCCCATATTTCTTATATCTGATTTTTCACTACTCAGTTGGAGCCAATAATCTGGTTTTCCTTCTCTGTTACAACCAGTCACGCTCTGTATTAGATCTTACGTCGACACTACCCACGCATACACTGTCGGTGTGTAGACAGGTTTTGATGCATAAACCAGCAGCAGATTATAAATTTTCACAAGAAGGAAAAATAATAACAGAACCAAGATCAGGTTGTAGCAAATAGCTTTCAGTATATTTGTGTTTAATATACATATTCGGTTTATTTATATATTCACAGCTATATACAGGGTGGGGAAGCAAAATTTACAATATTTTGAGGCAGGGATTGAAAGACAGTGTATGACCAATTAGTTTATTGAAAGTCATGAGAATTTATTTGCCACAAGAAAATGTACATAATAGAAAATGTTTTTATTCTATGTGTCCTCCTTCTTTCTCAATAACTGCCTTCACACGCTACCTGAAACTTGCGCAAGTGTTCCTCAAATATTCGGGTGACATCTTCTCCCATTCTTCTTTAATAGTATCTTCCAGACTTTCTCGTAATAGTTTTGCTCATAGTCATTCTCTTCTTTCCATTATAAACAGTCTTTATGGACACTCCAACTATTTTTGAAATCTCCTTTGGTGTGACGAGTGCATTCAGCAAATCACACACTCTTTGACGTTTGCTTTCCTGATTACTCATATGGGCAAAAGTTTCTGAAAAGGTATGGATAATAGTGTTAGGTATGATTATGACATCAATATATGTTTGGTTTCAAAACAATTGACGTAGTGCCTGCTGAGAAAAAACAACTAAATGTTCATTGTAAATTTTGCTTCCCCACCCTGTATATGTTTATATATTTAGAGGTTATGTTTTTTTCTATTTTTCTTTAGTTTTACTTTATTTTATTTAATTTTCATATAGAAAAAACCTACACATAAATACATGTTAGTTAAAAATTGTGATAGATGGTTACCAAAACCCCTCAAGGGGCAAAACAAGTGGCAACCTCCAGATTTCAAAGATTATTCACAACTGAAATTAAAAATATAGGAAAATATATGTAAGCTGCACAAAAGCACATTTTTTACAAATAAAATTCCATGATTTACCAAGCTTAGAAATGTATCCAATGTGGAAAATTACAATCACTCTGGAGCAGAGTTTTCACAGCTTTTTCAAACTGAATTTGTGGAGGGCTGGCTTCATCAATTCTTAATAATGACTCCCATCCTTTACGAGGTGAATTTCAGCTCCTTTAATCTGGACGGAGGTTTTTAGTCCCAAGGTGCAGGACACAGCGTTATAAAAACAGCTTTGTTCCTGTCACCGTCACTGAGCTTGATAAGAAATAGTGACATTGCACTTTATTTACTTATTTTAGTTATTTATTCTATTTCTTTGCTCTATTTATTATTATTGTGACTTCAAATTTTTTAATTTTATGTTTTTATCCTGGTTTTTTATCCCAGACTATTTTTATCTCCTCTGGGTTTTTATTGTGTTTTATTGCATCTTGTTTTTATTTATTTGATCTTATTTATTTATTTTATTCTTTTACTTATCCATGCTGCTATACTGATGAAAGGTGGAACACTGAGCACTTTTTGTCCTGTCTGTAAGCTCGATCAAGTACCTGTCTAACATGTTCAATGTATGTCTTGCTGTAACGCCAAAGCAATCACCTCGACTGCAAAACAAATCTACCCATGGGTACAAATAAAGTAACCTTGAACCTTGAGCTCTGTTGGCCGATTATTCCATATTTTGGGTCCTCTGTATAGAACACTGAACTGAGTCTGACTGGGACGAGCAAAGGGCGCCCTAATAAGACGGCTACTATGACTTGAATACTTCAATACTTTACTGTTGTATTGATCATTTCTTTCTGGCTACTTTTATTATACTTTAATGAAGCAACTGTAACATACAATAATTTCCCTCTGGGATTAACAAAGTATTCTGATTCTGATTCTGTACAGAGACATGACTGTCCATGTTTATTCTGCTGTTTTATATTCTGACTGGCCAAAACAGCTCAGGTGTCCGACGCCTCCTTCCTTCTTCTGGACAGTGTTTTCATTCTGGCCTCACATGAATCGTGACATATTAATAATTGTGTGCCTACATGTTTGGCTCCGCTGTAGCTCGTCTCTGTCTGTGGAGTAAAAAAATAACAGTGAGGACCACAATGATTCTTCTGCAAAATATTTGTTATGCATTACCATCCCAATTGTTGGAAACTCATCAAGGGGAGAGAGGATGAATACGAATCATGCAAGAAATATATGAAGAGACTGTTCTTTCCCTGAGGTGGATGCAAAGCTGCGACAAATTCAACGTGACAGGTTTCAATATGTTGGATGATGAAATTATTTGCTCTGGAGACAATTCACTTACTCAGAATGATATTATGTACATTTTATTCACTCATAAGTATATTAACCATTAACTGGCTGCTAATGAACACCCACATTGGCTCTTTTAAGTCATTATAAAATATGCAGTAGTGCTTTACTCTGTGTCATCACATTCTTCAAATATTAGGACATTAATTGTCCCCCATTAACATCCTTATTACTGCTTATTGATAGTATATTAGTTGTTATATATGAATTTGGATCTTATTATCTTTAGCTCTGTATTGGTGGTGGTCGTAGCTCAGAAATGATCTACTTTAATAGTACAGGTGTAACTTTAGGAACTACCAGCAAATTAATCAACATTGAGCAAAGCATATTAAAATCATAATTTCTGTACAACACAGGGGTCAATCTGGGTCTAATCTGGCCCATGGGATGAATTTGTGAAATGCAAAAATTACACTGAAGATATAAAAATCAAGGATGCTAAAATCATTTCATCATCATTTAGTTCAGGTTCCACATACAGACCAAAATGAGTCAAACCAGTAAAATACTATCATATATAAATATCGACAACTACAAATTTTTTATCTTTGTTTTAGTGTAAAAAAGGAAAGTTTTACAAACTATTCTTTCACAAAAAAATGTGAATAACCTGAACAAATATGAACTACATGAACTGAAGTAACAAATGCAATTTTAACATAATTTTGTTCATGTTTCTCAAGTTTTTCCTTTTTTTTTTTTTCATTTTTGTGCATGTTTTGTTCTTGTTACTGCATAATTCGATCACATTTGTTGGCTTTTTGTTATTTTTTTGTTTATTTCTGTTTATTTTGTTCAGTTTCTCAAATTTTTGTTCATTTTGTGCATGTTTTATTGTTGTTAATCTTTGACTTGTTCATTTAAAAAAATTTATTTTTTTGTTTTTTTTTCCTGTTAATTGTGTTCATGTTTTCAAATTTCTCAAAAGGACTATGAGTTATAATGCCAATGTGTAAATGATAAACTGAGACCTAATATTGTTCTAATTGCATTTATTTTTTGTAAGAAATTTCAGGGTTTTTTTTATAGATAAACCTTTTCATTATGTAATTTTACTTTGTTAACTCTAAAACACACAGAAAAGTTTGGAGTTGACATTATTTACATATTACTATATTATTATTTACTGGTCCGGCCCATTTAAGATCATATTGGTCTGAATGTGGCCCCTGAACTAAAATGAGTTTGACAGCCCTGATGTACAACCTACTGACATAGTATCGTTGAGCAGTGATTGTTATTGAGGGAAAACTGTTATTAATGGCCTCATAGTTGTAAAACATGTTCATGCTGAATAAGGAAATAATGTTCATTCTACTCAGCAGCAACTTAATGGTAAATTTGTGTCCCCAATATCAACTGAAAAACTGATGGATTTCAGTTTTGCGTCTCCTGTGACAGTTACCTGCATAAAAAGGTAGAAGGCACAGCATGATGTCTGATACTGCGACAAAAAGCTTTAACTGTCAGAGGACTTCAGCTCCTTTTGGATTTGTTTTGTTGCAGGTGTGTGAAACAACACAATAAACAACTGTGGAAAATGTCTTACCAGTAGCTGAGCTCTTCTTCTAGAAAATGGTCCTGAAAATGCGTCATGATGACAGACACTGTAATCCTGTAAAATGAGATTCAGGTCAATCTTGCCTTCCCAGTGTCAAATTAGTTCAACCGACCGGCTTCTTAAAGAGTTACATAACAGTGACACACAAAGGAAAAATCACAACATGCCTGAAAGGACATTTAAGCAGAGTTTTTAGTTTCTGCTACAGTAAGAAAAGAATTTTCACACAGGCTGAAACACTGATATCGTTTTATTTCTGAATGTATTTTAGGTCTGCTTCCATCATATTTACTGGTCTACATCTGTTGGAATGTCTTTAATAATTACAGTCTCCAGTCCCAGGATCTGTTATCTGTATGTGTTCCAAAAGTCAGAACAGAAGTGAAAAAGAAAGTTTTTAAATGTTCTGCTCCCACTGCCTGGAACAACCTACAGAAGGAGATGAAACTGAATGAGCTGGTCTCTGTAAATGCATTCAACGTCATTTTAAATAAATGAGGAAAGGATCAATCTGGATGTAGATGTTTTTCAAATTGATTGAATTGGGTTCTGATTCTAGATGCTTTCAAGGTACATTGTTGTGTACTTTTAGTACCTTTTAATTCATTGATGGTGTTTAATGCGTATGCTATTAAAATCGTGTTTTATGTATGGTTTTAGTATTGAGTTTTATTATATGTTTTATGTACATTTTCAGTGGATGTATGGATGAAATCTCTATTGTCTGTAACTTCTGCTGCTGTCGTCTGGATCAAGACAGTCTTGCTAAAGACATTTTTAATCTCAATGATAAATAAAGCTTAAATAAATATAAATAATTAAATAGAATTTAATGCTGCAGTAAAAACCTCTCTGAGAAAATAGAAGATGAATGAAATAAAAGACGTACAGTACCTATAGACTGCCTCGAGTTGATCAACAGGTGACAACTTCAACTACATACAAGAAACAAAGTCCACACGTCCTACCATCTCAGTCTACATGCAAACAGTATAACACTATGCAGACACACACACACACACATACACAAATGTTTAAATACTTATTCAGCAGCAAAGCAATATCCAAAAACAGCAATGCTTTTAAATGGAAATATAAAGCAACTGAAAAAATCCTGTTAATGAAATGAAAAAAAAAAGAATACATTTACTCCAAGTAAATCCATATATAAAAGAAATATGTGTTGCCATGAAAGTAAAAGATTTAGGCTAAAAACTGAAGGGATTTTGCACTTCAAAGCTTAAAGGACCGTGGCAGATATGAAATGGAAATGCATAATGTGTTTGCATGAATGAGGAAAAAAATCATTAGTTGCGTTAGAAATGAATTTCTGTGAGCCATGCTGTGAATTTCATTTCAATGGGAGTGAGGGGAGGTCTTGGTTTATTGATTTAACTGGATTTAAAACAGAAAGCGGGGATGTTAAAACTTCACCGCATAATTTGAATGCGACAACAAGAAAACATGATTACTTTTATGAATAATATGTCAATGAAACACCAGCAGTGAATGCAAAATATGAGAAAATTTTTGTTGATTTTATGCACTTAAACACAACACCAAAATGGCTTGTGCTCTACATGTACCTGTTGTTGAAACGTGCAAAAAATGTGACCTGTAAACATGTCGATGCGTGGGTGAAGTGTGTCAGTGTGTGGGTGAGGCTGTAGGTCAATATTGTAGTTGATGTCTGACCTCAGTACAGGTTCAGAGGGGATTAGGAGGGGTTTAAGGTGGGCTGCATGTGATCTGCAGGACATTATGCTCTGAAGTGTAATACTGATCCAGCAGAACTTGACCTCATATTCATAGGTAAACCAGACTGTCTGAGCCCTTTGGTCCTTATGTATATGGGTCAGACATATTAGTATCACATATGGTTCATGTAAAGTTACATTACAGCTCAACATATTTAAGTTTTTTTTTTGTTTGTTTTTTTAATCAAACCTATATTTATAACATCAAACCCTCTTGCATGGTGGTGGCAGAGATGGTTGTTTGTTTCTGTGATTATGGAAACCATAAAATTAGATCGTAATGTTGTTGGAAGTCAGTGTTCAACCATATTATGCAAAAGTCTTGTTTTTGGTTATTTTTGCACAGATGAATGGGCATACATATTTATTTCTCATTCTCTTTTCTGCAGGTACAACAAGAAAATACAAGAAATATGCGCACAGCCTCAAACAAACTCACAAAAACTGAACTAAATGAGTCTTAAGGGCTAAGGTAACTATACAACATGACCTCTGACCCCATAACAAGAAGCAGCAAAAACAGAAACGTGACATGTGTTGAATGAAACGTGGTATAAAAACAAAAGAAAATGAATACAATAAATCTCATGTTGTCTGGATAAAAGGGTTAAAACATGTTAAGTGCAAAGGGAGGTCACATTAAATACTAACTCTTTGGTTTACAAAAGCTCCTTATTACAGACACTGACAAATGCATAACTTGACTAAACCAGCACATCTAATGGTGGACTTCTACACAGTACGGAATATGCTGCTGTGTAACTATTTTACACATGTACAAGTGCAGGTTTGAAGTAATTTTACTACACCATCAAAACAGGTACACATAACAAGTACTAATGTGAAACTGGTCATTGTTCTGTGTATGTATTGGGACTGATGACATGCAGAGACTGAACTTCCCTTCTAGTTTAATAAAGTGAGTTGAACATAACTTTGACCTTATGTACATTTTTTTGTTCAAAGTGTTTTTATTACACACTGAGTCATCCAGAAAAGCATGATACAGTCAGCATTTTTTTATATACCCAAACCAGTGGCGGCTGCTCGTCTTTCAGAGAGGGGAAGCTCATTGTCGGCTTACATCAAAAAAAAAATTGTCAAGTTATTTAAACATAAATTCAGCCCTCCGTTCTTTGTGATTTGTATATTTGTGTATTTACAGTGCAAGAAATGAACAAGTAATTTTGTAGTGGTTTCTCTCTCGATTTCACAACAGAATGTGCGACGGTATTAAACTGAACTGTGTCAGTGAAGGAGTAGATCTCAAAATAGCTGTCAATTAAACGGGATTCAGCCTTTCGACTGATCCTCTAATCAGCACGTGGAAGCCCAGTGTCCAGCCCGGCCGAGCTCCACCCACAGCTCCATTCACCCCCAGAGACGCTGAGCGTCTGGGGGCAGGACAACATCGTGGCATTTATCCAATTACCGTCCAGTTTTGAGGCAGTGAAAAAACCTGTTCCACTCAGTCCCATTGAAGTGCATGGACACTGAGTGTCTACGGACAAATGCACTGAGCAGAGATCATATGAGAAAACAGCGCAACAGGAATGTATGAGAAGTGAACAACATCGCGTCTGAACGAACTTGTCTTTGAGATGAACGTGTTCTAACACATTTGTAGTTAATGAAATGTCAACACAACCGTACATATTTGACCATTTAATTTTCATAATTTTAGGGGAAGCCGAGCTTCCCTTGCAGTCTTTGAGAAATCGCCTCTGACCCAGACCCATGAACATTCCCACCCTGTTGCACCATAAAAACATGATAATTAACAATAATAACAAATAAAGAATGAGGAATTCAGATATTAGTCGCAGACTCATATTAATAAGATTACTCTGGAATAAGTGAGGGATCTACTTCTTTTATTTGATTTATATGAGACCTTATTTACATTTAATGCAACCGTAGACGTCTTATCCTGAGGCAAAGAATGTAGTGTTACTTGACTCTAGAAGTGAGAATCACAGAGCTACAACCGTATTGTGATTCTGCAATGCTCAGCACCTGCAGGACAATTGGTAATGACATTTTTTTTCATCGGAGGAAGAAATACACTTAATAAAGAAAAAAAAGCCATCGTCATTTTTACAGATGTAGATGAATGAGATGAAGTTTTGTTCTAAAAATGTACAGATTTATAGATAAGTGACACTGACTGCGACCTCAGGTCTAGGTGAGATATCAATCCAAGAGGTAATGACTCTCCTACGTCACAATAGTATATGTTGTAATAATAATAGTGATATTTGCTACCAGGACATTAAATATTTCACATAAATTGTATGATATGACACATCCTTGTCAATCAATCAGTCAGTCAATCACATTTTATTTATATAGTGCCACATCATAAAAAAAAAGTTGTCTCATGACACAAATAGAGCTGGTCAAAACCAGACTCTCAAGCCAATTTACAGAAACCCAACAGAATCCTCCAGGAGAAAACACTTGTAACTAGTGACAGTGGTGAAGAAAAACTTAAAAAATTAATGGTGAATGTACTACTACTTGCAGCTGTTAGTACCGATAATAGAAACCTCTACCATCTATGTAACTATATAATAAACACAATCACAACAATATGGTGGATAATGTGTTCTGTCCCCACTTTACATTTGTTTGACAGCTTCAGTTTATTTTTCATATAATAATTTTTTGACCCAGTTCAGTGATTTAAAATTAAGTTAAGTTAAAATTCTTGCTGGAAAATGTGTTGTCGCAAAGAAAACTGTTCTTTTTTTTTTCTTTTTTTTTTTAAGCTCGGGAAAAGTTGAGCTTCTCACATTACCAACATCTGATGATTTTATAGATTCCCTTATGAATTTGTTGTTTAATTCATGTGTTTGGAACATTTTCACGTTGCAATGTGTGAAGTCCACGCATTCCATGTGTAATCAAATGTGGGTAACATATTATCACACGTTATAACATGGATTCACATACAATCCCATGTCTTTCACAAGGGAATTTGTTCCAAAACCAGACACTTTCTGTGTACATCATCACATATGATCATGTGTTTTTGTACATATGAAATTCATGGGCATGATGCTGTGTATTAAATCGTTCAATTTAGATTAAACTTGAACATCTACAGCAGTATCTGACCTGGCAGGGGAGATGTATACACACGAGAATAATGTACTCACAAAAGATTCTTCTTCCTAAAATGCAACATACACATAAATGCAGCAGTAATACAATTCAAAAACATCATATGTAATAGTAAAACATTGAATTTACTGCACAGTGACTCCTTTTATTATTCATTTATTCATACATTTTGTAGATAATACTTGTAGTTTAGTTTTTGAATGCAGAACTTCTACTTATAAGTGAGTATTTTCACAGTATGTGTTTTATTTAAGTAATTGCCCTGAGTATTTCATCCATCACTGGCTACACTGTACAAAGCTGCTTTGAATACATATCATATTTCTTTCTCAGTGGGCATGTGGAACAGGAAAGTACAATACAGAGCTGACTGCAAGCTGTGTAAATGAAAATGCTAATGCTTCTGGTGTTTCTTCCCTGATTCTCTAATCTTACCCTTAAAAAAAAAAAAACGGTTGAAATTGTTTGCATTCAGTCACGTTTTGCTGTTTTTAGTGGAAATGGCACAAGAAGGTTTGGAATTGAAACATATATAAATGAGACTTGGATGCAGGAGAGAACCTGTGGTTTAATCCTGTCTAGACGCCGTTTGATGTTAAAAAAGACCTGTTCATATGGCTCCTTTAACACTTCAAGGACTGTGAATAAATCTCCATACATTCCACAGATCATATGTATGGCTCCAGTGTGTGGAGTTCAGACATAAAAAGCATAAAAAGACTAGGATCTCAAAACACATACACACACACACACACACACACACACACACACACATGCAGGAATTCATCAGGTTCATGAATGGACAGATGTGTCTGTTGACGTCGTACTTAGCTGATGTTTACACAAATTCGACAAGCTGTCAAATGCTGTCTGTGTTTTCCATCATATTGCACACACCGACACATCTCTGCCCCCGAGCTATAATTGCATAACGCTGTTGTTAACCTTATTCTTAGTATTAACATGTTTACACATCAAGGAAGGTGTTTAACACTGACATATTGACCTACAATCAGACACATCACTTCACACTTCAGCGCATAACTCACACACACCTGTGTTTTTTATACATTAAATCACAGTCGAATAAGCTGAGCTGAATCTGAAAAAACTCTACTTGCTTGGCAGAATTTTTGGAAAATTCCCATCATTCCTGACACATACTGAATGGACTGTGCATTACATACAGAGCAGGCAGAAGTGTGCTGTTGGTTGTTAAAGAGGCCAGGTCCGTATTACTTCCAGCCTACATACTGGAAAAGAGGCTTAGCCATCTCCTGTCCTCCTTTTGTACAGGCCACTCATGCCGTGGTGCTCTTAAAAACTGTCCTCAAAACCCAACAAGAACATTGTCCTGGACTTAACCAACCTCAGTTAAAAAGGTACACACTGAGGTCAGAAGTTTACATTCATTTACAATCAGAAAGAACATTATGCTGTATATTACTTTTACCATATTTGAGTAACTGTGTTGAGGTGTGGGGAAGTTCATATAAAACCAATATACAAACTATATATAAAGTGCAGAAAAAGGACATTAGACTGATAAATGATGCAGGATATAGAGACCACACGAATGAACTATTTTTAAAATGTGGATCCTTCTTATAATTTAAGAAGGAAATGAAAAAGTATGTGTTTCAATGACAGGGGTTAAAATATGGACCAAGCAAAATAAAAACATAAATCAGTTTGAAGCAATATGTAAAATACACATTTTGAATAAAAAGAAGGATGAGGAAAAGTAGTTAAATCCACGACAGTAATGTCAATGTTTAAAAAACAGAGCTGTATTGTTTTGTACTGGTCTGTTCTTTAATTGAAATCATTTGAGTTGAATGCAATGAAAAAGGGATATGGACGTAAACAGTGATTTATTATATTATTATATGTTATATACATTCATTCATTCATTTTCTGAACCAGCTTTATCCTCACTAGGGTCATGAGGGTTGCTTGGAGCCTATCCCAGCTACTTATGGGTGAGGGCAGTGTACATCCTGGACATATAAAAACAAACAATTACTCTCCCATTCACATCAATGGGCCATTTAGATGAACCAGTTAACCTATCAGCGCATGTCATTGAATGGTGGGAGGTAGTTGGAGTACCCGAAGAGAACATGTAAACTCCACACAGAAAGGTCCCACCCCCGTCAACTGGTGTTGGAATCGAACCCACGACCTTCTTGCTGTGAGTGCTATCCACTGCACCAATGTGTTGCCCTATATTATATACAATTATATGTAATACTTATCATTATTATTTGTATTATTATATGATTATTATATTCATTCCAATAATAAATATGTCTACATTAGTTAAATCCACTCAAACTCTTGACATTTAATTTCATTATACTGTGTTATCCATAAAGTTGGAATGAAATATTTTTATCTCTTTCCATAAAATGATTGTGACTTTATAGATAAAATGTAACTGGGACTCAATATGTAATCCCTGGACCTGCTCAAAGGTGATTACTGATGTGTCTAAATAGGAATACAAAAAGTAATATGTGTGAAAACAAAAATTATTCTAACTTCATGAACAACAGTGTGTATGCTCCTTGCTCACTACACCAACTCCTTCATTTAGATGATGTGAAATTTCAGAATAATCGGATACATTTTTTTCAGCCTCATTTGTTTTAACATGAGTTGTAAAAGAGCTCTCAATCTCTACGGGACTGTGCTAAGTAAAGTTTAAATAAACTAGAAAAGCACTCGGAGAGTGCAGACCTCCGCTAAGGCAGATCAGCCCCCGATCACCACCAAAATTTAATTATTTGTTCCTTGTGCCAGTATCAACATTTCCTGAAAATTTCATCAAAATCCGTCCATAACTTTTTGAGTTATCTTGCTAACTAACCAACCAACCAACAAACAAACCCTGATGAAAACATAACCTCCGTCATTCCTTGGCAGAGGTTAAAAAAAAAGTCATATTGTCAGAGGTTAAGACATTTTCCGTACACTGTGGTCCATGAGATCTAGACACATGTACACAGCTCTAATGCAAGGTGGGGACTTCCTCAGATCCAGTCTATCAGGATGCATTCAGGGGTAGTCTTGGACCCACATGGCCACAGTCTGAGCCAAAATGCATGCTGGGATGGATTGAAAGTCTGCCTATTCAGCTGATATGGACTGTGTAAGTGAAACTCACATCTGAAAAAAGATGAGTGTTTGGGAAAATAAAAATTCTACACTTCACATGATGGCAAAGAAATTCATAAACATATTTTTGAGTGCAGGGAGATCCAATCATTACTTAAGCATCTGTCTTGAGGAAAGTCAATAAAAACAAATAGAATGGTCAAAAAACTCAACAGCCGCAGCACAGAGAATTTGGGGAAAAAACAAAACAGTGTAATTCCAGCTTGTTCTTGTGCAAAAGATGAGTTTCTTTATCATTAATTCTTTCTTATCTGATCGTAAGGCATCGCCTGAGACATATTTTAATATCCTATGTGAACAGGTGCACTTTGAGTTGGCCACTGGAGGTCAGATACCTGAGGATGGATGTTAAAGTCAGGTCTGAAGAGGGTCTTTAGTAAAGGTTCAATATTTGAGTTGTGTGAGCTTCAGCCTCTTTTCAGAACTGTCCCACATGTGTTAGACTTCACTCCTGGCATTAGAATGTATGTCAGGTAACTGGACCTTATTTCCCTGCTCTATATGCAAATAAATACATTCATACACAACATAAAACATTGTGAAAGCCTTCATTTCAAGTTTGACAGATGGGATCTGGAATATTTCTATGCAAATGTCAGTCTGAGCTGTGCAGATTCTGACAACCAGGAACTTCTAAGATGAAGTGGTCTTCTGCTTATTATTCGCTACATGAGTTGACTTGTGAATTAATCATTCAACTTTACTTTATCAGTTCTTTTGCATGACACTTTGGTGATGGTTGAATCTTCAAGTGATTAACCCATAAATACCCAGTTCTACTTTTGTGGCATTTCTTTCTATATTTAACCTTTCTTAGGCTGATTATCACCATTAATTGTAATGTTATCCTCTGTATGTTGTGTTTTTTCAGTAAAATCATATTTTTCTATACTTAATTCAAACAAAAGCAGATTGAAGTTGAAGGTTATTATATCAAAAACAGAGAAAACTGAAGAAAAAGTGACATTTTCAGCAACGATATCAGAATCTGAACGTAAAAAAAGGGTCTACAACCACCGTCAAAATGTATCAAACTCCACGGGTTTTACTAGTGAATCAATGTTGCAGAAGACGATGGTGCTTCCATGTTCACTACAGAGCCCCTGAACATCCAAATGGGTCATATCTGATGAATATGAAAAAAAACAAACTGTATTTTATCTCAATTATCTGAATGTATTGATAGGTTCAGTGTTTCAGAAGTTATTAAACATTTTGATCAATAGATGATTTTAACTACCAGTGGCTGTTTGGGCCTTAATGGGCTAAAAATGTTTGTGAATTTCTACCAGATTATTTAAACTGCAGGAACGTATATCCACAAGAATGAAAACACTCTTTTATATTTCCTGTTTCACTTTTGAATGTTCTGTCTGTCTTTGAACTTTTCTGTATTTTGCTGCTAAGATATTTATCTTATCTTATTTTATCTTTTCTTTTTTCTTATTATATCTTATCTAATCTCATCTTTTCTTTGCTTATCTTATCTTATCTCATCTCATCTTTTCTTATTTATCTTTTTTTTCTCATTTTATCTTATTTAATCTCATCTTATCTTTTCTTTGCTTATCTTATCTCATCTTTTCTTTTCTCATCTTATCTTATCTTATCTTATCTTATCTTATCTTATCTTATCTTATCTTAAAATATTACTTAAAATCTGGGCTGATTTTTCTTGATTTTTCTCATGTTGAGAAGTGAAAGGACACCTGTTCTAAAGGGAGGCCCATAAAAACAGCTGCAGGTACACCTCCAGTTGACTGTTAATATCAATTAGCTAATCTGAACTTTCTAAAGTAATGAAGAGAAGTTTCCAGGCTGTTTAAAGACATGGTGAACTTGATGTTCAGATCTTGGCAAAAAATGTATCCAGGTGCAGATGGAAATAAATGTTGTGGCATTTATTATGACACACTGCATGACATAAACAATGCATCCTGTCATAAAAACTAAAGGCGATACAGTGAAATATTGTGTGTGACTTTTTCAGCAAAACATATCATTAACTGAATATAAAACTAATGTCTATTTGTCATACAGTACATGACTGAATGGACGGTGTTCCACTGAGAAGCCTCTGAACAAACAGGTCGTATCTGATGCCAGTGGAAAGTAGAGAAATTGCATTTTACCTGAAGTGTCTAAATGTATTGATAGGATTAGTGGTGCAAAAGATATTAAACATGTTAGATCAGTAGATGCTGTTGGTCACTAGTGGCTGTTTAGATTCATTTGTATGTGGCTGTCATAGGCCTTCATCACTCAGCCTGATTTACTCTTGTTCTGCTTCTAAAACTTCAACTTGTCATTTTATTAGATAGTACACCCTCCGCCTTCTGCATCAGCCCTCTCCTCCTCCTCCTCCTCCTTCTCCTCCTCCTCCTTTCCTCAGATTAATGTAATGATGACTTGAATCCATTCCTCTTTCATCATAGGATTTGTAAAAGCGAAAATGCATTTAGCCTTGGTGCATGTGAACTTCTGACCTCAACTCTTCTAAAAGCTACATTTTGGTTTCAGTCCAAAGTGTCACAGCAGATTCTTCTACAAAAACGTGCAGAAAAAGAAAAACAAATCTGGTAACTGTATCAACGAGGGGAGCTAGGCACTTTCAGTGGAGATTTTGAAAGTTGTCTGTGTCTTTTACAGGTCAGTATTGATGTGTTTACATGTCAGCATGTGTGTCTGCACGTGTTATCCCTGTGACAGAATATCCAGAGTGTATCCCTGCAGCTCAGAATGCTTCAATTATCCAAGGAATTTTGAGGAAAATGTTTGCTTGTGCCACTTCCCATCAGTGTTGTCATGGATTTTTCTCAATAGTTGTCCTGCGGTCAAACAGAATAATCCAGGATCCTCCTTTTACATCAACATGTTTACATAAACAGACCAAATCAGTGACTCAGAACCATTAGAATAATTTATTATGCTCCAAATATTTGAGGATTCATTCTTCACTGTCAGTGTTAACTTTCAGATGTTTTGGTATTGAACTAATAAGTAAAAGTTTCATCTCATGTCCAAAGTACTTTAACTTAATTGAAACATGATGTTGGAGACAGCCATTCCTTCATTCGCTTTCTCCTCTTATCTGAAAATAAACCGTTAAGTACAAGTTAGAGCAGACTTGGCACTTATTGATACTCGCGAGGACTGTTTTATTTCCACTGGCCACATCTTTGATAAAGGTGAGAGAGCCAAACTGAGAGGCTCAGCCCAAAATAGAAACGTAATTACACCTAATTTGGAATAAATACTTGGAAACTTTGGTGTAATTAAGAGAATGACAAGAATGAGCACAAACATGTCGTTCTTGAGATTGTCTACATTTTTCAGGTTACAGCGTAATCCAGTTCTAAGGAGAAAACCAAAGTCCTTTTTGTTTTTTGGTAGGCCTTCCCTCTGTATCAGCCATGACTGTGGTTTTACCTCATTATTATTTATATATATTAGTTTGTTTCTTAACTGAACTCACAAAAGTCCAGTTTTATTTATCATGCATCTGCAACCTGCATGCCTTTTTGTTGCTTCAAATGCTTTATATTTAGAGTTTTCTCAAGAGTTTATATTTTGCTAATTTACCCTTTTGTTATATTTGCTGCACCTGGCGTCCACTATTTCTGAGTTAAAATAATAAGGTTTATAGTTTGAGGTGTTACTGGTCCGAGAAAAATCTAGTTTTTTTCAGTTATAAAAGCTGTGGATGTGTATATATTTTAAAAGAATACACAATTGTGTCTATTAGAAGATATATAGTAGAATCAAACAGTTTATTACATATTCATTGTCCATGTCAACAGCATCCTGTCTGTCAAAACATCTCACATGGACATGAAATACGACCAGCAGGGTCACCCTCCTCGAGGACAGCTAAATGCAGGCGTGCTGAGGAGATAGAGGGATAAGCTGCATCAAATCCTTCCAGATTGATCTTTGACACCGTCTACCTAGGAGGTCGCACCACCTCCCTGCCACGTTCATGTATGGGGAGGGCGGGGGAGGATGGACAGGTGAGACAAAGAGACCTAAGCAGGCCAAAGGAGCTGGTGTTGTGGAGAAGTTTCGCTGACCCTTTGCGGAGACCATGTGACTGAAAAGCAGAGGATGAAGGGATTAAAGATGATCGTATAAAAGAGGAGCACAGACAGCACAAGGCAAGAAGAAGAAGGAGGAAGCAGAGCAGAGATCATTGGAGGCCTCTTGGGATATCTGTAACAACAGGTAAGACTAAACTACTGCAGCATCAGGAGCTTTAGGGACCAACTCTGGAATAACTAATGGAGTTCTAAGTAACTACTGCTCTGCTATTATAGGTTGTTTACTGCTACTGAATGGTAATAATAGTCTGGACTGATAATGAGGATGATTTTAATTATGCATTTGTGCATTGACTTAGTCTAAACTAGCCTGAAAAGATTCACAAATGAATGAATGATGAAAAAAAGATATTTGTGTACTTGATCTTAAGCAACTTCAGCCTTGAAAATGAGGTAGTAAGTGAAGAAGGTGGAGGGAGGTAAATGAAATTTTGTGTTTATCCTGTGCGAGCAGAATTGAGGAAATGCTTGTTTTTGTGCTGACTGCGAAATCACAAACACAATTTAAAAGTGCAGATGTTGGCAAGTTAAAAAATGCAGGAGAAACAGAATAGTTAGGAGTTTTCGGTAACAACTTCACTTCTTTCAAGGTGCGTGGAGGAAGGAAGGAGGGAAAGCAGAAATGGGTCAAAACTCCAGCAAGACTTGCAGTGTATAGATCAACTTTAATATTTAATGTGTTCTGACCCGTAGCCCCCGTCAGGGTCAAGATCAAAACTGCAACAGAAAGCTTTGTAAAACATGTGAACAAACCTCAGAGGGGGAAACAGGTGTGTGGTTTCTAAAGCCCAGGGCAAAGAGGATTGACTCCAGGGCCAACAGTCACAGTGACAGATGGCTAATCAGATGCTGGGCAGCGTCTCAGCAGCACAGGTCTGATATCATCAGCAGAGACATCAGGAGGTTCTGTCCATCTAGACATGCTGTTTCATGCATGTTGTAAGTTATAAGTTATATAACTCGATCAATCAGATGCTTTCAGTTGTGTCGACTCGTCTTAACAGGATTAGAAGTGTCAGCGGATAGAAACGGGGGCGAGCAACTTGATCTTCTGCTCGATATGATCAGGTTTAAAGTGAAGACGAGAGGGACAATCATTGTTTGTTGGGGTAACTTTGATGTCAAGGACGTGGCTACGATAGTTCAATAATGACTCTGAAAAGAGTTTTCCAAGTTGATCTGCGCTGCCAAAGGTCAGACAGCTAAAGGATCAAAGCTAAAAGCAGACACCACTGTTTTGTTGCACATGGCAACCCTGCTGTCCAAGGAAGGGTAATTAGTCTGCTGTGGATCAGAGTGGGATTAAAGCTCTTGAACATAATCTGCATAGTCTCCACTGATTAGACTTGAGAGCTGGAAGGAAACAGGATTAACCGAGAGCATCAGAGTGAGGGTCAGAGGACAGAAGAAAGGCAAAAAAGGCAAAGACAACAACAGGAGGCATCTTTGTGCAGCTGAATTTTGAACTTTTTTCTTTCTATTCTTTAGAGACTCTCAGCAGTAATGAACGCCAGCCCCCCTGCAGGAAGCGCCCTGGCCCCTGGTGGAGCCACCGGCCCCACCACACCCAAGAAGGGACCACCCAAGTTCAAGCAGAGGCAGACCCGTACATTCAAGAGCAAGGCCCCCAAGCCCGGCCAGAAGGGGTAAACGCTCATTTATATGAAACATCTAAACCTCTCGCAGGTCTTCAAACACCACACAGCAGCTGCACACACACCTCTGACCTGCTCTCCTTCCTCTGCAGCTTTGGCGATGATATCCCCGGCATGGAGGGTCTTGGCACTGACATCACAGTGGTGTGCCCATGGGAGGCCTTCGGTGACATGGAGCTCAGCGACCTGGCCAAATACGGCATCATCTAAGCTGCTGCCTCCTGCCTTCCTTGCCTCATCATACCTCTCCTCTCTGTAATCCTCTCTGCCCAGCCTTCTCTCCACCTCAGCTCGGCATGCCAGGATAAGGCTGATGCCAAACCTCTAATGCCCTCTCGTCTGTCTACCTCATGCTTCACTCCACTAAGTGGAGGGGATGCATCAGAAACTCTTATTTTTGTATTATTATTATTATTATTATGATATGATACTGTTTACAGTATATATATATATACTTGAAATGATACGACGAGAAAAACACTCCACATCCCCTCTTCCTTTTCCTCCATCTAATCCAACTAATGTCATCTTTCCCTGGCATCTTCCCTTTTCCTCATTCTTTTCCTCTTACTCCCCCCACAATGGACACAAGCAAAACACTAGTAATACTAGCCTGTGTTTGCTTCTAGCTGTCTATTAAAATGTAAATATGTGGAATACAGTGTTGAACCTTTCTATCTTCTTACCTTTTATACTCCCTTCCTCTTTTTACTGCATTGTTTTTCCTACTCCTTGTGAACGAGGTTACTATAAACACCATGGGATGCAAAGAGAGTGCACAATGCATCAATATAACACGATTGCAAGGGAGGACACCCCTTCTATCTGCCCCTCCCCTCTCCTGGCTGCTTTTATGTCCCTCCATAGACAAATTAAAAGCATGTATGTCATGTGTTGCAACAGCAATACAACAGAAAATGTGCTGTGATCTGGTATGTCCTGATAGTCGCAGTAAAATGTGTTTATTTTTAGTACTATTGTTGTCGCTCTGTGTCATTTTTTCTTTTATCAACACACTAATAAAAAATGAAGGTCAAACAACATCACTAATAAATCACATCACATGCAAAACACAGATAAACAGGAGTGACCTGAACATTTATAATCTTGATGAGGCAAAAACACATTTAGGTGTATTGCCTCCATTTACCTAATGAGATCTCATCTTATGTCTCCACGTATAAGGTTACATTTAGTTATAATCATTTCAAAGCATCCTGAAATCCTCACATAAGACTCTCTGTCGAAAAAGGAAAACAATCAGGGTATTTGCTTTTAGCAAATGTCATTTAACAATAAACTGTGCTCATTTTCATCTCACAAGTTACCTGATAACCTGTTATGATGAAGATCCAGCCCAGTGCACAGTCAGATAAAGTTAACATATTAGATTTTAAACAGGAAATCTAAGACTTCACTATGTCACCTGATAAATAACACTATGCATTATAAAGTACAAAATGTCCTACTGTAGCACATTATCAGTGGTATTATCAGAAAGACCTGTTACTTTAGTAACTACTAATAACATGTGAAAATGCTCCATTACATATTAAAGTGTGTGTTACCTGCTGAATGGAAAAGTCACTCTTCAGTAAAATGGTTCCTGTCAGTGTTGGATTATTATCCTATATATCGTTACCCTCATAGCATAATTGCCTATGTCATATATATGGCCAAATTGTGGTATCTGCATAACTTTACTCTTCTAACACTGCTGCTTCATTTTACATCATTGGCTATGTCCTGAAAAAAGATGACTTATGCAGTTATGCTATGAGGCTAACGATATGAGGTTTTTACATGCATTAGTGTATACACTGCATTTTACTGTAACACTTTATATCCTGTTGTGTAGTTTTACTTACAGCAGTTACTACTACTACAATCACTACTTTCCCTTTCGGGGTCTCCACAGCCAATCATCTGCTTCCATCTGACCCTGTCCTCTGTATATTCTTTGGTCTTCCTCTTCGCCTCCTGTCTGGTTGCTCCATTTTATCGTCCCTCTACAAATATAGTCGCTATTCCTTCTTTGTGCGTGTCTGAACTAGTCTAGTTTACAGCAGTTCATCATACTCTATGAGATCATCATGTTGGTGGCGTTGCTGCCAACAGGTAAGGACCTCGGCAGCAGTGCCTTAAAGTGTAATACCATTGATGGCCACTAGATGATGCTCCAAAAAGCTCACTGTAGTGTTACATTGACCTTTTCTGTAAAAATATTAAGTCAGTAATTTTGTTCCAACACTTATTCCTGTCTCATCTCTCCTCTAATAAGTGGTCTGATGGGTGAGTGACAGCTCGCTCACCTGCTAGTTCTTGATTTATCTAATGAAACACATTTTCTTCTGACAGACATCTTGACTGTAGGGGATGTAATTATAGGCTACTCTAACAACACCATAAAATAACTTCACTCTGCAGTTCTTGGTGAAGGTTACCATTTTCACTCAGTGAGTCAGTGGGATAGTGGTTAATATTAGCTCACCTATGACTCCTCATAGAGGGGGCTGACCATTTTGCCCCCCCACTCCCTTTTGTCCAAACATACTCACTTCTGGCTTCACAAAGTCAACATGGAGAATCTCCAAAGAGCTTACTTTTAATAAGCTCATGTTTTTCACACTGCATTTTTCAGATATTAACCCATAAAGACCCAAACATCCACCAGTGTCCTCAACCATCCACTGATCTAAATTGTTTAATAAGTGTAGAGCCACTAATCCTATCAATACATGTAAATAATTGGTGTAAAATACAGTTTGTCATTTTTTCATGGTCATCAGATATGACCCATTTGGACGTTCAGAGGCTCCATAGTGAACATGGAAACCAGGGCCGGACTGAGACTCATTTTCAGCCCTGGAGTTTCATACCTCAGACCGGCCCGCTTTAGATCACGACTGATTATTATTAAAATCATGCAATTATAACCTTACATGTTAGGTCTACACACTGTTCTCCAAAGCCTTGTAATTCTGTGTATTTTCTAAAATATTTCCAATTCAGCGCAAGTAAAGGTTGCTTCACAATGTGGATTTATTTCAAAAGAGAGTGCACATCGACATCTCCAACATTATTATTCCTCACAACACAACAATAACAGAATCTATATTTTTGTTCTTATAAGTGTTAACATTTTTCAAACCTTTAAAATGTTTGAAATGAAATGAAATGAAAGTATAAAAATATTAAAAATTAAAAAAAATAAAATAAAATAAAGCTTGCTGCACTTTCTAATAACTATTATTTTTGTATCCTCTGCAACAAAAGATTTCCATCACAACTTACTTGCGGTTTGTTCCATCGATGCTATTGAAAACTTTTGGTACAGTGATATTAGGGGTTTGATGAGGATGAAAAGAAAAAAATATGTGTATCCTGTGACTGAGGGCGAGCAAAGCAATCAAAGCTAACAGCAGACTCATCTTCATCTGTCTCATTTGTGTCTAGTGGTTCAGGGTTGTGCTGCTGAGCTGCTCCTCTGTCATCAGCAGACTCTGCTTTCCCTTTCACACTTCCTCCAGTTTCCCTAGACTTGCCTGCACCTGGATCACAATAAAAAATAATATCTACAGACATTTTGACTTACTGAACTAATTAAGATATTTACATTGGCAAAATATGCAGGCTTATTTAATATTATTTTATGCTATTGCCTTTCAGTTGTGGGCTTTGTGTATTTACTGTCTCACTTTTAATAATAAAAAATAAAATAGGTCAGGACTATCATTTGGGTCTAGAAAGTGGTTTTACTGGAACTAATGCTTGTTCACACAGTCTGTTCCAACAGCTCACCTTTTCCTTCCTTCCTGACAGGAACAATCCCCTCATCACTACTGGCTCCTGGCTCTGCTTCTGACACTAAAGCACAGTTTAAAAATGGTCATAATTGTCAGCACAAATCTTCTATTTTCAAAGCCTTGATGTCAGTTTCATTCATGTAGTGCTGAATCCTGGAGCATCTCAGAGCACCTTTCATACACTGTAGAACAGGCCTACACCATACTCTTCATTGGAGCCTATTTATTCTAATAATCTTCCCTCTCTGAGCAGTCCTACCTGCCCACTCTGGACTTGTGGGCTCATGGCTGGTGTCTGCTGCTGGATCTGCTTTCTGACTCTGAGGAGCTACAAGACAAAGTTTCCCAGTTATGGGGCGTCATATCATACTATTATTTAAATTACATAACGTTATGTTCCTTGCCACAATGCCACACAATTCATTGACTCGATAATTAACTAACTTGAAAGGTGGTTTACTCGGTTCGTCGTCCTTATTAGTTTCCAACCAGGAGGTCGTTTTTGTGAAAAAGTTGCCGATTTCGTCACATTTGGCTGCGTTTGCTTCCAGAGCTTTCCTCTTTTTAATTCTTGCTTCTCCACACCACCCTTGCTCTATTATCCATGTTTCAAACAGCAAACACAGCTGACCATCCACAGCCTGCAGAGCACAGATGGTATATGCTCCACAGCTACAGTATAGAACTACTAACCGTATGCAAGGACATGTTACGCCAGGTCACGGTGTGTCCGCAAAAAAAACAGGAAGAAAACAAAGTTTGCTAGTAGAGGGGGTGTGGCCCAGGAACAGCGGCTGCAGATTACGTGATCAACTCAGTGCTATGACTGAACACCGGCCCCCAAAAAATAAATAAATAAATAAAATATTAAATACATACTTAAAGTGAACTCCGGCCCTCGCGGCCCAAATATTATACCGGCCCACCGGGAATTGTCCTGGTCCTCCCGATTAGCCAGTCCAGGCCTGATGGAAACACTGCCATCTTCTACAACATTGATTCACCAGTAAAACTCATGAAGTTTGATAAATGATCAAATGGATGGACACACTGGGTGTATGTTCAGTTAATGATATATTTGACTGAAAAAGTAACTTCTTCCTCCGTTTTCTCTGTTTTTGAAATAATAAGCCTCAACTTTACTCTGAGCTTTTATGGACATCAATCATGATCAGTAAATGAAATATGGGAAAATACCTGATTTTCACTTAAGAATGCAAAATCTTGAGCATAATATTAGAAGAAAGGGTGATAAATCACTTTTAAAAAAAGTTGAAAATAGAGAAAAAATTATTTGGGAACTGCCACAAAAGTAGCAGTGGGTCTTTATGGGTTAAGAAGTAAGGAATTTGCACAAACCATGATGGAATGTTAAAATGTTCATATTTGTGCATTGGTCATTAATTGCTGAGCCAGTTCCATTTCTAAGCTACTGGTTGTACAGGATGCCCACATCCATAATAACAGCCTGTGCACTGATTCCTACAAAGAGGATTCAGGTTGGGTTTGACTCCTCCACTTCTCTACATTAACAAGAGTCACTAACACTGGCTATTGTTTGCCTAGAAATGCCTTCCAGTTGAACCCAGACTCCAACACAAACTTACGTTAAGTACATAAACACACATGAATCTTGCATATTGAAACTGTAATCCTTCAGTTGATCAAAAATATTAAAATTCAGTTTGAGATTCTTTATTTGTCATTTAAACATTACACCACAGATGTACTTCAAAATGAAATGATTGGTTTCAGTAAAAACACACAGATAAAACACTTAAATAAAGAAATATTCATAAATAAAATATAATAATAATAATAATAATAATAATAATAATAATAATAATAATAATAATAATAATAATAATAATAACTTTATTTATATAGCACCTTTAACAACTGAGTTTACAAAGTGCTTTGACAGATGAAGCAAAAATGCACAACAGCAGAATAAAAACATAGCAAACAACACAACACAGTAAATGAGATGAGTGCAGCAAACAAGAAAACATGACTAACTTTGAATGCGTGTTGGCTCATAATTGACTAGCATGTCCATTATGTAGCTTGGGGCCAGGCCCATTCAGGCTTTAAAAGTGATTAATAAAATCTTAAAATCAATTCTAAAATGCACAGGAAGCCAGTGAAGTGAAGCCAGGACTGGGGTGATGTGATGTTGTCTGTTAAAACCAGTGAGAAGCCTAGCTGCTGCGCTTTGGACCAGTTGGAGGTGGGACAGTGATTTTTGGATAATACCGGACAGGGGTGAGTTAGAGTAATCATGTCTGCTGAATATGAATGAGTGGAAAACTGTTTCCAGGTCGGAGTGTGGGACTTTTGGTTTGATTCTTGAAATGGTTCGTAGATGGAGAAAACAGGATTGGACAACTTTAATGATGGGTGGTTGGAAGGTGAGGTCTGAATCAGATATTACCCCAAGATTTCTGGCAGTGGGCGTGATGTTTGTGGAAAGAGGACCGAGGCTGTTTTTGATCGAAATGGTGGAATTTGGTGGACTGAACAGTATGACTTCTGATTTGGAGTTGTTAAGTCGGAGAAAGTTCTGGGCCATCCAACAGTTTCTATCATTGAGGCAGTCAGACACAGCAGCTAGGCTTCTCGGGTCATCCAGTCTCAGGGGCAGGTATATCTGTGTGTCATCCGCATAACAATGGAAGGAGACGTTGTGGCGCTTAAAAATCTGACCGAGCGGGAGCATATAAATAGAAAATAAAATTGGACCTAAAACTGAACCCTGCGGTACACCACAGGCAATCTGGGTTTTGGAGGATGTGTGGTTGCCTATGGTTACTGGAAAGGTTCAATCTAAAAGGTAGGAATAAAACCAGCTAAGTGCACTGTCTCTGATGCCGACCCAGGTTCTAAGACGTTCAATTAAAATGGCATGATCTACGGTGTCAAAGGCTGCACTTAGATCTAAAAGAATTAAAATAGCGCTCTCTCCTCTGTCAGCTGCTAAAAGAAGGTCATTGGTTACCTTGAGGAGGGCTGTTTCTGTACTGTGTAAAGGTCTAAAACCAGACTGAAATTTCTCAAAAAGCTTGAAGCTGGGTTGAAACCACTTTCTCTGAAATTTTAGATAAAAATGGGAGTTTAGAAATTACTACTACTACTAGGACTCCTGTGATGGGTCGGGTGTTCCGTCCCGGTGCGTTGAGCCGACCAGGTGAACCAGTGTTTTCCATCACTGGCGGTCTTGTGCCAGCTGCTCTGTGTCCTCCATGTTTGTGAGTTTAGGAATTGGTCTAAAATTATTAAGAACAGAGGGATCAAGGTTTGGTTTCTTTAAAAGGGGTTGAACCACAGCATGTTTAAAAGAAGGGGGGACAGTGGCTTGTACTAAAGAGTTGTTAATAATTGATCAAATACTGGGTCCAGCTGTGTCTAAAACCTCTTTAAGAAATTTAGTGGGAATGGCATCAAAAACGTCAGTGAAACTGGTTCAAAAGTTTTAAAATAACTAAAAATTTCCCTAGCTGTGTCTAAAACACAATCTGGGGGGGGTGATTTGTTGCCTCATGTCCTTAAAGGTGCCATATGTAGGACTGTGGCCAAAACTGGTACTGCAATCACATTCCAAATACTGTAGAGCGTGGTATTCTCTCCACCTCCCCCCAGGCTAGGGGTTGCCAGATCCAGCATGAGTGTCTACTACTAGTGTTTCCACTATTCCTTGTCACCACACCATAAATTTCACATAAAAAAGTCATTACCAGACTTATTATACATAAGTTTAATATATAATAGAACAGGACAAACGTCCTGCCCACTCAAATGAAAGTTTACACAGATTCAGGAGATAGGGAAAAGGGAAATGAGCCTTAAGTTTCACTTTTACCTCCGCCAAGTACAAGCGGTACGGATCGCTACCGTACCCCCCACCACCACCCCTGACCGAACCACGGATGGTGGACTACCGAACCCCCCCCCCCGTTTTGGATCACACAGTGCTACATGAAGAGGTCCCTTCCACAGAAAACACTGTACTACAAGGAGCTACCATGGCCAAAGACAAGTCCTACACCGGTACCCGGTCTGTTCACCAGTTCCAGACCGGCAGTCTCTTCACCAGAGCCAGGAGAAGAGACTGCAGCCGGGCCCTGGGAGAAGGGACTGGGTGAAGAGACTGCGGCCCCGGCTCTCAGTGGTTCTTATCAGGTGGTCAGACTAGCCAGCGTTGGTCTTCAAATCCTTCTCCTCTTTCATCCGTCTCCATGTTTCAAAATCATCTCCTACACATGTCCTTGTTTTGTTTCTCACTTTGTCACAACGTATTTGGGAATAATAAGAGGCCTTTTAGGTTTATTAACATCAGACATTTATGATCAGAAATGTTCCAGCTGCAGCTCAGAGGGAACTGGCAACCTGGATGCTGAAAGGCTACTGACTCTGTGATTGGAAGACAGGTGATGGGCGGAGCCTCAGACCAAAACAAACAATGTCAACATAAACATCATTTCGGGGCTGACGCTGAGCTTTTCAAATGCAAATATTCTGGCTGGACTTCTACTGTCAGTGGTATCAGTATTTGAAATGAACATGATTCCTTAATGTCTGGTGACAGTCAAGGCCATTTCATAATTACTT
This sequence comes from Sphaeramia orbicularis, assembly GCF_902148855.1. Taxonomy (NCBI): domain Eukaryota; kingdom Metazoa; phylum Chordata; class Actinopteri; order Kurtiformes; family Apogonidae; genus Sphaeramia; species Sphaeramia orbicularis. Next base: position 43,011,086 of record NC_043964.1, on the reverse strand, counting down.
AGAACATAATTCCTACATACTGCACCTATACTTTTGTTGAAACAGAATTTTAAAAACTCCTCACACATGTCTTGTGAAGCATCAGTAAAATGACAGGGGAAAGGGGTAGTAAAAGAACCTATGACCTTAAATAAAATTCTGGGATTAGAACAATTAGCTAAAATTAAGTTTGAGTAAAATGACGCTCTTTCTTCCTTAACTGCTTTTTGATAATTTTTTGTTATATACATACTATAAACAGAACACTTGTAAACAGAGCAAAATAGTTAGTATAAAAATATATAAATATTCAAATATTTTGCTATGGAGGTAGAACAGGTCATCCAATAGCCGAAGGGTTGGTGGTTCAAATCCCACTCTGTCCTAGTCATGTGCTGTTGTGTCCCTGGGCAAGACACTTAACCCACCTTGCCTGCAGTGTCATCCACACCGGTGTATGAATGCATATGAATGTTCGGTGGTGGTCAGTTTGGGGCAGAATGGCAGCCATGCTTCGGTCAGCCCCAAAGCAACTGAGGATACAGATGTAGTTTAACACCATTAGAGTGGGAATGTATGAGCGAATGAATAATGGATCAATAATGTAAAGTACATTGGGTGTCCTGAAAAGCACTATAGAAATCTAATCCATTGTCATTATTATACATTTAAAAATTATATACATAAAATAAAATATGTAAAATAAACACATGTAGAGACATGTGATTTGACTGGACACTGATGGTTTGACATATTGTAACTTGAAAAGTAAAAGTGCAAATGTAGTGTAATAAACAGGTTAATATTAGTAAGTAGTATATTCCACTATTACAATTTAGATAGTATGGAGTTTGTTTTTTTTAAAGCAGACTGGAGAAAATATGACATTCACTCCAAAAAACAATCCCATATCTCCTGTGAGCATCCGTCAACACTGCTGCCTGTCAACACTTCAGTTATGACACTAGAGACTCTGTTCATACAGGTTTCCTTCCAACTGACAGTGACAGGGAAACAATGTGTGACTGCTCTGGGAAACTTTCAATAAATGCTTGAATTCCTCCGGTCCTGAGCAAAACAAGACATGGGAGCTACTGGACCTCGGAACCACTCAGACTTCTGACCTGTATGCCATATGTTCATATCCTGCAACAAATGTAGCTGATAGTGGAATGGTTTAAGAATGAAGTTACAGTGGAGTGAACTTACAGATGCAGGGAGAGTTCAGACGTCAGGAACACACCCTATTAAACTCTGTGCATGTACTGACATGAGTTGAGGTGTTTTGTACGGACTTGCATTGGAAAACAGTCAAAAGTTGTCTTTATTCCCTACATAATTCTCCCCTTTGGCTAACTTCATCACTTTAACATGTTGTTGTTGCTAGAATATTTCTGTAACCATGGTGACAACTGGGCCTGTACTGACTCACCTTCCTCCCAGTTTTACATGATAAGGTGTGTGTCTAAAACCAGTCCAGACACTCCAGTTGATCCAGATTCATACACACCTTATCTGGAACCAGGATTCAAATTTTCATAGGAAGTTGGAATCAAAATTAGGGAGGAGTGAACTCCACGTCCCTGTGTGTGTTTTTTGTGTATCATCACCTCCAGGTGTGTGGGCCCCACCTATACTGTGAGGGAGGGGACAGCAAACAGAGACAGGGAGACAGGAGGGGTCGGAAAGGAAAATGTGAGTCTGGGTGGAAGTGTTGAGTCCTGTTGAGTCCTCTCTCTGTGGATCGGAACATCTCTTCCTGTTACCTGCCGCGGGCGTCGATATGGACACATCCTCAGGATAGAAGCTGCATGGCCACAGCGAAACACCAGCACAGAGGTTATCACGACACTTCAGCCAAAAACACACATCAGGGCTTTTGGAGAGTGATAAGGAGGTAGAATCTAGAGACTATTAAGACTCTGATCTGAAGGATTAAAAGGTGAGTTCTTTTGTTTTCAGTGCAGTTGGGGAGGTGGCCTTAGAGTTACAGGTACAGATGAAGCCATGAGAGGAATCTCTAGGCTTTTATGTGCTCATTCTCTGAGTAATTTCTGGAATTATGTGCTTGTCCTGGATCTTTGACCTTAAATTACAGCAGTTTGCAACCAACAATTTGAGCTTTGCCTCCTATGACGCTGTCAAATCCCTTTCCCTGTCTAATCTTTTTTTTTTTTTAATCATTCTTTCTGCTTTTATTGAAGCGTACCAGTTCCTTGTCTGTGCTTTTATTAATTTCCTTATTATGTCTTAGTCACATCTGTGTTCCAAACTTTTGGGCTGTTTTTTTCTGTATCTGATTCTAAACTCACTATCTTTACGTTTTGATGCCTGACTACACCTTTTGGGATATCATACTTGTCATTGTTTTGTTTTTGTTTTTTTTTTTTTTACATTTTATTGACTGATGTATGAATCACTTATCAAAATAATCTTCTGTTCTGCCTTTAAGAATACCCCCACACCTCCCATTGTGCCCATTGTTCAGCTCTTCATATCCACACTCCAAATCTCAGCTGAAGAAAGACTTAAAAAAGCTATTAACTTGGCACATTTACACAGCAATATGATCTCCTGCATAGTCAGATGTGCGGTGTTGTGCTACTAAAGGTCATATTTGAATCTCTGACATGGAAACAAAGACTCTGCTATGAGTTAAAGGAAGTCAATCACCTATCATGAGTAAATATCTCACTCTGATACGCACTGCACTGCGTGCTCCCATGTGTGTCTTCTTTTGTGAGCTGATGCAGCTGAATATTTACGTCTTTCCTGCTGCCTATTTCTCAGCTTCGCCACTGAGTTGGATTTCTTCTCTCACACTCCTGTACCTTGTTCTGGCTTGTTTCTGCACTCCCTCTTCCTGCTCTCTTCACTCTTACTGTCAATCCTCTCTCCTGTTTTTTTTTTTTTTTTTTTAATGCTGTGACCTCTGTTATCTTACTTTCCGTGTCATCCCACTGGTTCTGCCCCATCAGAGGGTTCATGGAGCTGGATTTGAGGCTTTCTGATGGTGATGTAGTCAAAGCATGCGTTTGAGATGCTTTTTGCTTACATGTGCTGTTTGTTTCAGGAGGAAAGACATCAGAGGATACTTAAAAGTAAGGACTGGGCCCCTGTGTGGATTTACTAAAATGAATATGGCCTTTTCATCCAAGAAGCACAAATCCTTCCTCCCACTGCTCCTCCTTTTTTACGTCCCTCTCATCTGTCTGAGCCAGTCTACATCTAAGAACAACTCAGTCAACCCCTCAAACAACACCACTTCCCCTAACATCACGTCCCGAAAGGGTATTCCAGGCTGCAGGACTGGCCTGGACCCAGTTTACAGGTACCTGTGTGACCGCCGTGCAGCATGGGGCATCATCCTGGAGACCCTGGCCTCTGCGGGTTTCCTGTTGAGCATGGGTCTCCTAGTAGGCCTGCTGGCCTGGTCCCTCTGGATGTGCGTCTCAGCAAAGACCCAGCGCAGCAGCATCGGAGGAACTGTGACCTGCATGTCCATGTTCTTGTTGGCCACCGCAGGGATCTTTGCCATCACCTTCGCCTTTATCATCCAACTCACCCCCCAGATCTGCCCCACCAGGCTCTTCCTTTTCGGCGTGCTCTTCTCCCTCGCCTTCTCCTGCCTCCTGGCTCGCTGCCTGGCCTTGCTGGGCTTCGCAGCTGCCCGAGGTTGGGGGGAGCCGGCGCTGGCTCTGGGACTCTTCGTGGTGCAGATTATCATCTCCACCCAGTGGCTGATCATTGTGCTGGTGCGGGACAAGAAATCATGCGAGTACAGTCAGGAGGAGTTTGTGATGCTGCTCATCTACGTCCTCTGCCTCCTGCTCATCAGCCTGATCCTATCCCTCCACTTCCTGTGCCAGTCCTGCTTCACCTACAGCTACAGCTACACTGGGGCCGTCAACCAGCAGGGCCGCATCCAGGCCACACTGCTCCACCTCACGTTGCTGCTCTCATCCTTCATCTGGGTGGTGTGGATAGTCATGCTCACCAGGGGCAACGCCGAGATCAGCCGCCGGCCTCAGTGGGACGACCCACTGCTCAGCATCGCCTTGGTGGCCAACGGCTGGGTACTCCTCATGGGACACGGCTTGTCCCAGGTCGCCTTCCTCTGCCGGGGTGAGGCCAAGTCCAAGGATCTACCTCTGAGCTTCGCCGGTTGGACAAGCCCCTGTGCCGACGTCCCAGGACTCAACAGCCCAAAGGAAGGAAAAGAAAACGGAAGCTTTGAGAATGAGGGTGAGAAAAGGAGAGGTGAGAAGCTGACCTCATGGGTAGTAAACAGAAAGAGACCAAACAGAAAGCATCTGAACCAGGCTTAGAGGCAAACAGGTACAAAGTAATGATAACAGCAACAGTCGTAAATACCTCAGCACTGATGTCTACTAGGGCTGATGCCAACTGCCTGCATTTGTTGGTTATAAAAGTAGCGTGGGAGTTAACACTTTGAAATGTGCGCTCATAGGGAACATGTGTGAACAAACAAAACCCTGCATCACCTCTACATGAACTACATTACACCTGTTTCAAAGGTTTCAATGAGTTAAATGTAAAACTTTTTAAAGTGCCATTAAGAGGATGTTTAAACAGGGCTGGTCCCAGACTTTATGGCCCTCTGTAGAATTTGAATTAAGCCCCCCCACCACCTTAGCACTGCCAGGACCACTGTCAGTCCTGGTAGGTTCTGGCAGATTAGGTTCTCTACTGCTGCTTTTTCCATTAGTGCACAGTTATAAACTAAACCAGTTGTATTAGGATGTCATCTAGTTTATGTAACATTCTCTCTCAGTCTTATGGCCCTCTGGTCACAATGGTTAATTCTCAGACACTTACTATTGGTAAGTTTAGGCTGATAGTAGCTGATGGCAAATAGACTTCTCAACCAAAAATACCAACTTAGATGGAAATAATCACTTAAACTAAAACTAGATTTTTTTTCAGTGTCATAGATAGACATTTTTTCGATTGTTCTCTGCTTTCATGAACTGAAGACAAAACATGATTCACAATACTCTTTCTTTGCTAAAACTATGTCATACACATATGACAAGAAGCAAACAGGTTATTGAATTTTCATTGACCAGAGAAATAATCCTGATTGAGACATTTTTCATGATTTTTAGAAAGCAAAACTTTGATTAAATTAATTCCATATACTGTTTAGCCTCAGCTAAGACACAGAAAACTGACCCAATCTAGATTTGTTCAGGTTTACATTGAGTTCTTCTCAACATTTTGATGTTCAGTTCAACAGTTATAGGTTCTAATGAAGTAAAACATAGTTTATGTCAGACATGTATAGAGCATTTTTAGTGGGAAAGTTTTTGCAGTGGGGAGAGGAGGTGGAATTATTTGCTGATGAATTTGCCTGTTATTATACCAGCCTTTAATTCACTATTAGTTCACCTCTACTCTGATGACAAGTGTTTAACCCGGACTGTTTTTTTCTTTCATAAAGTAAGGCTTCCATAAGGTACATCTAAACCATATGTAACATTATTTAACAAAAATATTGTGATTATAGATTTTAAATATTCAAACTCCTGCAGAAACCCTGCATTTCATGTAGCCAATGAATTCTTTTTGGGAGGTTAATGTGTTTTCTGTCCAAATAACACAAATACTGAAACATGTTTAAAGCCTGACTAATGATCATGGTTGAGCGTGGCAAGAAATTCCACTTTGCTTCAGAGATACGTTTAATGTTGAACTTTATCTACAAGCCTCAGTGCGTATGGCGCCTGTGTCCATCATTATTATAAAATGATTCCACTATCAGTCAGCTCAGCTCAGTGTGGGCTTTTATGATGAACAGTATATAATGAAGCGATAATTAGCTAACTGTATCATGTGTCCCCTTCAGGCAGAAGAGCTGAGCCGGCGCTGCGTTCACCCTACGAGTCGGGATTCTCCATGACAGTGAGTAATAAACCATTAGGATTAACAATCTAACTTCACATAGTCTGTAATTAAACACTTTGACCTTTTCCTACTGGAGGCGATTATGGCTAAGTCGTATTGTGAGGTTAATGAAAGCACAGTTTATCATGGGTATTAATTGCACTGACATGATGAATGTGTGATTCTCTGTGTCTGTGTGTGTTTCAGGAAATCGACCCTACCAAAGATTACACCATTCCTCGCCCTCAGACCACCAACTACAACGAACCTTATGATGAATATTACGGAAACAATTAAAGTTAGACCCTGTCTTTTCCTCAGGGACCGGCCTGCACAGAAACTGAGTGACCCAACTCATGCACTGATGTGCACTGACAATTCTTGGCACAAAACTGTGTTTTGCTGTTCCATTTCTCTGTGTAAATGTAAATATTTCAGTGTAGTGTTATAAGAAATGTTATTTCAAACCTGCCAGTAGGATGTACAATCCTCTGTCCTGAAAAGAAGAAAGGCAGCGTGACTCATCTGCCTGAGTTTCATCATCATCCAGGCTGGATGGGTTCAGATAGTCCAGTTTTCTTCTGACGGGAAATCCACATCACAAGTGCTTGGTGGAATTGTGTCTTTGGTGTGTGTGTGTATGTGTGTGTTGTGTACACATTGTGCTCTACCCTGAGATGGTATATAATAGCCCTGAGGTGATAGAGGAGGCGTGAAACTGTCACTCTGAAGGTGCCAAACTGCTGAGCAGAGCAGAGGCATCTGAGAGCTGTAGAGGAGGAGAGGGATGAAAGGAAGAGAGGGAGAGAAGAGGAGGAGAGGGAGGAGAGGAGATGAGATGAGACAAGACAGGAGGAGGACAGGACAGGAGACCTGTCAGCGCTGTGGGAGGCTTGTGCCACCACTGATTAACATCTTTATATTCAAAGTTACAGTTCAGACACTGGGCTCAGCCATGCTGCGCCATAAACAACCGACGTGTTCCTAGTCCATAGGAGATAAGAGGTCTTTTCAGGAACGCATCTTCAAAGGTTTTTTATGCTTACAAAGAATGTCATCAATAAAAGGTTTAATCTAAAATAGTCTCGGAGCTCAGCCTTTGCTCTCCTCGCTCACACTCTGCACAGATGGTAACACCAAAGGCCAATTACTGTCTCAATCTAAACCAGTGCCATGCCTTCAGGCAAATACTGCAAACTGGAGCCTCAACACAACACAGAGCACACTGTAGTAACACAATCAACCCACCAGGGGGCAATGTTTAAGCATACCAAATGCAGCTGAACTCCTCAGAGGGAGAGGAAGAGCTCACAGCCACAAACTTTACAAGAACTGCCCGAATGAACCATAGCTTCAAATAGTAGCAGTGGAAGAGGTCAAACCTGAGTCACAGAAACCACAAATATCTGCAATGACATGTAGATACACACAGCATTTCCAGTCAACGGTGTGAAATGGTAAACAAATATGACATCATCATATCAAAACTGACTTTCATATACAGTAACTAAACATTATATGTAAGCACAAGTGGAAATTGTAATATTTAGCCCTTTTTCAACCCTTTATCAGGTACAATAGAAATAAATTTGTAATAAATAAATAAATAAATAAGCTCCACATTTAACACCCTTTCACAGTTTTTTTCTTCTTCTCATGACTCATTCAGGAAGCAGATTTGCACGTCAATAAGGTGTTTGTCACAAAGATAAATATGCATCCCATCAATTACAAACTTAGTACATAAATTGACAACACATCTACATCAGCGTAAAGTCTATTCATTAAAATAACTATGGCATAAATAATCTGTACTGGTGGATTATGTCATAACATCCAAACAGGAAATGTGTTTACAGATACAAATTTAAGGTAAAATATATAAAACTACTAACAGTTATGATGTTTAATGTATTTATGGATAAAATGAGTGACCAGAGCATCAGGTTCATCTCGCACCCTGGACATCATGCAGTTCCACAATTTCCCCAGAATCACAGATAAACTATTTATTGTCACATGAAATTCAATAAGATTTTTTTATACTTAAATTTCAGTGGAATGTTGAGCCATCGTATGAAAGCTGTGTTCATGCCAGGCGATTTCAGTTTTAGTTTTTCCTGCTGTTTTTCAGACAATAACTTTGAAATCTAGCCAACCAAGACAACCAGCCAAAAAAGTGTTTCACTTATTTTTACTTTAATGCAGCATTTGACCACAGAATAAAGGTCAGTCAGGAGGACATGTTATTAAACATGAGGCTGGACGCAATTCTTCCTTATTCAAATGCAAATAATCCAGTTTTTACTCTTATAATTTTATTATCAATAATAAGATATTCAAAATTTTCCACTGTGTGTGATCAGCAGATGATGTGAGGCCAGTAGTTTGTGACTTGGCCACTGCCATGATGGCTTTTTGGAGAAGTGACCATATTTGGACAAAAGGAACATAGTGTGTGTAGCATTAGCTTGGACGATAAATTTCATTTAGTATTGTTCAAGAAAGTAATTTTACAATCTTAATAGTGAAACTACAACTTTAGAGTTACATAAGCTAAGGGTTTTATTAAATGAACTCCAAAAGTCTAACTCAGCAGGTGAGTGAGCTATCGCACAGACCTGTCAATCAAACTGCAGATATTAAACTCCTGTTTCACCTGGAACATGATTAACAGGGGAAAGATCTACAGAATGACCACCAGAACATACATTAGAGCAGAGGTCACCAACCCTGGTCCTCCAGATCTACTACCCAGCATGTTTTGGGTGTGTCCCTCTTCCAGCACACCTGGCGGTCATTAGCAGGCCTCTGCAGAGCTTAATGATAGGTGTGTCATTTGAGTCAGGTGTGTTAGAAGAGGAATACATCTAAAACATGCAGGATAGTAGATCTTGAGGACTAGGGTGGATGACCCCTGTATTAGAGGGTCCAAGTAAAATAAATGAAACTAGAATGAGTCCTGGCAAAAAATTATTTACTAATATTTTTAGAATGAAGTTCAATGTAAGTCTATGGGAGCTGCCCCGCCCTGCCCCCAGCTGTCAGTGGTGTTACAGCTTTTACCTCCTGAGACCCAGCAATGCAGTTTTGTCCCCTGTAGTGGAGAAGAGTTTCACAGCTTTACTTTAAATAAATAAATAAATAAATAAATAAATAAATAAATAAAATTAATAATAATAACAATAACAACAACAACAACAACAACAACAACAACAATAATAATAATAATAAAATGACGTCCACTGTAAAGGACATTCCAATTAAAAAATGTATCTGAAAAAAGAAAAAAAAGTTGCATCATGCTGTTTCTAATCAAGGTTATTTTTTCCTGTATAAAAAGCCAAACTGTTTACCTACTGGGTCTCACAAGGTTAAGATACTTCCACATTGACTCCATCTTGGAGCCGAGGACCTTTCCCGTTGCTCAAAATGTAGTGTTGTCACCTTTTTGTCTAAATCAGGGGGGCCAAATCCAGCCCGCAATAGGGTCCAGTCCGGCCCGTGGGATGAATTTGTGAAATGCAAAAATTACCCACAAGATACTAACAATCATTTTATTTCAGGTTCCATATTCAGACCAATTCAATCTCAACTGGGTCAGAACCAGTAAAATACCATCATAATAACCTATAAATAATGGCAACTCCAAATTTTCTCCTTGAAAATGTAAATATTTTCATGGAATTTTACTGTACTTACACTATAACTATCATTTCTCAAAAACCATGAATAACCTGAATAAATACGACCAACCAGAAATGTGTTAAGAAGTGCAATTTTAAAATATTTTGTCTGTTACTAAATGTTTTGTGTATTTGTAGATCAGCTGTGATCTGTAAGTTTTAATGTACAAGTGGAAATGATAAACTGAAGCATAATATTGTAAAAAATTGCACCTATTTTTCTTTAGAAAATATAGTTTCTTTATGTTATACACATTGTTTCAAAGGATAGGTTGTAGATGTAAACATTTTCATGATGTAATTTTTGACCTTTTTCACTCTAAAACATAAAAGAAAGTTTGGAGTTGACATTATTTATGTCTCATTATGTTATTATTTCACTGGTCCGGCCCACTTGGGATCAAACTTGCCTGAATGTGGCCCCTGAACTAAATGAGTTTGACACCGCTGGTCTGAATCATCAAATACTTAACTTCTGGTTAAGTTCTTTGTATTTCCTGACAAATTTGGAAAAAAAAAAATTAAGATGTTGACGAAATTGTGTGCACAAGACTAATACTACATGAATATATAGTGTAAAAATATAATGGCCTGTGTCCACAAATGTCTTGATGGGATGGACATGATGATATAAAAAGGGCTCAGTAGACCATGAACAGTTATATTTTAAATCAGCTGCATGTCTCAGAAGTGTATTATCAGCAGTAACAAAAGGCTTTAAAAGATCAAGATCTACACATTTGATAGCGCTGGTCAAAACTGCACTTATTCTAATTTTGTATGAGAACAGCTTTCCATAAGAACTTTATTAATGTCCTATTATTTCCTTAAATCAAACCTGCAGATAATACAACACTATTTGTTTAAATCCAACTACTTCATTGTACTTGAGAGTTTTTCTTCTTTTTCACTTCTTTTCCCTCTCTGTGACCTGCAGTGACCCCACCATCCACAAAGGTCAACTTCAATCCCCCACACGACCTCCTCTTATCAGACGGCCTTCAATCTATTCTTCCAATTAGCCTGACTTCAATTACTCAGACACAGAGAGCAGGCCGTCAAATTGCCAATTGCCTCTTGTGCATTAGAGCAATTAGCAGGGATATGAGGCTTCCCGCCACATCCAACCCATTTACGGCCATTAACTCCAGATGCAATTAAAGATTGTTCCACATTGTTCCCCTCAGCAGCGAACGAGGGGGAAAAAAAAGTTATTGGGAGTCGCCTCGGCTTTATCTTCCAGCAGATTTGGTTCGAAGGAATAAAAGTCAAAGAGTTAACACCAGTAAGTCCAGCCGAGCAGGATTAATCGTGTGCAATTGTTACCTCCATCAATCATCTGAGTCACACAGACTTAATGCACCACGGCCCTGTGTTCCAACATTTCTCTTACCTCTCATTCCTCATTTAACTAATAAAGACCCAAACATCCACTACAGACCAAAAGCATCTACTGATCTAAACTGTTTCATAACTGCTGATCCACTAATCCTATCAATACATGGAAATAACTGAGGTAAAATACAGTTTGTCATCTTTTCATGGTCATCAGATATGACCCATTTGGACGTTCAGAGGCTCACAGGCCTGTACTGTAGGCACTAGGCATGATGGGTAATCACTTCATCCATATCTGGAACAGTGTCAATCTGGACTCCTCAGACCACATGACCTTTTTCCATGTAAACACAGTCCAGTCTTTATGTTCTCTATCAAACTGATGGTTGTTTGAGAAATGAGGAGATACTGCATCAGTTAAAGTTACAGAAACATGCTTATCACTGCAGGTGTTATGGAAAGAAAGGATCTTCACTAGTGGCTTTGTTAAATCCTAGTGAGGACTCTGCATTGGTCCTAGTCTGCAGTGTGTGGTGTGTTCCTGCAGGTTCAGCCAGTGGTGGGTGAAATGCAGAGGGTCAGTATATATTTATCCCTATGTCATTAACAGTCTCTAACATCTGTGTTTGCTGCATGGATTCACTGGGCAAGATATCTAATTTAACCCATTCAGACTCAAACAACCACTGCCGACCAAAATCATCTACGGATCTGAAATTTTTAATATGTGTTGATCTACTAATCCTATCAATCCATATAAATAAATGGTGTAAAACATAGTTTGTCATCTTTGCATGGTCATCAGATATGACCCATTTGGATGTTCAGAGGCTCCGTAGTGAACGTGGAAACACCGTCATCTTCTACAACATTGAATCACCAGTAAAACCCATGGAGTTGGATCAATGACAGTGGATGGAGACATTTGTTTTTACATTCAGTTGCTGAAAGACTCGCTTTTCCCTCAGATTTCTCTGTTTTGATATAATAATCTTTGAATTTACTCTGAGTTTTCGTGAGCATCTAAATTAAGTACAAGAAATTACAGTAAAATAGATTATTTAGAGTGGAAAATGCAAAATATAAGATAAGATAATATTGTAATAAATGATGATAGATCACTTAAGAAACACTGTGGGGAAAAAAAAAAAAAAAAAAAAAACGTAAAAAAAACAGTAATATTCCGGCAGCAGGGGTGCTGAAAAAATACTGTAAAATAACAGAAAATAACCATCTCATAAAAATACGGTAATTTTCCTTAATTAAAATATAGTTTTTTGCCCTAACTTTACATGAGATTTTGCATATTTTTTTTTTACTTTTTAATGTTTAATAAAGAATATTTACATGTATTAAAACAATCAAATTACCTCTAAATATATATATAAATAATTTCAAATGGGACTAAGTTGTACAATCTACTGATAAAAACTATATTTTGACAGTTTATCAGTGTTTATACATATTATACATTCACAAAAACACATTTATTCAACATTTTTGTTGTGAAACCTCCCATGATTACACAAGATATTTATCAATTAACAAACAAGTCTTGTTAAATTTACAGAACAAATACTTCTTTAACGGTTAATTGTCAGTAATTTTATCTGGTTTTAATATATTTTTTTAACAGTATTAAACTTTAAATTAACAGTTTAATCTCATAAACAGAAAATAAATATTTGTGAAATTATGATACATTTGCAAATGTATTTTAACTGTATTTTTCTGTGAAAAAAGAAAAAAATTCTTTTAAAAAATTGAAATTTTTTGGTTATTCACAGTTACAGTTTGTTGTATTACTTTACATTTGACATGTAAAAACACAGTCTATTTTTGTCATTTCACTGATATTTTCCTGTATCTTAAACATACAGAAAAAATCTGTAAAATAAACAGTGAAAATTCTATTTAATTACAGATATTTTTTTACAGTGTAGGTTAAATCAAAAGAGACATTTATTTAGGAACTGCCACAAAAGTAGCAAACCTCCGCTACTGACCAAAGGCGTCAATGGATCTCAAATGTTTAGTAACTGTTGATCCAGTAATTCTATCAAAACATGGAAATAATTGAGGTAAAATACAGTTTGTCATCTTTTCATGGTCATCAGATATGACCTATTTGGACGTTCAGAGGCTCTGTAGTGAACGTGGAAACACTGTCATTGTCTACAACATTTATTCACCAGTAAAACCCATGGAGTTTGATAAATGACAGTGGATGGACACACTTGGTTTATGTTCAGTTGTTCATATATTTGCTGAAAAAGTAATTTTTTTCTTCAGTTTTCTGTTTTTAAACTAGTAACCCTCAACTTAAATCTGAGCTTTTATAAATATTTACTTGATCAGTGAATTAAATATAGGAAAATACCAGATTTTCACCGAAAAAACACAAAATACAGAGGATCATTTAATAAATGGTGATAAATAACTTTAGAAAAGTATAGAGAAAACAATAAAATGGAACTGCCACAAAACTAGCACTGAGTCTTTATGGGTTAATCAACACAGCTATGTTTCTAGGCTTCTCCTCTTTTCTGCAGTGAAGGGTTTGGACTATTTCTGACTCTCTCTTTCCTGATTGAATTACCCAACTCCAGTGCAAATTCTGGAAAAAAAATGATAAGGTTGAGACAATCATGGGAAGGAAATAACATCATGGTGACCAGAAAAATGAGCCTCTATCTCAACGTGCTCCGTTGCAGAGGAACTGATTATGTGTGCATGTGCAGCCACTAAATGAAAAGTGGGCAGTTCAGGGAATCAGAGGACACCAAAGTACACAACGTACACTGGACACAAGAGCAGATCAAGTAAAAGTGAAAAAGTACAGGCTATGTAAAGTACTCATGTAGGAAAGTGACCCTTTAAAGGACAGGCTTTTCCTGCGTAAAGCTAAATGAACCTCATATCGGCTAATGACGAGGGCAGGGAGATGCTTTCATATCAGTCGATACTGATAATTATCACAATAAACGTCAGATCAATATTTCTGAGTTAGAGTTCAAGAAGGCTGAAGGTTATTTGAGGTTTAAAAATATTCAGAAAAGACATAATGAGGGAAATTACGTTTAAAAAACAAACAAACATAAAAGTTCTGATGAGTCAAAAACCATGTAAAACGTTAGATGAAAATGACATTTAAACAAAGATGAAGGTGACTTAAATGAAAACTCTAGAATGTCCTCTGTGGACATTTTGAGGTTCCATAATGAATATGTTTAGGCTGTAACACTGTACATCACAGTTCCTTCATTTCAGTCAATACATGCCTGTAAGTTTCTATGGAAAGGTTACATGAAGGTAATAATTCACTTAGAAGTCGATAACACCTGAGTTTATCTTTCTAGATAAGAAAAAAAAAAAAAAAAAAAAAAAAGAAATGGACCAATGTTCCTGTATATCACTGGCATGTTCTATCAAGAATCATTCACAAGTTGAATTTGTCAGGTTCTGTCTCTATGCTATGGTGAGTCCTGTGGTCCTAATGCAGGAGATCAGTCTCCCAGTAGAAGTGGATGTTACTTTCACTGGAGGAGAACTCAACTGATTAAATCAAAGTATGACTTCCTATCAGTGCTCAATAGTAACTTTATTGATATCTGTAACCATTTCCATCTTATAAACCATCAAAATATAAGTAAAGGCACATTTCTGATGCGTGAAAAATTTGTCAAAAATGTAAAAAAAAAAGTCAAAATTTCTCCAAACTGTGCACAAACTGTGTAGATATTGTCCCAAGGAAGCTACATATTAAATGTGAAATGAATCCGACCAGTAGTTTTGACAGAGAAGATGTTTGAAGAAAATGCTAACAAAGATGATGACGACGATGCCGATGATCTCGGACACAGCACCTTCACAACAGCTCATGGCCTGTCGGCCGATGAGATGTAGAATTCCTGTAAGTTCCTGTAAACCAGCACGTCTGCTACTGGTACTAGTTTACTGTCGGTCTCTGAGGTTTAACTAAATCAAAACAATAAATGACAGTTATTTCTGGTTAGTTAAAGGTCAGTTTGAACCTATTCTTTACATCTAACAGAGAATGGAAGATTTCAGAGATAAAAAAACTCAAAGCTATTCTGAAAATCTGTGTGAATATAATTAACTCCAAAAAAACTTTTAAAAAATATTTTAGCTGACAGTGTAGACAAACTATAATAAATATGTTTATTCTTATTCCTGCAAAGTCACATGTAATAGTTCGTTGGACCACCTTAAGCTTTGCTTAAGTTTATGCAATATTACATGTATTTCCCTTCAGAGATGTTTGCACTTTTTTGCCAAGATTGTGTTCTGATGATGGAAATGTTGGACCATGGTGTGAAGTCGTCTCTATCACATCCTGAAGATTTTCACTGAGGTTTTGATCCTGATGAGTCCTGTTATCATCTTGTGTCATCAGGAGATGTTCAGACCTGGTGGTTGTTCAGTATATTCAGGTTCAGCTCAACTCATTTTATGGAAACATAACATTAATAAACTGAACCAACCCCAGGTCATAACACTGCCCCAACAGGCTTGTACTGGAGGTACTGGGCATGATGGGTAATCACTTCATCCATCCCTCTGGACTCATTAGACCACCTGACCTTTATCCACTGAAACACAGTCCAATCTTGATTCTCTATCAAACTGACGGTTGTTTAAGACGAGCAAAGCTACTGCATCAGTTAAAGAACATGTTGCAGCTAAAACATACAGTTCAGTGCAAAAGTCTGATTCCACCTTCAGCTTTGTTTTCATAGATTGAAATGAGCATACATATTTGTGTTTCTCTTTTCTTCAAATACAAGAAAATACAGGAAATATGTGCACATACTGCACACAGTGCGTTTGAAAGGCTAGTCACTAGTGCAAAGGGACATCACACTAAATACGATCACTGTGGTTTTAGAAGCCGTTTCTCCATGAAACTTTTGTGTTTAATGTCGTATATACTTCACATGGATTGGATCTTAATACAGAGCCTGAGAAATGCATGTTATTAAAATTTTACTAAACCAACAAACCTAATGTTAGACCAGGATTATGCCCAGTACAGTGTTCATCACTGCAGTAAATATCCAATGGGTGCAAACTTTTTTTTGTGTGACAATTTTAGCTCATGATAAACACCAAATATTATAAATCATAACATCTGGGATTGTTTTCTGTTATCATCCATTCAATTTATCTTAAAACTAATGTTGATTTTGAGAGGACAGAAAATGATTGGATAAACCTTTATTATTTTTTTTTTTGCAGTAACTTAATCAAGTATTTTATCTTGTTGCAGAATTGCCCAGTGAATTTTCCCAATGTGTCATTAGTCTAATCTAATCTAATTAAAAATATCTTAAATCAAATACATAGTTAAAACTTGTGTTAAAATGTAGTAAATAAAAACCTGTCAACACTTAAACATTAATAGTTAAAAACATCGATAAGAACAGTAACTAACCTTTGTAGTTAATAAATATTCATAGACCGGTGTAAAAACCAAACAGTTTATTTAGTATATACATTCAATAATAATGAAGGGAATAAACAGAAGGCAGACACAAGGATGGCAAAAGAAAACATTGTGAGAAAATACATGTCACTTGTTGAAAAAAAGAAAAACGAAAATCACTTGGATAATCTGGGTTTTTGGAGCATGTGACATCAAATATCCACATGCAATTGAAACCCACTTATTAAATCCCAGTACAAAAACTCCCACCGGGTCAACTGGAGGGTCCCACAGTGGGGAGAGTCAGGACGGGCCAGCAGCAGCAGCAGCAGCAGCCGAGGAGGACGACTTCTACACCTCTGTGGTTATTTCTCAGCCTCCAAAATCCTCCAGTTACAGAGACGACCAAAACAAGCGAGGACGGCCCACGGTCGCTGCTCGCCCATGACGGTTCTGTGGGCTTTCTGCCGGATGAGTGGGGTGGAAACGCTGCTAAGTGAGGATCTCTGTGGGCAGTTTTGAATAGGCGAATACTTGGTAAAATCTCAGCTGCTGCCTGGTTTTACATCCCCAACTTTCTTTCTTTCTTTCTTTTTTTTTTAAATGCCTCTTCGAGTGCTGATTTTACTTTCAGTATAAAACAAATCCACAGAGGTTCGCAGATATCAAATTAAACTTTACGCATCTGCTAAGACCGCAGCGGCACAGAGTGCACATAAGCCAGGTTATTGAGGCGGGGGGCCATAAACCGACTACCCCCCCACCCCCACCTCTGCCGCTCATGTCACTTGGAATCCACACGTTTTGTCTTTCCTCCTGCTTTGTAAACACACCCCGGCCTCCACATACACACATCCGTCCTCCACCTTCCACCTTTCTTTTCCAGCACTATGATTTCTTTTAAATTCATGCACAATGAACCCCCCCCCCCCCCCCTTTTTCCTCTCTCACAAAAGCATGCATAGCAACACTTCTGATAATACTTGTAAGGAATAAAAAGAAAAAAAAAGAGGTATACGTGTCAAAAAAAAAAACACTCATTGGACCTACTGCACACAGTTTCACAATCGTACAAAACATCCCCCCCCTTCTTGTCCGCTCTACCCTGAGCGCACTGTACCCTCCCATAAAACAAAAAAACCAAAGAAAAAAAAAAAAAAAAAAAAAAAGAAGACAGCGGTGTGTGTGTGTGTGTGTGTGTGTGTGTGTGAGGGGGGTGTGGTGTTGTCCTGCCAGCTAATGATTAATGGCTCAGCTTCTCACCTTCACCATCTGAACGTCCCCTGACAAACCACCCACACCTTGCTTCATTGTTCAAAAGGTGGACACTGCTGGGCCAAAGCGCCCTCTGTCCACACTGAGGTGGACAATTTTGCCCATTTACTGGCTAGAAATAACAATAATAATAATAATAAAAAAAAAAACTCCTTTCTGCTCTCTTTCTGTGTGTGTTTATCCCTCATGGCTCGGATTTTCCCTTTCTCTGCACAAGTAAAAAAACAAAACAAAAAACAAACAAAAAACCCCACTCTGCAGCCACAGTGTGTTCATGTGTTCACACAAAAAGGATGATTATTAAAATGAGATCAGAGGGTTTGCTTTTGTATGGATGCAACTCAGAATTGGTAAATTTCTGCAACCTTTTACTTCTATAATTTTTTTGTTATGTGTAGACGCTGCTTCAGTGACATGTCCCATGCTGCTTCACCCACAGATAAGAAAAAAAAAAACAAAACAAAAAAACAAAGAAGTGAAGGCAAAAAAGTAACCACAATAATAAGAAATACATTATAACAAAAAAAAAAAAAAATAATAAATGTGCTTTCTTCAGAAAATCTTTGGAACCAAAAAGGCAACATAAGAGAATAAACAACATAGTGATGAGAGTAAGTTACATGTGGAGATGTAATACATAGGACAGACAATTGGAAATAGTTTGTCAGTCTTTTTGCTGGAGAACATTTTGGACCAAAACAATCTCATGATGATGATGATGAAGATGATGAAGGACTTAAAATCACTAAATACTGTGTCCTGTCACGCTAGAAGTGTGAGACATAAATATAAAACCGGTGAATAGCTTTGTTCGTTAAAATAATGACTCTGAGGATAAGTTGAAGACACTGTTACATGAGTGTGATCTTTTGTTTTAATGGGCTTCACTGGTTCTAAATCGGGCCGTTCTAAGAAGCAGCTCGTCGCCTGAAAGCCTGTAGGCAGAAATATCTCCATCGGCCAGAAGTGATTCCCATTCGGCTGACTGGCAGATGATGATTAGCCTCCTCGCGTGGGTGTTCTCCAATCTAGTTCATTTGTGTGTATTTTTTATTTTTTTTAATGGCTTTTCTTCTGTCCATCTGACCTCCCCCGCTCTCCCTCTCTGTTCATTCACTGCTTCATTGTTAGTGGGAATGTCTGAGGTGGGGAGGGAGCAAGCGACGTACCAAGTCCTTTTTTGGGGAAAAATGACGAGGAGCAGGAAGGTACTAAAACATGGAGGATGAGCCTTAGAAGGGAGGCGCCGAGTTCTTCAGACAGACACAGGAGGAAGGTCAAATGTGTCGCCACGATTCCATGTTTGTGCTGCACGTGTTCATCAATGACAGCAATTAAAATATCGAGACTGAACTGAGGTAATGCAGAAAAACAACTCACTTGGTTTGATTCCTTGTCATTTTCAATTCTTTTTTTTTTGTTTCCTTTAGTTCTTGGGCAAAGTTTTTCAACCGGTAGGGTAAAAAAAAAAAAAAAAAAAAAAAAAAAATCAAGGAAAAACTAAAACTTTTCCCATATTCCCATGCTGCAATTGCTGTTACCAGGACAACAGTGGTTTCTATCAGTCAGCTGCTCCCTCCGGCTGAGTGTTCACAACAATAATTCCTACATCTTTTATGCGTGACTTGTTTTTTTCAATATTACACCAAGAGGGATGCGTGTGATGTAGTGTTTAAGAACAGAAGTACCTTTTCTGTGGAACGTCGGGCTGTTTGGCTTTGTCTTTACAGTATCGTCCTGTACACGCCAAGACTAGAGGAAATGTTGAGGAGACTGTATAAAGGGAGGTGTGTATGTAGCGTTATTTTTCTTCTTCTTATAGGGCAGTGGATATAGTGTTAAGTTTAACGAGGAAAAACAAGAATTGTAGTGTGCAGGATCACACAGGAACAGAAGTCACTTTCCTTCCGGGTCCCGTTTTCAATAAAAATGTCCCCATCTGATATTCACAACAGTACGCTCCAGATAGTTTGACGTGGGAGACACTCCTGGCAGGTTGGCTTTTTTTCCACGTTGTCTCTGTGTCCGTAACAGACAGAGAAGAAGTTACTCAAGTTGGTGATGTGGCGATGTGACCTCTGCTCTTGCCATAAAAAAACACAGAGGGAAAAAAATAGAGGAAAAAATATAACATGTGAGTTGTCGCCATAGTCCGCCTGCAGAAAAAAAAAAATTTAAGCGAGCTCCTGCCAGTGAAAGAGCTTGAAAAAAAGGGGGTTTTGGAGCGATGTGAAATTCCTTGGGTGTGATTTGTGGGGATTTTTTTTTCTCTCTTTTTTTTTTTTAGTAAGGAGCAAATCTACTGTATCCTGCCCGGTATAAACTGGCCTGAAAGAGACAGAAAAAAATGGTTAGAGCAACTGATACGACTGCTGTGTCAACTCAGTTTAAGGTTTATCAGTTCTCCTGCATTTTGTAAACATACTGACTCAGACCATTCTCAACACCAAAGAAAGATGTTAACCGCGCCCGGCTAAAAATAACTGTTCTAAAATGTTTAATAACTTCTCAACCGCTAACTCTATTCATGTGCTTTAAAAAGTCCTGTAAAGTGGAGTTTATCAGGTTTTCGATGGCGCCATGTCTCATTTGAACATTTAGAGGCTCAATAGTTAACATATATAATCTACAATGACCATTTTACTATTTTAGTTTGCATTGATTATTCATGTTTAATTTATTACACATTTCTCTGAAAAACCTCTAACTACTCAGTAAATAAACTGTAAAAACAGAGGATAATAATAAAGGATTTTAACTTGTTTAATAAAAGATTAGCTGAGGAGGAAAATCTTTAATTTCATCTATTCTCAAGATGAGAAACTGCAAAATCTGAACTTGAATGAAACCAAATCCCCAGACTCCTATGACAGGGGACATCTGATGTTTACTGTGGGGAAACTAAAATTGTTCTAGGTCTGCGATGGTTAACATGAACATGTCCTGCGAGTGTAACATAGAACAGTGTAACTCTACTCCACCCTCTTTAAAAATACAACTACTTTATGTCCTGTGTCAGTTGTTGTGAAGTGTGTTTTCTCACCATGGCTCCCACTCCGTAGGCGGCAGCAGCTGGAGCTAAAGCGTGGTAGGGATCTGTAGTGTACACCCGGCCATAACTAGGGACACAGACACAAGAAACAATCACTGTAAGATTAAAAAAACAGAGAATACTTCACTGCTGCTCTAAAAAAATATTTTTGACTCCAAGGTAACGGTGGTCGTGTTGAACACTGTTGCTCCTGTAGAAAAGTAGAAAAGCCTTTAGGAGTGATGTTAAGGACAAGGGGAAAACATGGCCTCAATGTAGAAATCAGTGTAAAACCTGATGGATGAAACTAAGACATGTTGGCGTTGACATGGACATTTTTTAAAACTCTTTAAGCGCAAAAGTCGCAATATTGTGACAAGCAGCATAACTGAATGAAACAGATCACAGCTCCAGATAAACTTGCCAAATCTTGTTACCACCTCCCACCAATGGTGTACATGTGCCCCTTCAATCCTAACACCATTTCAGGTTATGTTTCTATTCAAAGTGAAGAAGAAAATCCCATTTGAAAGGTGTGATCTCAAGCTGGTTTAGTAAGTAAGTATGTAAGTAAAGTTTAGTTTTGATAAATAAGGACAGATTTGGCTACTCTGCTGCTTGGCTAAAAAGCTACTAAAGCTTGCTGTGTGTTACTTTCTACTAATGTTAAATTTCATTCAGTTTAAGGATAAGATGACAAAAAAAAAAAAAAACACCCAAACAAAAAAACAAAGAAAATTTCCATGTAAACATGTTCAAAGTCCAATTTTTCTAAAAGTTATGTAATCTAATATGGCCACCACCCTGTGACGTCACAACATGCAAATTAGATGAGTAAATTTATTCCCATCATAAACTTTGGGTCATAGCCAATATTTTCCACATTTTCAGTATGCCTTTATCTTTCACCACTTCTAAGCTACAGCTTTTTTAAGTCTTCATATCAAAACTGAATATTTTTTGAAAAAAACTCTGGTGCCTAAAGGGTTAACATCCAGTCTTGCATATTCAGACCTACCCCCACTCTTCATTAGCACGTGTCAGGGCCATAAATAGGTCTGACAACCTCCACTATTGTCCTGGAATAGGGGTAAAAGTTATGTGTGTTGTTTGGGTGGTTGCAAAATAGTGTCAGGAGAGAAGTTGTTTGGGTGGAAGAAAAACAAAAGCAATAAAAAACCTACAAAAAAAAATCCAAACTCAAAATCTTTCATGTCGTACAAATTGTGAAGCTCTTTTAGGAAGATGTGTGTAATAAAGGACAGATCATTAAACCTGATTTAAGTCGACTTGTCAAGCTTTATTGCTCTTACTGTTTGTCAACTGTATCAGCATGTACATTCACTTTAAGTATTAAACTCCTCATATGTGTTTATATGCTCGGCCTATGAAACTGATTATGATGGAACACAGTCTGTACCAGATCTAATCTAATATCCAAGTGAAGATTTGTGGCAAATTTGAAGAAATTCCCTGAAAGAAGCCCTCAGATATTTCATTCACAAGGACACGATGGATGGATGGTTTTTATTTAATTACGCAAGATAACCTGAACGCAAAAGGATTTATTTTATTTCACCAAATTTGATATAACGCTGAATCTTCTACGATAGAATATTACGTTTTTATGTTCACATTATGCTGGCATTTTCTATCATCTTACCCATTTCTAGCCATCCTTCAGTGCTGTTTTATTGAACATAAATTCTCTTGTAAACCTCCAAATTCTATTATGAGTCTGTAAGGTCAACGTTAAGGTCTCGGTTTTCCCTCGGCCGGTTGTCTGTACTGAAGAACACCCAGAGTCCAGGCTTTACCGCGCCGCTGTTGTACAGTGAAGTGTGTGTTTTAGAATGTGCGTGTCCTGCGTTGACCTCACCTGTCACTGTAGGCGGCGGCAGCGGCGGTTGCTCCGGTTACGGCAGCGGGTTGGGCGTAGCGATAGGCAGCGGCAGCGGCAGCAGCAGCAGGGTAACCTCCCTACGGACACACACACAACAGAGGTTACCACGGTTACGAAGACGATACCTGGGCTTAGGTGTGCAGATGAGGGTGGAGTGGAGAAATGCAATATACTGACATTTCATCTGTTTTATTTCAAGCATTGTTTATAATGAACTGCATGATTCTTGTGTAATCTACTTAGACACACTTTTTATTTTACATTATTTTTATGACATCCTCATAAATTACTGCATATAGTAACATAAAAAGCCAAACTCTAAAGTTTTGTGTAACTTGTAGTTGGAATTTTCATGTACATGGCTATATATCATACTATGATGTTCTGTATATGTGTATTCTAAGGTGAAATATAGTACGTGCCAGTGTATTGCATTTCTGTATGGGGAGAGAAGGAGGTGTGTGTGGGACAATAGTGCTTTATCAGTGAGACAGAGGGAGGAAATTGGACTGTCGAGGTTGAGTTAGAATGTATTATTACCACTACAAGGGAGGGCGAGGTAAAAACAGTGGAAGACAAAATGTTCACACAGCTGAGGTCATATAGAAACCTCATTGTCTTGTCAGAGCGAAGGATTCAAGTAATGAACAGATATGTCAAGAGGCTCCCTACAATAGTCTGAGGATTGACAGATTTATGACAAAAAATAAAAACAGGACTGGTTATTGATATTATTTGTGTTTGTTCACATGGATTCAGGAGGAAACAGGATGAGAGAAAAATAAAGTCACACATACAAGCACACCCACACAGGCCTAGACTGACACTAACATCATCTCCTCGCACTGAGACCGCATGCATGACCCAAATTTACAAACCAAGCCTTCTGAAAAAATACACAACACCACTGCATTTGGACCTGATCGGAACAGAGCAGAGCAAAAGCACAACGGAACAAACCCCTGGCATTCACCGCAGACGCCTGCGGGACACTGAGTGAGAGGCGGAAATAAAATCAGGTTGTTAGGAGAGAGAGGGAGAAAGAGAGGCTTTCTGGGTAAGTGGAAGCAAAGAACGACATGGAGGAGTAATACAGTATGTCTGCATGCAGCAGCTGATCAGCACATGCTTCAATAATCATCCTGGAGGGGGTCGGGTGGTTAATTCAGGAAGAGACCATGTTCTCAATTTCAGCTTGAGGCGCCTCAGGGCAGAAGGCTTTCAGATGCCAGCCTAAGGACCGTGCTGTAAAATGACAGCATTTCCAAGTAATGTAGGTCTATTGTCAATTTACCAAACAAAAAAAGAAAGAAATGGAGGTGAGTATCACTTTTCTCCAAAACTCTCCAACTAGACAAAGAGATCAGGTTCTCTTTCTAACAAACTGGTAGAAAAATATATATGCATTGCAATTTAGTAGTTTAGTAAACAAACAAAAACCCTTCCCCTCAAAATTGCAAAACAATCCAGTGAGTTAGTAGGAAAACAAAGCAAAAAATTCAAAGCAGTGGTCATTATTTGGAACAACTACAAGACAACACGTTCCAGATCAGAAGATGATTCATAAGATCAGAGGAGGTAGTACGGTAAAAACAATGCACACTGTGGGTTTGGTGTTCAGTTGACCCTACCTGAGGCAATCTGGGACTAAGGACTGAGTCCTGAAACACTAGTCTATAGAGAGAACAGAAACAACCGTGGTCAACCTGGATACACACACACTTTGTTCACACACTCACACACTTGTCCACTTGATGCGCGCTGCTGCGTCCACCCACAGAGCAGCCGCTGTAGTGGTGTTTGAGACCCTCAATGCCAGCACTGACACTTCACAGCTTGCACTCTTTTATTCTACTCTTTTGGGAAATTCGTATAATCTGTTGATCCCAGCTGCTACAAACTGTATAATAAGTAGAGATGGGCGATATGACAGAATATACCAGCCATGCAGTCTAGAAATGTGTCCACTGGTACAGATTTGGTAATAATGTTTCCACCATGGGAGCTACTGTGTTTCTTAATGTGTTTGATCCATACTCAGGTGCAGGCTTTGCAGCAAATTGAGGCTAGTTTCATGCATGATCTTGTGATGTAAGGATTTTTGCATGTAATGTAATGTACCTAAAAGCCTGGTTTTCCTACTTT
The DNA here is from genome assembly GCF_902148855.1 of Sphaeramia orbicularis. NCBI lineage: Eukaryota > Metazoa > Chordata > Actinopteri > Kurtiformes > Apogonidae > Sphaeramia > Sphaeramia orbicularis. The sequence goes on along the minus strand of NC_043964.1, from coordinate 42,986,376 downwards.
TAAAACCTTTAAAATTCAGCTGTAACCTTGGACTTTACACTTTGAACAGTCAAATCTTAGGCCCTGATCAGAGTTGATCTGGGATGACTACGTCTGCTCTCTTTTAGCAGCATCAACACGAAAGCACCTTGGGCCTTGGTAGGACCGCCCACTCAGCTGAGATTCTCTACATCTAGCCTCTCAACTGGCAGGTCATGACCCAAAAGTGGGTCACAGACTCATTCTGAGAGGTTGGAAAAGGGTGCAGTTAAAAAAGTATTTTATATGCTGTCCAACGTCAGGCTTTTAGTTTGACTGATGCGTGTGAATGTCATGGCAGTTGCCCTGGTAACCGTAGCATGTGACTTAAAGGTGACAAGCTAAATTTACATTGTCAATCATAATCATGTTAAAGCGTAAATCTAAATGTGAGAACATTACATATGGATTTATATATAGTGTTGTAGAGATGTTCTCTCATAAGAGACAATGTAAGCAGTTATGTTCACTTCTATTCATATTCATAAGAATAAGCAGCATCTACGTGTGATGTTCACTCATTATTAGAGAAATACTGTCTGCATCAAGAGATGAAAATATGTGTACATTAATTTTTGCTTTAAAAAAAAACACCAGTGCTGACGCTGCATATGTATGTACTATTCTTCATTTGAATTCCATGGTCATGGTTGATGATAATGCGGGTCCTAAGGTGAGACAAGTTGAGAACCACTGCTCTGCATAAGTTAAAGTACGTACTCATTCATATACTGATTATGCATCTGTGTGTGAAAAAGCTCATAGATATACAGATACATAAGTGTAGTGCAATGACATGATGCAGCTCATTTTTTTTCACCCCGTGAAGAACTAAAGTGGAAATATCCCTGAAGCTGATGTCATGTGGAAGAGCCACTGTGAACAAAGGGTCAATGCTTTAGACATATTGGTTATTTATTTGTAATGTAGGAAAGTTATTCATTTGCTCTGTATTTATTTATTTATTGTTGTAACCATGTCTGTGCTACTCTTTTGGCCAAGTCAGACATTCATAATGTCAGTGAGGATTTCACCTGGTTGAATCATTCTTGTACTAGTTCAGCTCATACACTGAGAAGCAAGAACACTGAGTAGGAACAAAACATCCCATGTCAAATATTGCAGGTAGCATTTGAGCTGCACAGTTTGCCAATATTAACTAGTGCAGATGAAAAGGCCTTTCAGTCATCATTTTACTTTTTGACCAGTTTATTTGGTTGTGACGCATTTGCACTCAACCATTACAAAGACAGTCTGTTAAAGTTGGCTAACTGTGCCGCGGGTAATGAAGGCTTGCTGTGCTACATTTTAGATTATAGATGAGCTTGTTGATCTGGATGTAGTGTTATCTGATCATGAGAGATGCATGCTAATGCCAGGGGCAAAGGGACATTCTTATGTGTCTCTATACATCAATGTCAGGTCTGAGCAAGACCTTAGTCTTTGTATCATTTAAGCCTCTTGTGTTTATTCGTATGCAACTACATAACATTACTTATATTGAGATGGAAGATTGTGGCCATATCGCCCAGCCCTAATACAAATGTGTACATATAAAAATAAATCCTGAATGTTGTTTTGGTTTAACAGCTGTTCATTGAGGGCTCATTCACCTGTAGCAGGCAGATCTGTGGAACGCATGAGTGGACGCACATGCAGAAACACCCCCAGAGGAAAAGAGCAGGAGAAAGCAGTGAGGGGGAAGGAGGGAGGGTGTGTCGGTGGGAGGTGAGTTTACTTACATATAAGTCTGCGGCTCCGTAAAACCATCCTGATACACCACGCTGAGAGAAGAAGAAGTAGAGAAAGAGCAGGAGAAGGAGCAGGAGGAGGAAGAGGAGGGTGAAGGGAGAAACACAGAGGTGGTGGTGTAGTGGACAGGGGGTGGGGGTTCAAACGGACGGTGGTGCACAGTCCCAAAACCAGAGTGGATGAAGTTCACAACAGAGTAAAAAAAAAGGGGGAAGAGGAGAGAGGAGGAAGAGAGAGACAGAGAGAAGAGAGAGAGAGAGAGAGAGAAGAGAGATACAGCAGTTATTTCACACCCATGCAGCATGCAGAGGAAATACAACTTCCATTTAAGCTCCACAACCAAAAACATACAGCGCCATTGCACATGACAACAATAGTCTCACAGGACTAATATAAAAATATCATTGACTAGTAGTGAGCTAAATGAAACCATAAACTGCTATTGTTCCCCAGCTACAAGAAAATCATGGCAGTAAAGGCCACTGTGGGCAGATCACTTTATGGGGAAATGATGTGTGAGAGGAGTGGACATTTTAAAGCCGCCCGCGGAGCAGATATGGAGAGGGTATTTCCTGCAGCCCTTCAATTTCACATAGTTTTTGCTTCATTTGAATTGTGAAAATAAGTGGGCCGTGAGGTTATTAACCAATCAGTTGTACTTTGATTTGAATATCATTTCAATCACGACCCCATTAGCCAATCAGCACAGCACAGTGACGCAACATGCACGGTGGAACACACTGAGGGGACAAAAGGAAAAAAAAAAAACACAGATCACAGCAAACGGGAATAATATGGAGCAAATCTGTGTGCAGGGTGACTGCTTATGCATAATGACTCGATGTGGTTCGTGTGTGTTTATGCAAATGTGCTGATGGTGGTATCTGTGTTGTTTATTCAAATGAGCCTTCAATGGAGCAATCCCATCATACTCGGCTGAAAAGCTGTGAACTGACTGACAATGTGCCAGTTGGCCTGCTGAACACAGTGGAGTGTGTGAATAATGTTTGAGCGTGAGGACTGTATGAGCACAGCTGTACTCAAGTGGGACCTGCTCAAACAGGATTTGGAAAATGATTGTGAAAATACATGTGTTGCTCAATAGGTTCACTAAGCACTAAACAAAACAAGCTCTTTTGTATTTTATTTCGATAACATACTACCAAACACACAGATCTGTTCAGCTTTGAAGCATGTGGAGTCACTACCCGATGTGTCTTACCCGGGGTAGGCAGGGATGGCGGGCTGGGGCACTGCAGCCCGCACGGTGCTGTACACAGGCCGGCCTCGGCCTCGGAGGTGGGCGCCACGGAAGGCGGCCGCCGCTGCTGTAGTGGCGGCTGCTGCTGCTGACGGGTAGGGAAACCCTGGGACTGGAGCACAAGATGGAGATGAAAATAAAAGGGGATTTAGTAAAGAGGAATATTGAGTGAGGTACAAAAACCCCAGTATTAAGACGGGGAGAAAGAATACACGCAGGAAAAAAAGACAGAAAGGAATAAGACAACGGCAGCCTCGAGGGTTTCCTATCAATAAAAGGGAATAGTAACGTGACTAAAATTTTAACTTGGCTGCAGAGATAGCAGTCGTTTCAAGAGCGTCTTACCTGCATAGAGCTCTGGGCCGTACACAGCTCCCACCATCGGACTCAATTTCCACCCCGCTGGTAGTTAAAGAGAGAAGGGAGAGTCAAATTAAACACCATCATAACCATCATTCACAGTCAGTCACTTTTTATTGTTGGCTGCTCGGTCCACTGGGTACCTAAAGAGCAGTTCCGCTGATTAAAACATGACGAGAAGTTACAGACTAAACAAAGACAGTAAAGTCCTGCCTCCTACAACAGGATCATAATTCCTCTGATGGCGTCAGGGGCCTTTCTTCACCTCAGCTGTATCAGATATTAGACTCTTATCTGAAGCATGAATTATGGGCAAGCCTGTATTTCTAATTCCCTCTTTATAATTGGTCTTATTTACAAATGCAGAATTGTTTTCACACTGTCTAATATGCCCTGTTTTAAGGCATATTTAAGGCATTACTCTTAAGCAAACTCAACGTTTCCTGTAGCCCAAATTAAAGGCCCTCTAACAGACATCTTTAATTTCTGAGCAAGACTTTAAGTGTGAAACATTTCAGGATTTTATTGATGAAAATTCTGTCTAGTGAGTTTTCTGTCGAGCAGTCCAAACTGTGAATGTTGAAGTGGTTGCATGTTGCTAAAAACTACTTTGACTAAGACATAAACACATTTTCACATGTAATAACTGCAACCAGATCTAGTAACATTACAGTATTGTTTTCTTGTTGTGATGCATTGTTATACATCAGCCCCAAATATTGATGTTTTGACTAATATGTACATGTGTTAGCATTAATGTCCTCTACCAAGTAACAAGATAGCATCATTATCATGGACAACGTGACACTATGGGATCATATATTATTCTGCAATTCCCAGGTTCTCTGCCTTTGTCTTTATCTTCGCCTGTTTTTGCTCTTGTCTACCATACCTGAACATGATCGACATCATTAACAATTCCCAGGTTGATGAGAAACACCCATATCATCCAGAGAGGACTGAATCCAGCTCACAAAAGATAAAAAAAATATTCAATTATGAACTGCTTCAGGGCAGAGATCTACAACCTCAAAAAAAAAACAGCTGACAAGAGAAAGAACTGATATTCAGCATATTCTCATAGATTTTATTGAAATAAGCTACTGTGCTCTGCTACATGATCCTTTGACAGAACATTATCATTCTCAGAACATCTTGTTCTGGGCTTCACAGTTGAAGTTTCCTCTTTCACACTCAGCCAAGTTTATGTGGAGAATGCAAGGTTTCGCAGCTAGGTGGTAGCCACACAGCATACGACCAAAATAAACTGAATTTCATCAGTTTGCCCATGGTGTTACACAAGCTAACTGCAGGTAAAGAACAATGCAGTGGTATTTACGCTGCCTGTATGTACCTATGCTGTTTGGATGATTAGGCGCACCATGGTTCATTGTTAGTGTGAGTCAGTGAGGTTGTTACCATAAGGCAGTGTGCTGAGGGCCTCTCCATTAGGATAGGGGCTGACCATTTTCTTGTTAGTCATCACCCTAGCTGTGGCGTTATTCACCTGGGGATGGAGGAAGAGACGGTCAGAAACGCAGACACATCAACAACTTTACACAGGAAACTAAAACGCAGATGTCTACATCACAAGGCTGCTATAGTGTATGTCTAGTTAATGGATTTACAGTCAAACATAGTGACTGCTATTATGCTTGCATTCATTGTTTTGTACATCTCTTATTTTTCCATCTACATTTACAGTTTCTGGGTCATTAGAGGAGAAGCCTAGAGCTACAGAAAACATCTAATGTACTGTTTTACAATTGGTTTCCTATGTATTATGCATAAAGATAAAAAATAAATGAGTCTTGTTGCTAAAATTTGATATTCCCTGGTGTCTTATTGAAGTGCGCCGAAGGATTTCAACAGAGCTCTACTCCTGTCATGACTGCTAACACTTTGACTGGTGTGTCGTGTCTGTGTCAGTTTGCATGTCAATTTCTGTGTGCAAAAGTGGGTAGGAACTGTTATGGAGATTTTTAGTCATCATGCAATTAAAAGTGAGTTGCCCAGTAGAGATTTGGTGACTCATTGTGGCAAGATATGAGGGCTGCCATGGGCGACACTGGTTATGCTCCTGCTGTGACTGCACAGGGAGGGGGAGGGGGGCAGCAAAGGAAACTGGCACTGCAATTTTTATGCTTTTTAGTGGGTACAGGTGTAGCTATTGTGGATGTTTTAAGTGTGTGTGCATGTTCTGTGCATGCCCGCTGACATTTCAGTGTAAGGCTTATGCCTTTTCTGTCGAAGATGTCTGATAATCTCCTCTCTGAGCTTCAAAGGCTCACACTCCAGTCCCTTGATCTAACCTCATCTCCCTTTGATGGGCTTTAAAAGAAGGAGATTGTAGCTCTCTCTAATAAGCTGTGCTGTCCGAGTGTGCTGCAGAAGTCCTGCAGCCGAATGTGTGGCAAGCTAAAGATTAATGACCTTTTGGCTACATGAGAGTGAGTGTGTGCGTATGAGATAAAAAAGGAGATAGACTGAGGAATGAGAGTGGTTGTGTGCATACACACTGCAGTCTCATTTAGAAGACCATTAAGGTTTCGACTGCTGTTCGCATTGCTTCTCTCAGTGAGTCATGTTCTTTATCTGCTGAGCTTCATTCAGATGGAAATGAGGTTTACCTCATTTTTCCCTCATTGAAAATGACAAGGTCAGTGGCAACTGATTCAATTAGCCTAGCCTGGCTAGCTATCTGACGCAAATGTCTGCGGGTGTCTGAGTGAAAAGACATTTAGAAATGAAAATCGAGTTAATGAGTCAAATCACTATTAATGTTTTGTGAAAGAATGCAGTAATGTGAATGTGTTTTAGGCTGAAAAGTAAAGAAATAAAGCTACGGAAAAGTTGACCCTATTGTAATTATGGGCACTCAATCTGTATTTGCAGTTTGTGTCATGCACAATTAATGAAATTAGGTGGACAGCTGACAGGAACACATGCAAATTAATAAGACCAATATGGAGGGCAAATCTCAAGGTGTTAATAGAACATTCAGCCTCTCTCATCCCATTTTTGCCCTCTTAGTTCATCCTGAACAATAGACCCAGACAACATGAAGTCACACTTCCATATGAAACCAAACATGTGGGGTTTACATACCTAAAAAGAAATATTTAAAAAATACAAAAGGAGGGGGATAGAAAGAGGGGGTGCAAAAACATTTCTTCGACAAAATTAATAATCATATACCACAGAAATTACACGCAGCCAAATATGGGCGCATCACATGACCAAAAGTGAGTAACAAACCGAGAAAGAAAAAAAAAAAATTCAGCCAATCAGCAAGCGTCGGATGCAGCATAGAGACCAATCAAAACAATCGCAGCACTCCCACATCAAACACGTACAAGATGGGACAGGTAAGTCAACAGGAAGGGATGCAGGTGAGAAGTAAAGAGACAGAGCCAGTCAAAATCAGGAGAACATAAAAATGGAGTGAAGAGAGAAGAGGAAACAGGGAGAAAGAGATTACATGAGCAACACAAAAACAACTAATAATAATAACTGTAGAAAACAAAACATATATACCAAGGTGCATCATTCAAATAAAGCAATTACATTTGGTGACCATTCTCCTGAAAATCTCATTGTATGTGGTGGGTTGAAAAACAGAGAAAAAGATGTAGGGAGAAAGAAAGAGAGAGGTAGAGGCAGACAGAAAGAAAGAGAGGTAGAGGCAGAGAGAGAGAGAGAGAAGTAGAGGCAGAGAGAGAAAGTAGGAGAGAGAGAGAGCAGTCCTCATTCTCAAAAAAGGAGAGAAATAAAATAAACATGAGACACTATGCCAGGCATTAGAACTGTGTGTCACAAACTGAGACCAGTACACTATGACTACTTCTACAACTACTGATACACAGACAATCCACTACAAGAAACCAAACTAAAAGAGAAAAGAAAAACAAAATGGCAGCATAATAGAGACCCAAAAAACAGCAAGGTAAACCCCATATCGGTTCAGAGATGCATATGGTTACACAACATTGGCTGATTTGATGAGTGACCACACCTGAGGCAGTGCTGTTTTCAACTTTAACAAATCCCCAGTGCATTAAGGTGAAATTTTAACAGTGGTATTAACGCAAGCAAGAAACCAAACATCTTTGCTAGTCTAGGCATGTAAATTTGGAAAGTTGCAGTTATTACAGTGACTGGAAGCAAAGTCAGGACATCCTATGTGTGCGTAACAGAGTACTGCAGAAATGAGTCTTAGCATCTGGAAGTCAGTTAGCGTTTTGCGCTTCAGTTCCCTCGTCTCAAAGTCACTAGGTTTTTTTCACTGGGTGTTTGGTTCAATATCTGAAATTAAATCTGTGCTTAACAAGAGCTCATCAGATTTTCATCTTATGTTCTGTGACATAAAATACTTTACTAAAGCTTTTATGTGTCTTAAAAATGGTGTCTACTACCAAATAGCTAAATGTCAGTAAATGTACTAAAAATGTGTTCATATAATCTACATTGTGTTACACGTCAACTACAGGCCAGTGTTTGGCCCAACTTGAAAATGATAAAACTTTCATGTCTCATCCTACACTCCAGGTGGCATTTACTACTTGCATTTCCAAATACAAACATTCTAAAAGGTGTCCATCTGTGTCTCATGACAACAAACACAAATAATGTCAGCAGTTTAGCTGCTAGATTACAGATGGGCATTGACTGATTGGCATTTGGTTGTCAACTGATTATTTAATAGTAAGGATCAGTGAGCTGCCACTGGAAACACCCAGCGACCAAGTCCAGATCTATGCCAGTACCTTGGTCCAGGGCATAGATTGCAGAATTAACCTACATGTCTTTGACAGAGGGGGAAACTGGAGGAAACCGGTATGGCACAGGGAGAACAAGCAAACTCCAAACAAAAGGCCCTGGGACTGGGAACTTTGTTGTAAGGTGCCCGTTCTAACAGCTGCTAACTAACTGTTCCAAACTTATTGGAAGGAGTGTTGTTCCAGAATTACGTTTTTACAGGAAACACATAAATATGCAATGCAAATAGATCTCCGAAAACGGTTTTATAAGAACATAATCACACTTCACACAAAAATGAATTAATCTGCTATTACAGTCTTACCAACTTTTCTACTCACCAGTGAGATCAGGTCGCACCAAGAGGTGAGGTTTTTGCAGAAGAGATTCTAGTGTATTGTAATCAGATTACTTTAGATTATGATGTAGTTTATTTATAGCTGCATATTAGCATTTATCTTTTAGAACAGAACGCCTTTATTGTCATTGTACAGGTACAATGAAATTGAAGCAAGCAAATTGAGTAGTTGCATTTAAGTTTAAACACAAAAAGAGATTTTCTGAATTATCTTTTTGATTGAAATCTAATAGAAAATCCAATTGGCTTTGTGTCGATGGAACTGGGGCAATGCTAACTCGGCCTAAAAAAGAAAAAATAACCATCAACATCATCCCTGCAGCACTATATGATGAGCCAGAAAAGCCGGCTAACTGAATTTCCACATTAGTTCAGAGACTGCACGAACTCCTCCCTCAAATAGGTGACCCTCTTACACACCAGGTCCATCTGGCTAGTATTTGGCAAATGTACAGTGTGCTGAAAGCAGGCAGGTCAATGAAATAAAGGAATGCAACACCAGAGCAGCGGTATTATTCGCTCTGCAGCTTGGGGTCTGCATTCACTTAAAGCAAGCAACAGGGAGGAAAGCTTCACATCATTTCTGCTGATTTTTCATCATCGGGGGGAAAAAACCAAACACTGTATTTGTTTGAGTCCGATGGAGAATTAATCTGATGGACTGTGGACAGCCGTGTCACTGCATAGAGGAAGGTGATTACATTCGGTCATTCCCAGTGAGGTGTTAATGAGATGGTGGGGGCAGCATGTGGAGAAAATATTACTGCCTGTTGACGATGTTGTGTGTGTGCCTGTGTGTGTGTGTGTGTCTGTGATACTCCACTGTGCACTAATAAATTAAGTAAGGTTTTACTAGGCCACTACACTGTGACAACACTATAACTTTACAGTCTACTGTATAAGATGCACTAAAGCCCATTTCAAGGGTGGGGTGGGAAGGGGATCAGTTCAGTGATAAAGGTTTGTACACAACTTACCGTTGCCGTAGAAACAGCGAGTGGTTACCGTGGAGACTGACAACAACACACAGAAGTCGTCAGGGAAACAGAAAAAATATAATAAATAAAGGAACAAATAATCCTAGAAACAAAAGAAACCTAAATGCCCCCCCCTTCTCCCATGTGTGCTAAAAACCTGAGAGCAGCAGTGTTACAGAACTGAACAGAAAGCAGAGAGAGGGGGAGGAGGAGGAGGAAACGGAAGAGAGGATGCTAGCTCTCAGTACTAAAAACAGAGCTCTGAGCATCATTACAACAATCAGGACCACTGACAGAAGGTATCTAGTGCTCTACAGGATAAAAGACATGGTAAAGATTGGGAAAATGGAGATATGGGGCAACCTTGCCTTAACCCTCCCCCTGCCCAGAAAAACTAGCCTACTGAATTAACTGGGAGGAATTAACTGAATCGCCTCCGAGGAAAAGTCAGAAGAGTACATACAAATGCACACCACCCTCTATCGTAAGAGCAAATCGTAAGAGCAGCAAAAAGGTTGGTTTAACGCTGTCTGGGTCAATTACAGTCAAAGGGACAAGAGTATTTTGGTTAGATGTTGCAAGAAAGGACTCATTCTTATGTGGTGAAGTCGAGCCACAAGGGAAGATTGTGTATTTGGAAACTGTTTATGGGAAGAATGACTTAGAATTTCCAGTTTTAACCAGTCACCATAAAAGAACAAACAATAGATATGAATTCCAAACAAAATAAATGCAAACAAAAAAAGGATAGGTTATGGCAAACAGAAAGTTAACATACCTATGAATCAAAATAAATGAAAATGGCAGAGACAAAGCAGACTGGCAACAAGAGAATGAAGGAATAAGGAAGAGAAAGGATGGAGTCGACACACAAACCAAGACAGACGTGTAGAAAGGGAAAAGGGCAAAATCTCTTTCCCCTTTTCTACAGTTTTCTTTTATGTACAAAGCAAAAGCACACATGAATACTCACACATTCCATCCATTAATTCTCTAAAACAAATCATGCAGTAACACAAAGTCCAGATAACGGAGCAGAACTGGTCATATCCAAAGCGTGGGGAAGGGGAGGGCAGGGGAGGGAGGGGGGGTGGTGGGTCATCTGTGAAACTGGGACACAAGGAGCTGCTGAGCCTTCACCTCAGGCCCCGGCTTTATTATTCCCAACTTTTGTCCCTTTTAATAATGAATGCAATTATCTAAAATGCTGAATGGAAATGATCGGTGGCCCAGGTGAGCAGAAGGCCAGCTCCATCCCCATTAAGTGTGAGGCTACAGCATTGGTTGGTGGGAATGTGCATGGTCACACATGCAGAACCACAAAGTCTTCTCATCCCCCCCCCCCCCCCCCCGTACGCATCCATGCAGTGATGACATGACACACTTCTTTCACTAGTTGTCTCCCATTTGATGAGGTCACCGCATGCAGAGCTGATCCACGTGTCACACACATACACACACACTCCTCAGCTATTTTGCGCTATTGTGTTCACATGTCTGACTAAAACTCTGCGCTGCGGAGGAGCCATCACTTCCCGTTAGCACTCCAGCCACACGGATCAACCACAGACAAGCAGCCGTAAAGCGGGGGTTAGTGAATGGGAGGTGCAACATTTCAGTGGGTTTCTGCTCTGTGGCTGTGTGTCCACTGTCCACAGATGTGGCCTTGCAGGAGATACTTTAACCCTCATACTCTCTAAAAAATAATTCAGGACCTTAGTAAATATCATAATAATAAAAAGGTATGCTACTTTAATAAAATCTCAGAAAATCACTTAAGTGCTTATAGGAGTTGAACGTATCAAAATAAATGCTTAAAAATCCAACTATTAATTTTGTGTTATATTTTCATCTATTATTTAAGTTGATTTCCCAAAAAGCAATGAGTATTTGAGTAACAAATTATATTTTTAAGATATCCATTATATTTTCTGTACATACTAGTGAGAATATTTGAGTATGGAGAAATTACACTGATCAGTTCCAAGAACTTTAATTATTACTCATTCTAACTCAATAGTCTTCATCTCTAACAACAACTTAAGAAAATGAGTAGGTTTTGTTACACAGAACATCATGATGTGCGCCAGTCGCACACCAAGAGTGGATTATAACCCTAACTGGGAGTTGCAGATTAACGCGCGCCGGCCACTGCTTTGCTTTTGGCTCCTACTTTAAACTGTCTGGTCAGTCGGATAAGGCGGGGGGGCATTGAGAAATTTACTCAAAACTAACCCTAACCCATTTATTGACCTGAAGTACTCCTAGATTAAAGAGTAAATCTATGTTTAAAAATTAAGTAAATATAACATATTGTGGTGTGTTTGCTGCATTGCATTGTGGGTAATGGGCATGTTGCTAGATTATGTGCTATTTTTATGTGCATGGGTTCAGCAGAGTCGTGGTGCTAGTGTGAATTTGGGGTTAAGGTGTGTATGGAAATGTTTATGGGCCTTTTTGTGTTTTTTTGTTTTTTTTGTTGAGGCACACCATAAGTGAAAGCCATAGGCCCAACAATGCCTTACCTGTTCATCTGTGACTGTCTACATATATCTTGATCACTGTTAAACTAAACCTTGCACTTGTCAAATTAAAATCACAACCTGAGTTCTCTTTTCACTGAGCTAACTTCCTGCCAATCTTCCAACCACACTACAATATTTATTCTGATATTTAATAGCCCAGTATGAATAACATTACATACAAAGCATTAAGTAAATGTAGCAGATTCGTGTGTTAAATAATCTCATTTACATTTGCATCTACTTAACATTTTAATTATATCTACTAATTTTTTTTTTGTACTTTGAAGTTAGGGTTACTATTGCAGACTTAAAATTTTAAATATATCAACTCAGTTTTATATTTCATGGTACTCAATGTAGTTATTCAGATCTGCTTCAATTCTTTATTACATTTACTTAAATCATAAGGTAAATCTAAATGATTTCACAGCTTTCAAATTTACTAAATATTTTTGAGTGTAAAAATGTTACACAGATTAAACTGAGTAGAGCACAGTTAAAGTTCTTAGAGTGTATACTGCGGTTCATCTACCCAGAAGATCAAAATAAAACAGAAAAATCTGCACAACTTCACACCGACTGAATGAGCAAAACTGTGCTCACTTAGTTTACAACGTAGTGACCTTCATCTTGATGGTCTGTTGTTGCAGCTGATGGATCTTGGATGAATGATTGTATATTGTGGATATTCTTAAATTAGCATGGGATCAGCTTTACAGAGATAACTTGCAGGTTAAATTAATGAATAATATATCTTATATATATATATATATATATATATATATATATATATATATACATATATATCTTATATTACTTTTAAATGAGCTGGGTTCCAGTGTAAATACAGTACTTTAAACTGAGTCATCATGCACGATTGTAGCATTAATGTTGCAAGGCTAATGAGTGTATTTGTGTTAGTGTCTGTTTATAGCGGTGTTGCTTAGTCCACATTAATCAAAAGTTTAACATGTTTTTCTACTACTGATGAAAAAAAGTCAAGAAAAATCAGGCAATGAAACATGCTTATCGATTATTTAATGCACCCTGGTATTAGTCACCCTTTTCACACCAAATTAATGGTATTAAAATGGTGGAAATGGTGTTATCTTAAAAAGAAAATTATGCCACCCAGTGACAGTTTCTAGTTTCTACAGGAGGATTACAGATTGTGATTCTCGTCAAAAAACAGAAAAGGAAAAAAAAAATCATTTATCTTTTGTCCAAAATCACCCACCCCTCGATGGAACCATCAAAGAATTAGTATATAAATTACAATTTACCTGGCACATCTCTTGATAAATTGCATACCTCCTTTAGTGGACCTTCAAATTGTCACCTATTGAGAAACAGGCAAGGAAACATCACGACTGTGTTGCCTGAACATCAATGTTGATTTGAGCTGTTGTTCACACAGAACAAGTTCTCTAGTAAAAGAAACACAGGCTGTGCTACTGTGGATTAGTATTGATTTCAATTTGGAGTCTGCACACCAGCCTAAACTTTGTGAATTCATGATTACAATGCACAAATGAGAACATAAAGGTCCCTGATGCTCTTTCTGCCGGTAACTGCGGCATAAGAATGAAATATGAGACTACACGTGATTAAATGGTTTTGAGGGCTTTTCCATCGTTAGTTCTCAATGTCAATGACAGGAAAAATGTAAGTGCGTGAGGCAGACTGATATTATGAGCAAGGACAACTTAAACCATTTATGTTAGGGCAAATACACAAGCACAGAGACAGCCATGGGTGGGTGGAGATGCGATGAGGTGTGTATGTTTGTGGGTGCATACAGAGATACACACAGTCACACCTATATATAGAACTCTACAGTCTATATATAGAATTGATGGTAATGAGATGAGGTTACAGAAAAGCAGGTAGAGACAAAGTGAATTGTAGTTGGGCCACTTACATGGATACATTGGAAGCACACAGGAAACTGACCTCTTCAAAGCGCAGAGTTTTATTCCAGACAAAGAGAAGTACAGTATAACTTTAACACAACAATTCTACTTCTATTTCACATAGGCTACTTACATGCACACAATTAGCAACTGAGCTGTGCAGATAACTACTAACCATCTCCCAGAGGCATGCACCAACAATCAGAAATGCCAGCACTAGAGTTAAGTACAGCATACCTATACATATAGTACACTATTATTCTGTCACAAATCATTGTGAAAACTAGGGATTCAACTACTCAGCCCTGTTTCAATGAGTGGAACAACAGTATGAGGCACCCAGGTGCAACTGATTTCATGCTAACTGAACAAATTAAGTAAGTTTCATCACCAAAGGAATTCAACAAAAGAGCTGTACAGAATAAACATGCAAGAAAAAAAAAACTGTCTGGAAGTAGGAGTTCTTCATTTCTACAAACAAGTACCAACCATGCACACTTTAGCTACATCAACTACACCCATGCCAGTGAATAGCAGTAAACTGCAGTCACACATAAAATAGTAAGAGATTCATAATAAATTATAGTTCAGAGTCGGCCTATATTTCAGAGTTTCTCAGTCATTTTACAAATAGATCTTTTTGAGGGTTTTTTTGCGATCATCATGGCTGAAAACGTAGTTCAACAAACTCTGAAATGATATGACCAATTAAAGCAAGATTTACTGCAACAACATCTGCAAGAAGGGAGAACTGCCAGAGAGCATTGCCTCAAATAGAAATGTCCGGCCCCTTCTCTTTTGAAAGAATGCATAAACACAAATCCACGTTTTGTCCTGCGCCAGCCTTTTGTCTCTTCAAGCCCCCATGCACCATAAACAGACAGAAAAAGAGACACACTCTACAGTACAGACTCCCCCGCTGCTGGCCACCATGCAGCTGATACATGACTTGCTCCAGCCCCCGACACCACTACTGAGGTACAACAGAGTACATGCAAAGTGACGACTGAAAATAAAGACAAAACCGCGCGCTGATTAATACAAGTGACTGACATCATGCAGAAACTTGGGGAGTAAAACACATAGAATCAGGTCAAGACAATGCTAGGGGGCGAGGGGGTAGGGGGTCAACACGGGCTGCTGATTGAATACAAAGGGAAAAGACTGATGCAGGTTTTATTGGCTCCATCAGTATCCATTCAGCTTGCTGATTGACTGAAGTTGGAGGTGGCAGAGGGAGTGTGTTGTACCGGTGGATGCAGGTGGTTGTCTTTCATTCTCAACCATTCTGTAGTAGGAACAGAGTAAAAAAAATGGTCCAGCCAGCCTCATCCATCATGCAGGAACTGACTTGCACACACCCACACACACACGACAAGGAAAATACCACCATAAGCCCATGCATAGGTTGTGGCTTACAGCAGCTTGGGTCAAAAGATCCAATTTGAACAACTGGCTGATTGAAACCCCAATTAAAAATAAAGACAGAAATTGTTTTAAAAACATAGCACATGCTTCAGTTAAAAATAACTGCAATAAAAAAAAAAAATTCAAAGTAAAACAACCTCAACCCACACAGACTCCACATAAAAACTCGACTGCACAGTTCTCTGCTAAGAATCCACACTTCCATAAAGTGAACATGCGTCAGTGTGGCTGTGATTCCCAGCATGCTTCTGTTGCACCAGGAGCCATAAGCTTGTCACAACCACTTAGCCACAGCACCGGGAGAAGAGGAACACAGAAGGATTTCTACACTAGGGAAGAAAATAAGAGCATCTGACAGCAATCTGCCATGCATCATCCTTTTCCCTGTGTTCCTCTGGTGCCCTCCGGTGCCAACGACACAAACATCATTCCAATTGTAGCGGAAAAAGTTGTAATATCAGTGTGGCTACAAGTTGCACGTCAGTTGGGGGGAATAAAGGTGAAGAGGCAAAAGCTTAAAAAAAAAAAAAAAAAGGAAGTAAAAAAAGTAATCAGCATGCCTTATGTAGTGTTCTTGCACCCCCAATCACTGGCACCACAAAAACAAAACATAAACAGGAGGAAAGAAGTTTGTGAAATTAATGCTTCAAAGAAAATCTTGCAGGAGACTAGGGAGCAGGATACCAGTGGGCTGCATCAGAGCATATCACTAAAGGGAGGACGGGAGCTAGCTAGCAATCAGTGATCAAGCACAAGTATGATGGGAGTACAAAGAAGAGAAAATAGAAGGAGATAAAAAGGAGGAGAAAGAGAGGGAGAGAAGAAAATTACCTCAATCTTACGACCTTCCACCAGTGTGCCGTGAAGCTTTTCCCTGGCTTTTTCTGCATCTGCGCTGTTCTCAAATGTCACGAAGCCAAAACCCTGTAGTACACGGCAGAGGTTAAAGACACTGTGTGGGGCATCGGAGGGAGTCAGGGGGAAGAAAATGGGAATCTGGTACTACTGGAGTCTTAGACCTTGGGCACAGTCTGACACTGTTTAATACATGGGCTCTCATAGTCTTGGAGGCCACGGACCCCTTATATGGAAGAACATTTTCCAAGGACACACTTGTAATTGTAGCACTAGTTATTATGCAAAGCTAATTTCCTCAGCTGTACTAGGCCCATATAAGAGACGGGCCTTTACAGCCTTTATTTCTAATTCCCTCTGTTTAGTAGTGTACAAAACCTTACATTGATTCACTCATATTTGCAATTTCAAAAGTACTACAGTATGCTCTTCTACAAATGCAACACTGCCTAAACCATTTCAAAATAAAATCCCTGTAGCGTTTGAGGGGATATAAACTATTTGTTGTTAAATGGAGCTGTTATTGTGTAAATGTTGTCTTTGTGATGTACTTGTAAGTTAATACAAATGGTGGTATGACACACACCTGCAGTGGCTGAGATCAGATAATAACACTTCAAATAAGTGATCTAGAAGAGCTGAAAACAACTGGATTTTTAGGTTGATTGTACTGAAATTAAGCTTGTAGAAATGTTCATTGTATTTAACTAACAACAATATAACAATGTAAATCCACTGTAAATCTCAACCCATTGGTGTCCTTGGCTCTAGTCGAATGTTTGTTTATATTAGGTCTATGTTTAAGTGTGTTTGGGTTCATGATGTGTTTGGGTTCATGTTGAAATTGTAAGTCGTGAGCAAAGAAAAACCGAAGCCAAATTCCTTGTATGTGTTCACATGCCTGGCCAATAAAGCTGATTCTGATTCTAACGGTGCATTCTAACATGACGGACAAGTTTATCCATTTTTTTTTTTTTTTTTACCCTGGCTGTACTTGAGAAGTGGCTGTTGTTTGTGTCAAAGTCAACAGTGAATATTATTAGACATCTGCCTCGGAATTACCCGTTTTTATTTGAGGAAATATGGTATGCTTATTATGGTTTGCACTCTTAGATGCCTTACTGCATTCCCTGTTTACATGCCAATATGGTTTTTTTTTAAATTCAACACTGTTCCATAGTAATAACAAGACATCTCCATTTGATCCATTATACGCTTTTAAGCTTCAAATACAATGGCAGACATCCTTATAATAAAAAAATTACCTTGAAATTATTTTTAACTATTTTCATAAAACATAATATTCTTAAAATTATTATCTCACAAAAAATGAATGAATGAGTTAATGAATACATTATAAGTAATAAGTCAGGCTAAACAGAAGCAGGGACAGTTCGTTGCAGCCTGAGTAGTGAAAGATTCATGAGAGGTTGATGGTTCGGAAATATATCAGAGCTTCTAATGTGGGTGGGAGTAATGGACACAATATGCATGCTTCATAGGCAGAAATGCTCCCCAACTCTAAACACATTTTTCATGATACAGCATAATTTCATGATTTATAAGAAATTTCCCATGTGATGTGCTTATACTACGGGACACTTACAGAGGATGAGAGTGGTTTCGGTGTGCACGTACCTTTGAACCCCTCTCATTGAAAATAATCTCTACATCCAGAATCTTCCCAAATTGCTGCAAATAAATTCAAGGAAATTAATTAACAAACATAAAAGGAACAAAAGCATTCACATAAATAGCATTGCTGAGTTGTGTTTGTGCAAATTGACACAGTGTGAATTGCAGTTGATTTACACCAGGGGTCACTATTGTACAAAAGACAACTTCTCACATTTCACTGTGTTTTTCTTCCCTTTGACTTGAACTCTGCCCTCACGCCAACACACACTGCCCCTTCAAGTACCAACACAACACCCATGAGTGTCTTGGCTTTTACTCTTTTGTGTGTCTCTCCTCCCCCTTCCCAAGTGACCCTGGCCCTCCACTGAGGACCAAGGGGTGGCTAAGACTGATTTATTGATCCTGTTAAAAGAAAAATGTGGTCCCACACCATAACATTTCTGGCTTCTTACCCCAAACATCTGCCTGAGATCTGGGTCTCTGAAGCGAAAGGGGATGTTCGAGACATGGAGGCGTTTGGGGGTTCCTTTGGCCTCTGATGAGTCTCCTGCAGAGCCTCCTGCTCCTGCACCTCCTGTACCGCACTGTACACCCGCCTCCCCCTGGGGCGTCTCCTCCGCCTTTCCCTGTGGAGCCAGATGAAGAAAAAAACAAAAAAAAGGAAAGAAAAAAGTTGAGAAAGCTGTATATATGGGTAAATATATCACTTAATATATGAATACACTTGAGTATTGTCAGATTATGTTTTGTATCGACATCGATTTTTATTTTACTGATTGTCAAGTCCCTTGCTCTCACTCACTCCACAAACAGGAGGATTACAATGTTTTGATCTAAGAGGGACTGTGACAAATGCAAATCCCACTGTTCTGATTTACTTAAAAACAAACAAAAAATTTCCACCACCTTTAATATTGCAAATGATTTGACTTGGGCTTCCAAATAAATTAGCAGAATTAATCCCATAGTCTTCATATCTGCAGCAGTCCTTTGTCTTATTTATATTGTATTTAAAATGTATGCATTGTTTTACTGATGAGGGGAAACAGAGAAGAATAGGTTGTGACCTGGAGCCTATGTGCATGTTTTTGGTCTCATTTATTATGTGTATTGTGTATGTTTTCAATAACATATGCATTACACAAAGTTCTGATTTATTAAACTTATCTCTCGTTTACAAGGTCAAGATAACATTATAAGGCATTGTGGAAATGGCAGTAAATCTGGTCAAGGACTGAAATTCTTTGGGGAAAACAAGTTTTGAAAACACTACTTTATGCTATGACAGTTTTTCTAAGATTATATTTGAACAATATATCACCTTGCTTACAGTACTGCAATGCATCACAACCCCCACACCATAATTTGTATTATATTGTTAGAGCCTTACAATACAGGGTATAATATATTATATAATTTAAGGAAGAAAACAAGCTGCTATATTTACATATCTTAGATTTAACTTCAAACAAAACCATGTTAATGTTAATCTGTTCATGCACAGTTTGGACGCCATTCATTCTTGGCTGCATTTAAAATTAAATCAGTAAAAGAACATGCAGAACTTCAGGTCCAACTCTGATTTAAATGTAGTGTGAAATTTTTGGCTTCATCAAAACAATAACAAAAGACGTAGTAGATGATGCAGCATGGCATCAAGTTAGCGGTTTTCACTACCTCAGCAGGTGACAATCTATCTGCAGTGATTCAGGCAGAAAAGTTTACAGATGACGAAAAGCATTACAGTGGCATATATTTAATTTAAGCTATGCTATCGGACAAAAAACCATTGACAGGCAACAAAAAAGGCCATTACACTAAATACAATTATGGACTGCAAACTTGATATAACATTCAGACACAAACCAACACAAATACGTGCCACATGCCGCATCTTCTTTATAGAAATTGAAAAAGCTGCTTGTTATATTTTCAGTGAAATCCACCTTAAAGCCTGTCTGACATTTTAACACATTTAAACGCCGTGACAGAAAAGCAACGCTTACATTGTTGTTGGTTGTGGTAGCAGTCGTGGAGGCTCCGTTAGCACCAGCCCCTATCTCTGCTGTACCTTGGCCTGCAGCACCAAACATGGCCCCGGGGCCAAACTCTGTCCCAGGTAGGCCGTTTTGAGGAGGGGGTGGAGGGGGGAACGCTGTAAAAGGCGGGGCCACCAAGCCCTCCTGTCCTCCTGTCGAATCCTGGGAGCCCTGCGGGAACAGGGAGGGGTGAAGAAAGACACGGATTAACACATACACTCTCTCAAGCAAGCCTTTTCCAGCGGCAGAGAATGCAGAGTGAGAGGGTTAAAAACCTGCCTATTACATTTCACTCTCCCTCTCTCTCCTTCCCCAGTCGCTCCCTCATCTCCTCCCTGCACATCCCCCCCCCCCCCCCCTTACCTCCATATCTCTGACAGGCATGTGTTTTCAGTCAGCCGACCATGAAATATTTACAGCAAACACATCTATTATTAAGAGTCAGAAAATTCGATACACAGTTTGAGATACAAAGATGCTTATTGGGATGGATAGACACACAGACACCGACAAACACTAACTGTGACATGTTTACATCTACGACTGCTTTGTGTGAGTACTTGTTGCAGTGCTACTGGATTTCTTTTAGGGACCATCTATAATTCAGATTAACTGTGTATCAGATGGGACTTTGTAGCCCCGGGTCTGTTTTTTTGCACTGTTACAACTGTATCAGCAGCAGGATCATTTCCAGATTCTCTATAGCTGTGCTTCTGCCCTGACACATACACCTTATCTTATGTGTTTGTGTGTCTGTATATGTGCGGTGACTCTGCAGTATTGCCTGCTTCAATCATTTCACACACTCAAGGGCATCCTGAACTAAGTTTTGTGAAATCCCTTTAGAGCAGAGGCAGAGGGTGGAGAAGAACAGGAGCCACAGTGGAGATGCTGAAGGAGAAAGAAGGATAAAAGAAAAAGAAAAAATAATAAAGAACAAAGAAAAGCAGGGGTTTGGGGTCAGGGCTGCTCCTTCCACACCAGGCCAGGCAGGATGACACACCGCATCCAACACCATTAAGGACTGGTCTGGCGTCTGTAGTGGGCTGGATCTGGGCTGGGTGACGCCTAGAGACACTCAGTCTCCAGACAGCCTTTTTAATTAGACAGAGTAACTAAGATGTGATGCCGCAAAGCAAATGAGCTCTCTCCTCTCTCTCTTTTTTTCTAATCCTATAGGCTGACTGCTCACTGTCCGTCTACGGTGACAACTGTAGGCAGCCAGCTGAGGCTCAGACCCATCTGCAAGACAGACACCTTCTGGGGTCTGGGCCCAGCAGATACAGGAAGCATCAGAAAATGCAGTTTAATCCCAAAACAGGATGGAAGAATCTCAAATTTGTCCTCCCTTGCCACCCTTACATTGTCAGAGAGCTGAGGTCTAAGCTTGATAACCATGTATGAGGGCTGCCTGTGTTCTGCATCCGCTACAGCTTTAGTCCTGTTTGTGGTAAAAGTGGGACCACCAAAAGCTAGTTTAAAAAGAAGCCACTATGATTCATTGGTTCAGCATTAACCTACCCTGGTTGGGTTCAAATCACAGCCTAAATGTGCTTGTTAGGGCTTGTGAAACCATAAACGTGCAGCAGCCTGTATTCAGCCACTAAAGGGTGTGTCCTATAGGCATATCCCAACCCAGGGCTGACACCCCCCCCCCTACACACACACACACCAGAAATGTTATGCAGAGGGAAGGAAGTGAGAGAGAAAAGAAACAGAGAATTAGAGTGTCAACAGGACATGAGGGTTAGAGCTCATGATTAATCAGAGAAGCAATTAGCCCTAATTATGTTTTAACAGGAGTGGTCATCTAGGCTCAGCAGGGTTTTAGTCTTTTTATTGAATTAGAGTCGAGGAGAGCCGGTCAGTGACTGGATCTGCCCTAACTACATACTTTCTTAATGAGGCGACCACTATGATATTACTGATTACGTAAAGAGCAGGATGAAGACTACCATACAACGCCAGCATACGTCAGCTTATAACAGATAGGACTCAAAAATGCTGAACTTAAATAAACCCTTTATTTGCATTAACTGCTTAAGTATATACTGTATATCCAGTCAGTCCTCTGTGTGTATTTGGGTTTTCTCTGGTAGGCTAATGCTATTTTAACTTTAACCCATAAAGACCCAAATGTCAGGGATCGACCAAAATCATCTACTGATGTAAAATGTTTAATAACTTCTGAACCACTAAACCTATTATTCATTCATTCATTTTCTGAACCCGCTTTATCCTCACTAGGGTCACGGGGGTCGCTTGGAGCCCATCTGAGCTAAACCTATTAATCAGTATAAATAATTGGTGTAAAATACAGTTTGTCAGTTTTTCAAGGTCATCAGATGTTTTGGATGTTCAGAGGCTCCATAGTGAACGTGAAAACACAGTCATCTTCTACAACAGGGGTATCCAATCCTGGTCCTTGAGAGCTACTATCCTGTGTGTTTTAGATGTATCCCCCTTCCAACACATGTGATTCAAATGATAAGCCTATCATCAAGCTCTGCAGAAGCCTGATAATGACTGTCAGGTGTGCTGCAAAGGGAAATATCTAAAACATGCAGGATAGTAGCTCTCGAGGACCAGGATTGGACACCCCCGTTCTACAATATTGATTCACCAGTAAAACCCATGGAGTTGGATCAATGACAGTGGATGGACACACTTGGTTTATGTTCAGTTATTGATATTTTTGCTGAAAAAGTCAGTTTTTCTTCAGCTTCCTCTGTTTTTGATATACAACTTAATTTGAGCTTTTATGGACATCTACATAATCAGTAAATTAAATATTGACTGATTTTCAGTGAAAAAATGCAAAATAAAAAAATTAATATTACAATAAATGAATATAGAGGGAAAAATAATTTGGGCGCTGCGACAAAAGTAGCGCTGGGTCTTTATGGGTTAAAAATGTATTAAGTACACCGTCCACAGATAGTCAAAACTGAATGTCCAAATTCCACTTAAATAACAGTATTTATCAGCATTCCTTTTCTGTTTTAATGGCCTTGTGGAATAATCGCCAGCACATGCAATTTATCTCAACGTTACAGTGAATTGCTCCACTGATTAACTGTTTTTTCCAGATACTCCTTCAGGGTATCAGAGAAGTAAAGCACAGCGCTCAGTCTTAAGATATCAAAATATTTAGTCGACTTCCGCTGGTCAGGATTTGTGATCATTAAGGCTGTGACAGTGGGTGATATTTTGTGTCATACACATTTATCAGCACAAGTAAAATTGAGTGTGATGTGCATGCAGACTCTGTAATGACACACTGACATTTAATTAATCTCCTGCTTCACTAGGTAAATGTACAAGAAAAAAGTTATCAGATCATATTTTCTACTAGTGTAGCTGTGAACAATGAAGCTAAGTTAAAGATCACGCTGTTGCCAAAGTAGTATTTATGTATTGTATGTGTAAACCATGAAAGTTGTGGGGGATGAGTGGAGTAAGTACTTGGGTGTAGCTCTAGGATGACAATTTTACAAAGACTGTTGAGGTTACACTAATGTACATGTTGTATCAATTAATTTGTCGTGTCATGCTATCAGTTAAATAGACAGACGTAGCGTCACACTGTCAGTTGGCCAAAATAAATGTAACACTGACAGAATTCTGTCTGTCTTTTAATTTAACATCTATCTCTCACTGTAACACCACCACCAAAATATTGCTGCATTTCACCATATTTATTCGCATACTGTCCCATCCACAATGGCAATATTTTGCAAATTTGTTAAAAAAAACCCCATAATAATAAAAAAAAAGTAAAAAAAAAAAAAGTATGAAGGAAAATGAAGCGATAGCATCCCACTGCATTTTGCACATCTGTTATTGCTTTACCTTACCTTAATCTGATACATTTGGGAGATGACCAAGACTGGCATTATGGAAAAATCCACATCATGTAAAGAATGCACTTCCACAACCTGAACTTCAGGTAACTTAAGTTTTCCATTAACTTGTCATTGCTGCTGCTTACCTTCATGACAATTTAAAGCCTCTGTGTCCATTATTATCCACGATGTCCACATTTTGAAGTCCACTACAACCAATGGTTTGTCTGAGCATTTGTACCAGTTTGTAGTCATTTTTGTGTTGTGTGGACAGACATTTCATACAATATGCTCTTGGGGACAGAATTTACTTTAGAACACAGAGGAAGAAAATAAATATTTAGAAACAGATCCATGTTAGTGTGGACAGGGTATAAAATGTCCTAAACTGCAACGTATTTACTGGGCTTTAGAGTATCATGACACAAGTGCATTTAACTTTGATGCTGTACTTTGAAAAATATCAATATTCAACTGCATTTTTTATTTTTTATTAAAAGCTGAACATAAAAAGGCTGTAACAGCAGGAGGTATGTGGTGTCTTTACTTGACTAGTGGCAGAAAACAGTTGAAAACACTATTATTTAAATGTTTTTCAGCTAAAATTTGCTTAGAGGTCTTATTTATGTCTTTGTGCATAAGAAATCAATATAAGTGAATCCCCAAAGGAACTTTGTATTGGTAAATGCAAGTTATGCAAATTTACAGGGTTTCAGTTCTGTTGCAACATGTTGATGGTCATATGAACTATGTTTTCAGGTCAAAAATGTCGAATTTCATTACAATTAAAGCTATGTTTTCATGTCACAAATGGCCAAGTTATATTTTAACTGAATTTACCTGAAAAACAAAATTCTAGTCTTTTAGATTCCCCAATTTTTCTTACAAGATTATATACTACATATCACGTTTTATTTTTACAGTTTGAAATATGGAGTATCATGCTGATCCATCCTGCTTATGTTACACGAATACATACATTAAAGAATGTCACACGTCACTTTTTAAATCAACAGTTTTCTAATAATAAGTATTTTTATAAAGAAATAAGAATTCTATATTGTTATTTACCCTTTAGTATGATGATAAACTATACAATAAATAATTATGATATTAGTTTTTGCACAGAGATCATTTCTGGAAACGATGACATGGCTGCAGAGCATCAGTATGATGGGATCTGTAACAACCATGTCACATCCGTCCACTGCCACATTTTGTGTTTTTGTGTCAGCTGTTGTTTTAGATCCACAATACTAACATTTATGAATAAGAGGATAGTTAGCAATAGTAAGTATATAAGTTTATTACTAATAAAATACTGGTACTGACCAGAGCATCATGGGTACTGTCATGTCCGTCCACCAGCAAAAGTTTTCACATGTACATGCTATTCAAAATCCAATATTTCTGAAACTATAGCTTCCACTGTCAAATAATATCAGTAGTAAGTGCACAAATGTATTAACATTATTTCAACACACTTCTATGCATTTCTTACAACTTTTTTTTTCACAAAAATGGCCACTCATTTGACCCCCTAAGTACATTTTAGCCATTTTACATCAATGAAAATGAATTCTTCCTCATTTTTAGAAAAAGCCTTGAAAATAACACATACATGTGTGTCAATCAGTCGCTGACTGAAGTGATGAGTACATAAACAGAAGGATGGATGACAGTTTGCATTTGATAAAGATCAGAAATGAAAACAACACTGCTTTAGTCCACACAGGCATTCCTGACCTACTGACTAAGGAGCAGTACTGCCCTACATGGCAGCATCATATACTCAAAAAGAGAGGGGGAGAAAGGAAAAACGAAATAATGGAAAAAGAAAAGGGGGGCTTAATGCGAGGGGAAAGGGGGACTATGGGAAATACTGACACGCTCTCTTAGACCTCTGTCTGGTCTAAAGTCAAACTTTCCAGATTGAATTTTTACATTGCAAGATAAGATAAGGCTACAAATGGCTATATTTGCAATGCATTCAAAAACAGACTTTGTGTTAAAATGATGTGAAAAGCAAAACGGTCCATCTGGAGGACCTATTCATCCATACAGTTTTACTCTCATGCATGCACACAAAACGACACGGCATTTGTGTTACCTGAAACACCATATGTTTTTCCATACACGGAGAGGATCAGGGGGAGGAGAAGCCCTTTTCACAGCAAACCCTTTCAAGCGTGCATCTATGTCTGTCTGCTGGCTTTATCCTAACCACCCAAATAAAGCACACACTATCCACACAAACCCTGATCAACAGCTAAGTGGTGATGCTGCTGGAGCTGAATTTACTCATCAATCATAAAAACAGTCTGTCTACTGTAACTATCTACTGTCTGCAAAGCCGCCTGGCTGAAGATAGAAATAGTCTTTACAGCTTCTTCTCCCTCTGCAATCCGTCTCTTTTCTTTTCCTGGGATTGGAGAAGTAAGTATGCCTCTGCTCACCCCCTCCTTTTTTCTACCCCCTTCCCTCTTCGTTCTCGCTTGCCACGCTTGATGAAAGCCAGAGGGAGTTTTTTTCCTTTTTAAACCACCAACACCCGCCTCTTAAGTCACTCAAAGCCCTTACTGCACTGTGATGTCCATCAAAACACAAGCTACAGCCCATCTCCTTATACGGCTGCCTTGGTGCACGGCGTCGGGTCTCCTCTTCCTGAGAGTGGACCAATCAGATGACACAAAGGCTGCCCTTTAGGTGTATATCAACAGTCAAAAGGCCATATTTACCAGTTTATGGAGGTATACTGGGGGGAAAAAACACCTAACAGAGATCTTTATTAATGGAAGAGAAGAAAATTAGGACTCAGAAACTAAGATTTTTTTTTTTTTTTCTAATTTGACAAGCCACATTTCCCTGTTCAAAAAGACTGTTTTATAATGTAACATGATCTTGTAGCTATAATTTCCTCTGTATATTCAGGGGAAGATGTTGCTGTCTGTCAGTGTCACCAGCTCTGCTGCTCTGAGATCTGTGGCATATCACGTCTGTTTTGACACTACTGATCATCACCACCATCAGCTTTATTATCATAATCAAACTGTCGGCCCTTTCCTCTCAGACTCGCGCTCACCTTAGGTAGAACAATATGGCAAAACTCTATGGTCAAACTACTACCTACTGCAAAACCGTTTCACTTGTGCACACGTCTTTTAACTTTGACCGAAAACAAAACTAAAGACAAAAAGAATCAGTGGGGATCTGAAAATTAAGTCAGTGCAAAGCTTACCACTTTCAAGTGTTTTATTCCATCCGAAAGAAGCCCTGCATCACTAATTCTGAGTCAGTGCAGTAAGATGGAGAATTCTTCTTCATGACAAATTTAAGAAATCCAGAAGCAGCGATTTACTGCTGCAATGTAAGCTAGGGTACAATGTGTGCAGAGGTACAGTATTACAGTGCTGCTTATCATGCAGGAGCAGGTAACCTAGGAGATGCTGCATACATTTACAGCTCTGCTGCATCTGCGCATCACACTGCTTGCATTGTGCCTTTCCTGTGTGTTTGTATATACGCTTTGGCAAGTGTTTTCACACCTTGACCAACAGCACACAGCCTAAGGCAGCGGCAGTTAAAGCAGCATTAGTGTTTGACAATATCATCATGGCTATATGGGCAGTAGGAAAACACTTAGCCCTGAGGTGGAGTAGTGTTCCTCAGTACATTAGAGCATCATTATTGTTGCGCGTATACTGCTGTTTAGTGCTCAACAATGGTGCAAGGAACAGTCAGAGCCTTTAAAAGTACTCAACACACTGTCAAAATACTACACTACAAGTAAATGTTCTGCATACAAAACATTACTTATGCTAAAATATGCAAATATTATCAGCATATGTCCTTAAAACATGAAAACTCAATGTACTGCTATAGATGGTGGTGTATTTACTTTAAAGCTGAACTCAGCTGAACCACTTTATATCATGTTTAATGTTGGTAGTTTAATTCACAATAATGTATAATAACCTGTAAGACTGACATGTTTGCAGCGCCGCTGTCCTGTGAGAATCACAAATCTTAAACAAGGCAATTTATCATGGATCCAGAAAAACAGGTTTTCAGCTTTGTGACAAGACATGTGTAGCTTATCCAAGGGGGTTTTAATGAGTTTATTTAGCTACAGTAGGAGGAGAATCTTCCAGACCAACAAAGAAACACATCCTTCAGTTTACACACAAACATTCAAAGTCAACATGTTGGAGAGACATGTTGGTTTTCACTGGACAGAACGAGAATGAAGAATTATATGAATTGTATGAGTATGAAAAGTAACTAAAGGTGTCAAATGAAGTGAAGTGAAAAGTCCAATATTTGCCTATGACATGTAGTAGAGTTGAGGTAAACAGTGGAAATAGTCATGTAAAAATATGCACAAGAACAGATTAAAAGCACTGATGCTGAATGCATGGTTACAAGTGAGTCTGTTTGTGTGGCAGCGTAGAATGCTCAGTTTTCAGTTGCTTAAGTGGATGTGGAGCTTGCTGTACACTGACATAAAACATACAGGTATCTGTCAGTTAGAGTGCAGCTGTAAAATCTTGTTATTATATCACATGCTAGCAGCTGTACTCACATGAACTTAAGCAGAGACTTGGGTGTGGATCCCTTGGGGATTCCTTGAAGGCCTGTAGTCCTAAAGCAGTTCAGTATGCACTATTGTGCAGGTAATATTGGAGATGAAACAGTTATGCAACTTTAATACTCAGATGTCACTCACTGCCTTGCACTCCAGTGAATGTAACAGCTGTAAATACAGGCCAATGTGAGAGCATGATTATGACAGGCAACTGCCTCCTAATTGTCAATAAAGATATAATTACACATTAAAGCAAGACCAGATATGTGCATTAAGGAATTAGCAAACGCATTATTTCCTCTCATCAGTAAAAAACAAAATGCACACTAGCTCCTGCTTAAAAATTTAAATTCACATTTATTTGGTGACCTAAATAAAGTCTTGTGACCTATTTGAGGGTCATGACCCACTCTCATGGAGTGGATGGTCCATAGCATACAGGTGCAGATTGTCAGTACCATATGCTTCAAATATACAGAGCATGGACACTGACTTTAATAATCAGTTTTAGCACAAATAGAACAGAAAGGCCGTGGCCACCTGTTCCTGCTGTTTGCTTACATCTGGCCACCTGGCAAAAAATGTCACACAGAACAGTCTCCACACTGACAGGTCCACTGTCATGGCTTCACACCTCTCCAAAGCTGAAATGATGCCTTATCAACTAGCAGAAACCAATAAAGTAGATTGGTGTGAAACTCTTTTTTAGTCTCTCTGGTGGGCATCACTTTGAGACAGTCAGAAGACATCTGGAGTCCCAATAAGCTTGCAGGTGTGCACAGTTTACAGGACTGTCAAGACTCAAGAACGCTAATGCAGCAAGCTCGCAACTACATTACTTTTTGGCTAAAGGTAAGCTTGGCTGTCTGTAGTGTCAGTGCGGCAGACAGCAGTGGCAACTTCACTGTTAAACTAAGGATTTAAGGGTAAGTCTTATCCATGCTATAGAGCTGAGCCACCAAAAATAGAAAGCAGCGCCATAAATTTTACAGAGGACATGGTGACTGCTGGTGTGTCACCTTTAAAGTGCATTCCCACATGGAACTAACCCCCTCCACCCCTGCCCTTACACCCTTCTAGTTACTGCCGCCATCCTCCATTTGGTGTTATTCTCTTTGAAGACCAATAATGTGTTTAGCTTACAGCTGTTCTCGCTTGTGGGGCGAGAAAATACAGAGGGGGCGAAGAGAAAGGGGGAAAAGGAGAATGTTTAGGGTGGACAGGGAACATTAGAGATTTCAAAGGTTGTTTGGGGTAGGTACAATCATGTACAAGTCAGAACAGATCAGGAGATCAGATGCTTACAGGCAGTTTGTAAATATTAGGTCCATATCAGGTCATTATACAGCGTGTGCACACAACTGCAGCCTGCATTCATAGTCAAGCTGAATTAATCAACACACACAATGCAATGTGGCTTGTTTAAAAGCTCTACAGTTATAATAAGTGCATCAATACAATATAAATGTGTGCGATAACCACAAAGCAAAGGCTGAAATATCTTATACTGGCTTTGCATTCACACCATTTAATCAGGCAGAAGAAACCAGTTTTAGGGGGATTTCAGACACTGTAATTGCAGAAATGGAATATAATTCACAATTAAGTTTTGATTATTAATTAAGATTAAGTTTTGAATTTGATTGATTAGTGTGGAACCACATGAAAATAAGAATTGTTGCATTTTCATTACTTAGAATGAGTTTGTCTACATAGGGAGCAGGTCACCTTTTATGGAATCTGTAACATTCCTGAGCTCCAAGTGGACTATTACTATTTTTTTTTCCATTTACAGTGGTGACATCCAGTACTAGGATGCATTACTGTGTGAACTAAAGTTAAGAATGGCTCTAACGAGGGACCTCCATGTCTGTTGTGGATGGTGGTTATTGAAAGCTGTATCGTCCTGATAATGTTGAATAGTGTTATTCCCCTTGACTGCATGTAATTAGTGGATGGACAAATGAGACACCCACTACTTTATGAGATGCCCAACTGATGCAGCAGAATGTGATCTGTGACCATGTTGGATTTCTGGAGTCAGAAGTGACCATATTTGGACAAAAGGGGTTGAGCTGCTGCTACACAAAGGGGTCACAGACGAGCTAAAGATATGTGCTAGCTTACTGTAGTCTTTCACTAAGCAATGTGTAGCAATGACATCTTGTTTTGTTTTTTTTTCTTTTCAGCGGAACTTAACCAAAACTACATTTGAATGGTCTGTCAGGGAAAAATGTGTTTCATTACATAAACTCTTCAGTCTGATTCAGTTCAGCAGGTAAATTAGCTCATACAGACCTGTCAAAGCCTGATACAACAGACAGAAAAGCTTCTATTAGACCTGGGATCAGATTAACAGAGGAAACATTTATTAGAGGCTCCAAATAAAACGCATAAGCACAGAATGAGTTCTACTGATTTACTAGCTATTGAGAGAACTTCACTCTAAGTCAATGGGAGCCAGCGCTTCTGGAGCCAACTCCAGTGGCCAACACTGGTACTGCAATTTTAAGATACAAGGTCTTTGCCCCTTGGTTATCACAATTTGCTGATTTTCTTCATGCCATTTTCCAAGGCCACCATTGTTTTGCTTGACATGTTTTTCTTCCTTCTGTGCTTAAAAGAATATAGGAATTGCCTTTTCTGAATAAATTCTGATGCTGTTTCTTCTTCTGGAGAGGAAGCTGTTTCTAAACATGGCTGACAGATACATGTGGACTGTTAAGTACATCAAATGATTCCTCGGTCTCATCCATAGAATAAAAACATGGTTCTGGGTCATGACCTATGTAACATAGCCTTTACCGACACCTTCACCCCAAACCAAGTGATGGACACATGCCCAAATGTGCATTTTCTATTTTTATGTTTCAATCATTTGCTTCAAATGTGCTTTACAGTTTTGTTTTACAGAAACACAGCAATTGGCTTGCAGGCTCACGACTTTAACCTTTCCTCTCAATTTCAGAGCTTCTTCAACATGTCGACGTAGAGCCGTCGGTTGTTTTACCCTTTCAGAAGCTGACCAAATAAAGAAAAATATTTTACAAAGCGGCTCCCCTCAGTTCATTGTACTGAATCATCTTCATAAACACTGCAGTGCCTACTTTATTCTTCAGTGTCTCTTAAAGTACTATATGGACATCTTATGTACAAGTTACAGGACAGTGGCAGAGGATTGGTGAAAGTGGCATATCCAGTCTGTGTGCTCATGTTACTGAAGGACACTGGCATTGCTGTGTATTCATTAATAGTAACTATGTGTGTCTCAGTTGTAGGGGGGCAAGTAAAGCACTCTTAGCAACAACTGGTGTGTGTTTGTGTGTTAGTACAGGCTCAGAAACAACTGGGACTTGGCACCTGTCTCCCTCTGTCCACTGACAGTTGAAGTTTAAACCGCATGGACAGCTTAGATGACAATGTTTAAGCGCTTGACAAAATCCCAGCCTCCACCTTCCATGAGCACGGCACATACATGCATTTGAAATCTAACATGACACTGGGTGCAGTCAGCATGGTGAGAGCACACTGTACATACATGTCAACGCAGGCAGTGAGTGCTGCCGTTGCTACCTGGTGTCTGCAACACCCCAAACCTCCCCTCCTTCGCTTCTTACTCCACCTTCGCCACCACCACCCAAAGGCCCAAAGGAACCCAAGACCAGAGAGCAGGACATGCTCGAACAGAGCCAGAAAACAGCTCCCATCCTCAGGCTGTCTCAGCTTAAGTAGCACAGACACGCCCACCATATGCTAAGAGCAGCCTAGCACATACCATCAACTGTAAAATCATTATGCTGCAGTGCAGTATGCAACTATTTTAATATAGTCACGTTATTCTGTACACTTTGTGCAAACATGCATAATTATTAATGTCTCCCTGCTTATTGACTTTTTTCTTGCTTTGCAACCATAAAATGCAGCATGTTTACTATGTCGCCATTAGCACGACTTCTTCCAAAACAGTGTAAAGACACTTGGGTGCAAAGAGTTAAAAAGTGAAACGAGTTGAGCTGCAGGGACAAGCCCTGCTGTTAGCCTGATGCCCTGCCAAGTATCTGACAAAGGCCTCACCTGGGCCAAGACGCAGCAAACCAAAAACAGGCCATACCATAAACAGCACACTAATTACTTACTTTACTCAAGCAAACTCATCTCCAAAAAAAAAAGCATGAATAATCTTGCTCATTTTTCTACTTGTAATAAGCTGTTAACGGAGAAGACTTGGTTTGAGATGTGAACTTACCGGCAGCATTGCAGGGTAGTACAGCCCCATCATTGTCTGATCTGGAGGAACAACTGCTGACCAGCTCTCCACTTTCCCAGCCCTTCTCCTTTCCCCTTCCCTCTGAGTCTCTGGTTCTCCTCCTGTTCCTCCTCTCCTCTGTCTGTGCTCTAGGACCATGAGCTGCCGATGGCTTCAGTCCACGTCTGTCTCACACATTCAAATTCTCCCTCGTTCACTCCCTCTTCCTCCTCCTTCCCTTCCCTTTTGCCGGCGTCTCTTCTTCTTGCACTTCTTACTGCACGCAAAGCAAACCGTGTCTGTCACTGTGCGCCTTCCGTTTTCCTCGTCTCCCTGGCCCTGCTGCTCTGATCCCCCTCTGGCCTTTCTGTCTCTCTCCTCCTGACAGCCTGAATCTCTTCTCTCCTCCTCTCTCTCTTCTCTTTGCGCTGCGTCTGTCATTCACACGCTCGCGTTACACGTTCCGCTGCTCCCCCCCTTTGCTTCCTCTTGTTCCCGCCCCTCTTTTAAACTTTCCCTCCCTCTTAACCTCAGTCCCTCCTATCCATCAAAGCATCCATCCTTCAATCTAGCTATTCAATCTAGCCCTGTGTCTGGATGGAGTCAGAAAGCTGTTGTTGCCGTCTCCTCAAACACCCTGGAGAGAGAAAAGGAACAGGAAGGAAGAAGATGCTGTCTTCTATCCACGCACTGGCTGCCTGAGAGTACAGAACACAAACGCGACCCCCACCGCATTGCAGCTTTTTTTGATGATTTATTTATTGCTTGGCAGCCTGTCAGCTCCAAAAAGCAGTGGTAGGTAGGCCAGTCAGTAGACAGCTAGGTAGCTAGCTGCGTGGGTAGGCTCCTAGATCACCATCTCTCTGCAGTAGTTGTCTTCATCACACAGATGGAACTCTCAAAAAACTGAGGGAGCGCTGCTGGACATGAACATGAATCAGTATAACGCTGCACTGCGCCTTTTTCTTCTGGCTCGGGCTCAGTACCTTCGCATCCCACCACTTTATTGTTAGGGGGTGCTTAATTCGCAGAGTGCAGTTCCTTGCACCGCATTTTCATATGGGAGGGACTGAACTCTGCGGAAAAAAAGCCCTGATGCCAAGCTTTCAGACATCTGCTGAGTCTGGCTAGAACTGGGTCCAGAGGGATGGAACGGAGGGAGGGCAAGATAAGTGATTGGAGGTGGTTGGGGAAAAAGGACTAACGAAGAGAGAAGGGTCTAGAGAGAGGGCCAGTGGATGCAAGCGAGAGATAACTGGATACAGAGATAAATGGATAAAGGGCTGGGTGGAAAAAAGACCAAGAGATGACAGGATTAGGGCTGTAAGTGAGGAGGATGAGAGGATGAATAGGGGATGATCTGAGGATTAAGCACACAGACTGAACACGGCGATAAACACACACTGTCGCACACAAACACATGCGCATAATGTACACACAGATGTGGTGTGATCATATTGGTGCTGCTGCACCTTGACGGACATACGGACCCCAGTGGGCTCCAACAAAGGCCTATATGCACTATAACCTCATCAGCTTATTCAAACAAAGGCCTGCTCCTTCAAACACACCACTTAAAGATAATCAATAGTTCAGGCTTAACTATTCTACAGCAATAATGCACAATAGTTTGAGAAGAATTGCAGTTACTCATTAGAAAGTTATGACCTGCATCAATATTGCTTAAGTTTTGCTCTGGGTAAAGAACAGAAAAAATGACCATATATTACTAACAATTTATTACACACCTTTGTTGAATGCTGGTCATTGACATTCTTTTTAAGGTTCAGCATGCAATATTAATTGCAGCAATTGGTATATAATTCATTGCTGTGTTTTAATTAGTGCATGCAATAATTGTAATTGTGTTTTTCTTGAGCTCAGAATGAGACCAGCTCATACTCATACCGCAATGCCATATTTGTATGTACAGTACTTCTTCCATTTTATTCACTTTTTTTGTGTCTAGCTTTTGTGTCTGACTCTAGACCAGAGTAATATCCAATGGCTCTAATGAAGACGACAATAGGGATGGGTGAAGGGGGTAGTGCGTTGGTTTTAATCTGAAACCTCACCACTAGATGCCATTCAATCTCACACAATAAAACATTTAAATCAATAATCACTTTTGAAATAAATACTATTTGGCAAATTATCCATTTATCTTGCAGGTAGCTGTGAAATAAGCAGAAAAATGTACAGTAAGTTGGCCCCTGTTGTAAATTAACAACAGGGTGATACAGTAACTGCTGCATCAGGTTCAATTCAACCCAGTCATTCCACAACTTTTCTGCAGCTTGATAAAAACAGAAAACTTGCACAGCTCTAATTTTCCAAAACTATACAGGAGATGTCTAATATAATTCACTCTAACTTATGGGTTCTTTGATACATGCAGTTTATTGTTAGTGACTGAGAAATGAGAGACACGAGAAAAACTCAGAACAGGAGGATTTGGTAGCAACAATGATTGTATGGAATTATTTCAGCTGCAGTAAGGTTAATGCTGACCAGAAACATGTACTTTGTGCCTCCACCATCAGTCAACCAGTGTAAAAAATTTCCTCTTTTCCCCTTGAAAATCACTTCCATCACAGCATTCACCTGCTTTTGTGTTCAATGCATTAAGAGTCAATAGCATAACATTTATGATTCCCAACAAAATTGCTCCAATCATTTAAGACTGAAGTGTTCTGTCCCCACAGAGCTATTCATGATTTATGGTTAAAAAAAAACTTCCATTTCATAGCACAATATATCAGGAAAAAAACACTGTAATCAGTTTTTCCCAGATCTTGCTACCCTGCCATGCATGCAGTGTCAGCGTACTGACTTTCTTGTGTATTGTTATCCATGATCGTTTCTGTGACAGAAACAGCAGGAGACTGACATGTCAGCCCTGAAAGGTCAGAATGGCCATGTGCCAAACCAGACACGCCTACACAGTGTACAGGAGCAGCAAGGACCCACAGGAGCCTGTCACCATTTAACACACTCATATTGACAGAGGCAGACCTACAGGCAGTTCAAACACGCATACATAACATTAAGACAGGAGTATTACCAAGACAAATGTACTCCAGCTATGAAAAGGCCCATCCAGCACACAGCTAGGCTGGGCTATTTGCATGATAACCAGCAGCTAGTGTGCTGGAGACTCCTAATATGCATGCTCAAGGGCAGAATACATTAGCGGGGATGACTTTTAAATCATTTATAAAACAAATGCAGCGGCGCGACTTAATAGCAAATGTAACAGACGACAAAGGGACTTCAGACATACCGCAGATCACAAGTCCACCCTGCCCAGATGTTTGTCTTACCAGGAGATCAAGCCCGGCAGGCAAAGGCCAAGACTGGAATATAAGTCTGCTCTAACTGAGCAACTCATTATCATGAGATTCTGTGCCCCACAGGCAAGCCGTCTTAAATAATGTACGTCCATTTCTGTTTCACCTCTGCTCTGCACCTGAGTGTTTCATTGCTTTCATAATCTTCCAAACAGAACGTCCTAAATGCTGGAGAGAGGAGACACGGGGAGGGAGAGAGCAAGGGAATCTACATCAAGTTGACTCTAAACCTGGAGCCACATTTTTAACATTGTCAGCCTCTTTCAATCTCGCAATCGTACTCCAAGAGAAGTATATTCCCAAGAAAGGAGATGCCAAGGGTAGAGCAGGAGCGGGAGAGTCAAGCAGAGTAGAGGTGTGTGTGTGGGGGGGGGGGGGGTAGATAATACATCACGGGAGAGGTTGAGGCCTGTGAGAATCTCCCATGTTGTGATGTGGGAAAGGAGGCTGGGGGGCGAACAGGCTCGCAGACCAACACTCCCCTCCTGTGGCACTGCCAGAGAGCTGCACATCCCAAAACAGAGGCTAGAGTCGCACACAATCGGAGACAAAGGGACACACATGAAAGCTCTTAGATACAGGAGCCCGGTGAGGTTTGCGTGCATGCACACACAAACACACGCACGCACACAAGCTCATCCTCACTCTGAGCTGGTCTGAGCTGCTCCATGTGCTGCTGGGATGTAGATAAGAAAGCAGTCGAATACCCTGCCACTGCACACATAAGGCACTCATTACTGAGAGCAATATGCATGGAGAGACACTTAGAATGAGAAAGAGATGGAAAAGCACAAAAAAGGAGAGAGCCAACGGTGGGTGAGAGGATAGGAATAGCATTGAGGCAGCGCTGCGTGTAGAGCTTAGTTTAAAGAAGGTGATAGCATAAGGTTGCTCCATTTTCCAAAGGGTTCAGGCCTGTCAAAGAGAGGCTCAAGCTCTAGTTGCACTCTCATCAATTCTTGGAACAGCCATCGTTTATGAGCAACCGCAGGCTGTAGGAAACAGTGTGCTACATCAGAGTCGATTATGACTAGAAAAAGGACGACACAAGGGCCACCTGTGTACAAGCCCAAATGTTTTTTAAAAGCCTATTTTATTTGATTCCCGTTTATCATCTTCTCAACACTTTGAAATATGCAAGCTTCACTAAGGTGTTGTCTGTGGCTCAACACCAGCATATATTGGACGACTCAAGGATTCTCTTTGAAATTATTTTTGATTCTTTTTTTTTTTTTTTAAACACAGGTTTGCAAGCTAATCTCTTACCTGACTGTGAGGTGGGTATCCATGGAAACCTGGGTTTAACGGCTCATTGTTCTGCAAGAGACAACAGGAGGAGAGGAGAACGGGTGAATGGCTGGGCTTTTGGAAATGAAAGGATGCAGCATGGTAGTCCAAAACTTTTGTATTTCAGGTGAAGCGCACTCCAGAAAAAGTGACATGCTTAAAAAAAATCATAAAAGAATCAAGAGGATGGAGCACGGGAATGATGACAACTAAAATATAATTTTCACTACCTGTCATTGTAAATCAAAAAGACCATGCACTACAAAGCAAGAGCTTACAAGTCAAAAACATTTTTTCCAAATATTTTTATTTCATTCACTACATTTTAGGTACATTTTTTGCTGCTGGCAAAATTCATCTACTTTCATCTTGATTTTATCTTTAAAGTAAGTTTTATGTAGTATCTTATGATAAATTATGCAACCGTATATTCTTTCACTGTATGTCTACTACACATAAACCATTCACTGCTTGCATACAATTTGCATTTATTTATTAGTTTACTACTTACTCATAATCCCTCAGATAAATGTGAAAGCTGACAACAAATACAGTTGCCATATTACTAAAACTGTTAAAAGCTTTTCAAGGAATTATAAATGTTGTCACAGATTTACATTTTTGACTGCAAATATACAGTATATTGGTTCCAAATATTAATTTGTGGTCTTCAAGATCATAAATAACCTGTATTTGGCCTGTCAACAACATCTCTATTATGAAAGATGAAACATAAAATTTATTATTAAATCTTTTCATTTGCAGGTATTATTGATTTCGGTACCTTGCATAAAAAATACACAACAAAGTTCACACAAGGATAGAAGGAACTTTTGTAAATGATCTGAGTGGATGTGATGTGACTGGCAAAAAAAAAAAAAAAAAACACCAGCAGCAGAGGGCAAGCCCCCTCCCCGTTCCTCATCGACCCTGCCCCAGAAACCAGTGTTGTGGTTAATTGCTCTGTAATTACATTTAATTCAATTATTTCTATCTCTCTCCCACTCTTTTCTTCTTCATGTCATTTTACCACAGTGAGAGAGAAGAGCCATTGTTTTCTGTAGAAGCTAGGTGAGGAGGGTGAGGAGAGGGGAGGGGGGGGGCAAAAGAAAGACAGAAAGACAGAGTGGGGAGCAGAGGAGGCCTGGAACAATGAGGGAAAGTTAACCAAACGATGATATTTTGACAGCAGTGAGAGAGATGACACCAGCGCAGTCGAGCCTGCTGGCATGCCTCGCAGAGAAAACATGACCGCCTAGTGAGACTCATGCCTCTGCTCTCCTGCAGAAGGAGGGGAGGGGGAGAGGACGAGAGAAGGTCTGAGAGAGGGGAAAAGAATAATGTGTGTGTGAGTGAGCGCCTATATATATAAATTGGGGGATGGGGTTGCCCTTAGAAGTGCTGATGTTTTCATTACATTTAATCTACAGGACTGAGCAGCAGGCAAAATGGTTTAAATCCATGCGCTGCCTCTCGGCCTTAATGCACTCTATTCAGCAAACAGCTTGAGGATGGGCCGTGTAATGCTGCAGCAATGAGAAGGGGCAGCCTTGGCTTCTGAAGAGTGTGAACAGGGTTAACCTCCTGGCTCTGACCTCAGAGCAGACTGCCTGCCTGCCTGCCTCAGGAATCACTTCCTGATCGAATTCATTCAGCCAATCAAGTACCAAATGTGGAAGACAGAGGGTCACAGGGGCAGTAGACTGACACAGGGTTTCTCCAAGCATACAGATGGGCAGCTATCAAAGTTTATACAGTATGACTCTGTGGAAGCCTAGGACCAGAAATGTGTAAACTGAGACCAAAAACAGATGTGGTGGTGTATACGAATGCCGAAAGGGAAGAAAAGTCTAGACAGGCTGGGCTACAGGGAATGAGGTTATTAGCAAAGAGTTAGGGGTGGGAAAGTCCAGACATGAAGAATAGGTAAGAATGAGAAATATCATCTGATGCAATGGCAGTAAACCTTGACTCTGTATGTGTGTTTGGAACTGAACTCCAGGCCAGTATGCCCCCCCCCCCATCTGAAACAGCCCTTTCTTTGTCTCCACTCTCCACTTCCTGTTTCATCTGGAACCAATTTCCCCCTCGTGCCTCGTCCCCAGGGGGAACACTCTCCTTGGTGCGCTGCAGTTACACAGGGAGCGGACAGGCAACAGCAGCATACTCCACATACTGTGTATAGCAACACAGTTTCACAAGGACTTCTTGCCAAATTCCACACTCACAAATGTAAATTTGCAAACAAAAAAACCCCACAATCCTTTGGATTTATAGAAACAATGTCCACAATTTTTTGTTCTCTTCTTCAGAGAATAAAAAATCTGCCAAAACACAGAATTTTTGCATTAAAGAAACTTACCATCACACTTCCAAATTTGTTTTTCCGTTTCGCTAAATTTCTGTAGTTCTTTCTATGTGAGATGGATGAATTTCAATGATTATTTTCACTGTCAAATAATGTGTTACATAGGCCTACATGTTTGTCTATAAAATGTCTAGAAAATGGTATATGTGTGTATACATATATATATATATGTGTGTGTGTGTATATATATATATATATATATATATATATATATATACACATATACATATATATATATATATATATGTAAACGTATGTGTGTGTGTGTGTGTGTGTGTGTGTGTGTGTGTGTGTTTCTCAAAGCCCAAGATGACGTTCTTTATATTAGTCACAGAGAAGCGAAGAGACCAGAAAGTACTCAAATGTAAGACACTGGAATCAGAGAATTAACTTTTTCCACTGTTTTTGCCTCCTCGACACCGTATATGCGAACCTCTGTTTTCTTTTGTTACTGCGTATGTTGACTGTGCAAAATAAAGTATATTAGAAGGAGGAGGAAGAGGAGGAGGAGGAGGAGGAGGCAAAAAAGGACTGTTTCTGGTGCTCGCCATGGCACAGATCGAAATGCGGCATAAGAGACTGTACAACAGAATCTCAAGTCCACAAAGCCTTGGGCAATGTCAGCTGGAAAGAGCTAAACTCTTCCTACTTTAAATAAAAAGAAATGCATGTTGGGAGTTCGAACACTGTGCTGAATTTCAACTAGGGCTGAACTGACACAGTGGGTTTTAAAAGCACAAAAAAACTAAAGATGGAGCTGATGGAATGTGCTCATTCTGCTGTATTACTACAAACTATATGCAATTACACATGATTAGAAAATGATTGTTGCTATGGCATTTACAGTCTAAGTAAGGATTCAGGCTGTGCGCTAGCAAAAGAAACTGGATGGAACGCCAGTGAAACCTAAACCAAAATTATCCCCGACCATCAAATTA
Organism: Sphaeramia orbicularis; assembly: GCF_902148855.1. Taxonomy (NCBI): domain Eukaryota; kingdom Metazoa; phylum Chordata; class Actinopteri; order Kurtiformes; family Apogonidae; genus Sphaeramia; species Sphaeramia orbicularis. The sequence continues at coordinate 42,945,875 of NC_043964.1, read as the reverse complement.
TAGAGTCACTGTTGCCTCTACAGTGAACGAGAAGAAAGAGAAAAGAAAAAGAAGAGGAGGAGTTTATGGCAAAGAAGAAGAGGAGGAGGAGGGAGGGTAGAGTTTAGCAACATCTGGAATCAATCTGTCTGCAAGAGAAGCAGGAGGGAGAAGGATAAATGGATAGAGGGGGAGGAGGGGAGAAAGAAAGGAGGAAAGACAGAACAGAAAGATGAAAATAAGGGCAGACATACACAGGAGGAGGAAGAATTTGGAGAGCGAGAAAGCGGGAAGAAATATAAAGCGGTGAAACACTGGCGAAATGGAGACAATGAGTCATAAGTGAAGAATGCCATGTGATTTATATTTTGCTAAAGGGTGGGGGGAGGGGCTGCGGGGGGAGGGGGGTCTGAACTTGATACCTCGTTTACTCACACTAGCACTAAAGGACACACAAGCTCCCTTTACCATATGGCATTGCATTTAAGTGTATTACGAGCCTGCATGTCTTCTAAAGTCGCCACGTTTCTGCCCTGCTGCTTTTTCTTTTTTCAAAAGAAACAGAAAAAATGATGCTGCCCTAAGCCTATCCAGGTTGAAAGCTGGTACTGCACTTCTGCAAGTTTCCATTAAGTTAATTCCATATAGTTTGAGAGAGCAAGGAGGAGCCTTTGAAGGCGCCGTCCGGAAAGCTGGCTGGATGACCGGCTGTGACGGCTGCTCAGAAAGAAAGTGTGCTGGCAGGGATCAGCACAGAAAACCAGTCAGTCACACATAAACACACACTTGTTTCTGTCCCACCAACAGCTCTCTCCGAGTCCATGGAGGGCAAAAACTAAAAGGGCGTCTCTCTTGTTTATTTTTTCTCTCTTCAACTTGCTATTTTAGGAGAAGGGAAGAAGTTTGGGAGTTGCTGTAGAAGCGAGGGGGGGCGAAGAAGGGGGGAAAAAAGGAGCAGCAGCGGTGAAGGAAGGCAAAATGACATGAGGTCAACAGATGGTGAGAGGGGTGCGGGGGGGGGGGGGGGTTAATTACAGGGGCTGCTGCAGGCATCCAGTGGTCCCTAACAGAACAGCCCGAGGTGTGACTGTGCTGATGTTTGCCTTTACCGTCTCAATCATAACACGAAATCTAAGAAAAAAAATTCCCACCTGCTCCAACCAACATGGTGACACATCATTACCCAGAAGGTCAAAATCCAAAAACCTCTGCAGAAACTGCTTCAAGACTCAACGCCATTAGGAAACTCAAACTCTGAGAAGTTAACAAAGCGTTAATCGAGAAGGAAAAACTGGTAAATGAATCTATAAAGGGATCAAACAGTGTCCCAAAACAGCAGAAACCGTAGGGAGAGGAAATTATAAAACAGAAAGGACATGAGACAGACAGTCATGGATGTGATTTGTTGATGTGCTGCACTACAAAAGAATATCAAAGCCACATGACAAGGCTAAAAATGACAAATGCAGTTGTGGTATGCCAGGACATGAAACCAGACAAAGACAAGCAGGAGGGAGAGTCGGAAAAAAAATAAGATGGAGTGCAGTGCTTCCCCTGTGCTGACTTCTCAGACTGTACAGACTAAAATGCTCCCCGAGTTTGGTCTGAATTACACTTTATTCTGTTCATAACCGAGTGGGACTCCTTAGTTTGGAGCCCGGTGAAGGTTTGTATCACCGACTTGACTGTAACACGACATGTGTCTCTAAGGCATTTGTGGGGCTGATTTATGGATGACTGTGTCTTCTCTAACTGTGTGGTCTGCGACTAACAGGAGGTGGTACAGAGTTCTGGATTATTTTGCTGAGATGTGGGCAGTATAAGACATTTCGCCTCTGCATCGGCTGCAGTGGCAACTGAACTGAGGTTAAAGGTGTCAGCAGTGATTTCTGGACCAAATCTGCACTTGGTTATTTTAAACCACGAGACTGGTTTGTCCTGAATGAATCTTGTGGATGTCTATGTATTTAAAGCTTAACCACCATGCATGCCGACAGAAATGATCTGATGCAATCATTCAGTTAGATGTAAAAAATATACATAAATAAATGAATAACCAGCAATTGTTCACATATTCAATACAAAACCAAGCACTTTTTCCTCTTAGCCTCTTTAATATGAAATGCACTGCGATTTCTGACCAAAAAAAAAAAAAAAAATCAATAAAATATTTTGTCTTTGGTATACTGGTTAATAAAAGTAGGGTTATAGCATATATTGACATTCACTGATGGCACTGACTAAATTATATGTATTGTATTAAAGGTTGTTTCTTTAATTTTACTGCATGTGTGTTCTTGTTCACCTATTTAACAGTGCAGCCAACGGACCACCCCACTGAACTCTCCAATGCAGTATGAGGTGAAATATTTCTTATTCGTTGCTGGTACTGTGCAATACAGAGAGAATTTCCATCCCATCCAGATGTGTCCCATGGGACATAATTAGAGAAAAAATATATTACAGTCATTGGCAAGAAACAAGTAGTTTTCAATTTCTTCTTTGAATTTTCCATCATTTACATATATAACATTTTGTTGGGTCAAAAGATAATTTTACAAGTCAAAAAAGTCACAGTTTGTTGGAAAACTGTTGAAGTAATCAAACTGTGGAAAATACAGAAAAAGAAAGATGAAAAACTTCTGTGCAACTGATCTGTCCACAGTTGAGTGTCGCTAAAGATGCCACTGAGCTGCTTCACACTGAACTAAAAGTGATTTCACTATCTTTACCACAAACTAGAACTTGCTGCTTAAAATGATCTTCTACTTTTTATGGTGCCACAATTCACTGACTGGCATTCATATTTTTCCTAAGTCACCGGAAGGGGCAGAATTGCACGTCTAGTTTTTGTTTTGCCCGCAATTTATTTACACTATTGTATCATACGTGCTGCATCTACATTGTATTTACTCTGTTGTTGCGAATTATTTTTGTCAGTTTAAGTTGCTTCTATTTATTTTTTTAAATTATTTTGTAGTTTATCTATCTATCTATCTATCTATCTATCTATCTATCTATCTATATGTATATATATATATATATATATATATATATATATATATATATATATATATATATATATATATATATATATATATGTATCTTGCTCTTTACTGCTGTAACATTATAAATGGGCCTGGTTTGAGGCTAATAAACAATTACCTTATCTCACTCAAAGATGAAAGAAAGAATGACCAACTGTTTCTCTCTAGTTTCCTGACACAAAAGGGTCGATAAATACCAAAAACTGGATCAGAATGCGAGTATGCACAATCAGTATATCCTTAAAAAGTAGAAAAGCACTTGGAGAGCGCAGACCTCTGCCAAGGCAGATCAGCAACCCCCCCATACCCATCACCACCAAAATTTAATCATTTGTTCCTTGTGCCAGTATCAACATTTCCTGAAAATTTCATGAAAATCTGTTCATAACTTTTTGAGTTATCTTGCTAACAGACAAACAACCCCCGAAGAAAACATAACCTCCGTCGTTTCACTTGGTGGAGGAAACAATACAAACCTTTTCACAATTTGTAATATTTTACAAACTAAACAATCAATTCATCAATAAAAAATAGGACCAATGGCCCTGTAGCTTACTGGCCAAATTAAAAGCTTTGGGAAATGTATCCAGATGCCATTTATTATCACCCAGTTATATGTATTTATTATATTACAGAAATGTCCCATGTTTTGGTCATATTCCAATCAGATCTGTAAAAAAATTCAAATTCCAACTTGATATCATTGAAACTTACTGATTTATTGTATCAATCCACTTCCTATCTGTTATAATGGGAAAATTTTTCAAAGTTGCACCATATCCAGAATCAGACCCGGATCGAAATAATTTCAATACCTTGTGTTGACATCATCATAAAGCAGCTGTATACCAAGTTTGAAGTCAATCAGAACTGTAGTTTCGGAGAAAAAGATGCTTGAAATTTTTTCCCCATAAGAGCCCATGTTAAATTTTACATAAGTTCCTGGATCCAGAAGAAGATCCTGATCAGCATGTGGCCATTATGTTTTGGTCATCTCCCCATCAGGGCTGTACTGTAGAAATTTCAACTTGATATAATTTATATTTACTGAGCTATTGCATCGATCCACTCCCTATCTATTATAATGGGGAAATTTTTCAAAGTCGCACCAAATCCAGAATCAGATCTGGATCCAAATAATTTCACTAACTTTTGTTGATATCATCATAAAGAAGCTGTATACCAAGTTTGAAGTCAATCGGAATTGTAGTTTCGGAGAAGACGACAATTGAAATTTTTGTAACGGACGACAGACGACGACGACAGACGACGACGACGACAGACGACGACGACGACAGACGACGACACATGACAACAATAGTTAATGGCCTGTCGGCCGGTAAGCTAAAAAACCCTAAAAATATACTATACAATGTTAACTATATAATGCATGGAAGGTACATTTTAGGTTCCTTTTACAGATTATAGCAATTATTTAATAATCACCAAGCATTTTTCATAGACTAAACATCTACTGCGAGCAAAAACATAAAACTTCATTGCCAATAATCAATATTCTGGTAACTTACTTTATTTTATTTCATTGTAAATGAATGTTGGTCTTTGTGCCACAAATCTTCACACACCACATCACTTTTTGCTGGATCCAATTATTTGAGTTTGTTGAAGCAAACCCTTTGGGAATAATAGAGCTTCGCTTACTAAATGAAACCGGTACAAACACATCTATGCGTTAAGTGTTTCATTGCCAGCAAACAGAGGAATACAATACGTAATAATGTCTCATACGGTGTTCTGTGTCAACTGATCCACATCGCAGTATACTCTACTCTCAACATGACACACGGCTGATCTTAAAGACAGTAAAGCATTACACTTCATTTTGTGCTCCTAGGTACATTTTATTACAGAATTAACGTCAACTGTGACAATAGCATGGCAATGCGTCGTAGATGACCCCATGTAAGGGAGACACTGAATTGACATTTTGCTGTGTGTGTGGGTGGAGATGGGAGCACATATGACAGTTTGGGGGCAGCCTTAGGGGGGAGGAAGAGGAAGGGGCATGGGGGATGGGGGAGTTGGTGACATGATGACCATAAAGGGAGAGTTAACATGCAAGTGTCATGTTTAAGACTTGAAACTGCTGTGGTTTACATCAGCAACATTGAGACATGGAAGGTAGTTTTTTTCCACCAGTTATGAATGGTGCAATATTTTCTTTAAACTGATTATTCTTTATGCTTTGGCAATGCCACTGCTTCATTTGTGTCAATAAAGCACTGTGAATGCAATTTAACACAAAGAGAAAAAGAGAGAGGAAAATATGAGTTGAGCAACTCTGTCTGGGGAATATTAAGCTTATCATAGCCAGTTCAAAAGTCACGACTCTACTATGCTACAGCTCAAAGTTTAACAGCAATCATTAAACAGAGTGAGGGAGGAGAAGGCCGGACTGGGTAAGACTGTTTAGGACTCTCTTATACTGGGCTCAGCACAGTAGGTAAAGAACAGGCAGTGTACACACACCTGTCTGCCTGTAATGCTGTTCTGCTTCTGAGGATATTTCTTCTTTTCTGTGAATTATTCAGGCTGCCGACTCCTAAAGGACACTTAGACTTTTAGGCTACAGTTACACATGGGCTATCTGGGTACACACCGGACCGGTGGATTTTGTTGCTATGCAACTACTGGGCCTTAATTATTATTAAAAGATACAATAGCACTTTTGTCGTGTTGTCTTACCGTCAGTGATTCAGAGCACAGATCAATGCCATTATTTATTCATCTAATGCTATTTTGGAACTCCAAATTCTAAGAAATGTCAAAAACTAACACCAATTAACAGTTAAGAGATTTATTTAATTCAATTTCCACATATAATCCAAATGTGCAACTGTATCAAAGCAGAAAATTAGATACATGTCACTGACTAAAACTAATGGCGCACAGATATAACCAACGAAGAATAATGCCCAGTATTGACATTTTAACAATGGCAGTGGCTAATGTTTATCTATTGTGTGTCCCATAAATCTGCCGGCAGCCAATAAATACAGAGATAAAAGTCCGGAACACTTCAACAACTTAGTTATCTTCTTAGCACAACAGAAGGAATAAATAAGTACAAAAAAAGACAATAACATCAATATTATCCAAATTCTTATTAAAACATTGGTATCGACCCAGAATTTCATAATTGATGCATTGCTAATTTAGTGGGAGAGCTGAAATATGCATCGCAATGAGGTTTTCTTTACTCAACAGCAAACACTGTTGAAGTTTGGCAGCATTTTTCTTCCAGCACCCTCAAAAAAACCCAGTCAGATCTCTGGGGTATCCTTTAATGCCTGTTTTCAAGTAGTTGGGAGCCGGTGGTTGGCAGCCATGCATTTTCATTAGCAAATAATATGACAGACTGAATTTTACATTGGGCTCCAGGGCAGGAAAAGAAAAGTTCAAGTGCCCCTTGTTCTACAGCAACAAGAAACACTTATTGCAATGAATACTGCTTTTGGTAAGCAATCTGCAAGAAAAGCGGCTCGGACTTGGTAATAAGCTATCTCTATGATCTGTCCATTCACATACCCCCCCCCCCCCCCCCCCCCCCCTTCACTCTCACCCCGTGCCTGGCCCCCTCCCTCTGCTCTGGCCTGTTAAAGCGATCAGTCTGGTTAATGCCCTCTCCTAAATGAGCTTTGATCTCGTTAGCGCGACACAAAGCCTCTTTACTGCCAACGATAGGACAAATCGGCTCTCCATAACAGAGACAGAGACAGACGGGGAGAGGGTAAGAACTGTAGTCCGACTGCGTCTGAGTGGACAACTGCACTGCCTCAAGGGGATGCATCTATACCAACGGAGAGTGGGGGGGGGGGAAAGAACATGGGAAGATGAAGGGTGAGGCATGAAGGACAAGAAAAAACAAACATGAGAGAAAAACATGAGACAAAGAGCTGGACAAAAGTGATAAATGTTCCATATGTGAGTGCAAAAGCAAGAGATAATAAGAGATGATGGATAGGCGGCGGGGGCTGGGATGCTTTGGCTGACTGGCACGCTGAAAGCCTGTGAACCAGGAGTCAATTAGCAATCTGGAAATATGCCTGGGGTAAGATAGAATAGGGGGTGGGTTGACGGTGGGGGGGTAATAAGAGGACAGCTAGAGGGGAGGAGGGGTTACGAAGGGGTATGCAGTCAGTATAAGGAAGAGCGGGGGGAGGACAGAAGGAGCAACAAAAGGCAGAGGAGGCTGCCGGCTGCACTCTCATTTATTATTACAGTCCTGATTTACAGTCAGGAGGAAGGTCAGCAATCTACTAGCACTGCCTCCGAATGGGAATACTATGGTAATTGTTGGGTGCATTCAGTTACAGCGGAGCATCCCCTGAACTCATCTTCCCCATCCCAAGCAGAGCACACACTCAGCTATGTGCCATTCTGCTCACCACCATGACTGATTTCCTGGCCCTCAATGTCACTTTCTTTTTTTTATGTACCTTGTGCATAAAGCTGTCAGTGTTATTCCACTTCTGCTCTTCATTCAATGCTGATCCTCCTGCTTATCTCTCACGTCATCCCTGCCATCCATCACTTCTCACTCATCCTTTATCACGATCCCTGATGGTTTCAGCCTAATGGATCTATACTTCTTTCTGTCCCCCCTTTCCTTGCCTCCATCCTCTATTCGACCCACGTTTCCATCTATCCATCCATCCAGGCTTCATCTGCCTGATTACCTCCTCCTTTTTCACAAAATGCACCAGCACCATTGTGAGAATGCATTTTTTCAAATCAATTTCTTTGTCTTCCACATTCTTCCTTCACTATGTATTAGAATTGGGCAATACATTTCGAATATACTTGATGGATTTCAGCTTCATCTACATACAATATAATGCAAGATTATATCACAAACATCAACTTCAAGTTACACAATATGTTTTAAGTCACAATATGAGGTTTCGGCCATGGCTTTCGTCCCTCCTGGACACATTCATTTCGGCAGCTGGTTGAAAATGGTACAGACAGCATTGCCTCACTGGTTGCAGCATTAAAGTAACCAGGCTGGTGTGTACATTTAAAGTGATTCATCTCTTAATATGTTTTGCATGACAGCTAAAAATGAGTCTAACAATCTCCCAACATCTTTATAGCCAAAATGAACAGAAATTGCGGACGAGGAGCTCTGAAATTCAGTGTGAAAACTGAAAACGTCTCAGAAAATGATGAGGAAAATCAACTCATTACTGTAAATCTAAACATTCAAGTTAGAAGTTTGTTAATTTGTTATAATAGTGGACAATGTGTAAGAAACAGGGTAGTGTTTGTATTCTATCTTTAATCATTTTACAATGATTAATATATTAGCTATGATTTCATTTTGCCTGCAACTTTTTCTTTAAACATTTACTTCATATTTATGTTCCTGACCTGAAGCCTATCTGCATTTTCTTTCAGGTACCGCAGGTTATTTTACAATTTGCCATATATGCCATTCGAGTAAATGAGGGCTGGGTGATATGGATAAAAGAAAATTCTGTCTACATGACCTCAAAATAAAACATGATTTATAGGTAGTTATTTATTTAAGTCTATGAGTAGTTTTTATTAAATGTCTATGCTCATCAACAAACAATAATAAACAGTAGCAGCACTTGTAAACATGTCAGTGTCAGTATTTGTAGAGTAAAAATAATAGTCTACCATGAGTGAAGCAACATATTTATGCTTAATATCTTACAACAAGGCTCCTTTTGGAGTGTAAATGTCATTTTTAGGCTATTAAAAAGAGGAGACTCATTTAATTTAATTAATTTAATGCTACTCAGTTCGAAAACTAACTGCTTTGGATAAATAAGTGTTCTGTTTTTTTGCAAAATTATTAAATACTTAAAAAAATAATTTAGATGCACATATTACATCATCATTCAGCCAAAATATATAGAGACATGACTTCCTTCGTCCATATCACCCAGTCCTTCGAGATACTACACTGTCCTCCATCTATCCCTCCATCTACTCACCCTCCCGTCTCCTCATTGCTCCGCTCCATCCTATTCCCAGCCTCCTACTGCCCACCCCACTGTGCAAAGCGATCAATACAACTGATGGCCAGCGAGAAACCTCCCCACACCACGCTGCTCATTGTCACATCATCTTTGCTGGCGGGCTATAACCTTTCCCCATCATCAACATCCATCCACTGTGAAGCCTCCTGCCATCCTGGCATTACGCGGCACTGATTTGTCATTGCAGCAGGTCAACCACACAGCCAATTAAAGTACTTCACCAGTTCCCTAGGATTCAATTACCTGCAGGTGACCTCAAACCATGCCTGCCTGCCCTTCGACTACTGTTAGTGCTGTTTCCCTTAACTAAAAACAGCAGAGTCAGCTGAAATTTTCTCTTGTGCTGTTGGGTTGTGGACACGTCAAAGCATATGTGCGTAGGTGTAAAAAATTATGTGTAGTGCATGTGTTTATGGGAGAGAAAGAGACGGTGGAATAAATAGTAAGCGATTTGGGGGAGATCAAGCTGGAGAGGTGCACCCAGTGCTTCAGCAGGCGCCTGCTTTACAGTAATGTACACACATTAGACCAGCACAGAGAAGGATGGTAACTGATGCCTTGCTGTCTCAGCAGTTGAGTCATGAAAGCAGGGAAGACCCATGTACGGAGTGCCCCCCCTGAGCACCCCTCTCTCCTTCAGCCTTCGTCAAAAGGCTCTGTTCTTTGTCTTTCACTGGGGTGACCCCTCCCCCAATCCCTGTCTGCCTCTCTCTTTTAACACCTAGCGACAATCAAGAGGGGGGACATGAAGTGATTAATAGTACATGTGGTGTGTATCAACATTTGATGGGTGACTCACTGCAAATTTTCAACCCAAATATGAATGATTTCATGCATGTGTAGAGAATGTGATTTGCAACATGTGACAAAGCAGTGGTTTACTTTCCATAAGAGTGGCAAGATGAATGGGTCTGATCTTTACTGTGCTGCTGCCTGTCATAGCAATGGAGCCTGTATCATATTACCTTTGTCTGGTTTGCCATGGTCATGCTCCCTCACTGAGCAACTCCAGCACACAAGCTATTTTACCATCGATGTACTTTGATGTGTTTCTGAAAGCTCACACTGCGATTTCATTTAATGATTTGCTGTTTGCTGCAATGATGCATGAGTATATTGTTGATGAGAGAGAAGGGGGTGTCAAAACATTACCATTCCCTGGTGATGCTTGGGAACAAAAGATTTCACTTGAGAAGAAAGGGGAGGGCAAATGCTACTTTGTCACAACACATAAAGCTGAAATGGTAACGAAAAGGTGCAGGTGTAGGATGTGTGTTTTTGTTGCATTCTTACCTGTCCAATGTCACCAACAACAGTGCCGGTCCCGTCTATCCTTGGTCTTTTGCACTCCGCCCCGGCCAAGTCGGTCAGGGTAGCGGCTGTCTGAGCGTCGGGCTCCGGGTCTCCTCGTTTCATTCCCCGGACAGCCGCTGGAACCCCGGCCGCACTGGCATGAGGTCCGGCCGCTGTATCAATGTCTCTTTCCCGGTCCATTATTCCCCGACTAACGGGTAGCATTATAGATGCAACGTCGGTCGACATTAACATTGGACGGCAGACAGTCACCAGTCAAAAGTCTCTGTTTTTGTACCCTTTTGTTTTTCCGCTTCAATTTATCCACAGCTCAGAATTCACACTGGATGAGCCTTTTCCCAAAACACGTAGATGGATAATAATGAACTGATTTTTTTTTTTTTTTTTTTAGCAAATCATCAATGTAGACAGCTTTCAGGGTTTATTGTCTAACTTGGCTTTAGCTAATCGAGGCAGAACATTATGCAAAGAGTATGGATAAAGCACAATAGGCAGAGCTATTCCCAAAAAGTAAAATGACGCGAAACAGTGACCTATTTCAAAAAAGATCACACGTCCGACTCTTGGATGCCTGACAAGCTAATTAGCTTGCTAACATTAGCTAGCCTGCTAGCATTACATTCCGCTAGCTCTCTTTATAAATGTGGCTCGCGGAGCACACTCTTCGCTGCCAATAATAGAAAATGTTGGAAATTAGCTTCGCGTAACACTTCTCCTTCTGCGGGTCCGGCCAGTCCGCTCTCCTCTCAACGCTAAATGTGTTTTTGCATGAAAGCCTTCTCCTCTGTTGTTCCTACCAGCCTCTCCTTGATTCCAGTCCCGTCTTATCGCCGTCCGTTCCCTCGCCGTGGTCTGCTGTGTGGATGTGTCTTGGCGTGCGGACCTGGCTGAACACGATTTCCTCTGGTCGGATTCCCAGTTGGTGTAACTCGTAGAATGGAGGGAGGCTGAGAGCGCTGATCCAGGGTCAGATTTGTTTGCGGACACTGGAATTCGACAGACAGGACGGCGAGGTGAGGTGGGCTGGTCCGAGATCTGCGTTTCCACCGTCTCCGTCTCCTTATTTTCCCAAATCCCCCACCACACCTCAGCCCTCGCCCCCCCTCCTCCGTACTCACTTATTTCAGTCTTTAGCAGAAGATGAAAAATACCACACCGCTCACAATAACAAAATGAATAAAGGAAAAATAGGCTCAGCATATGCTTTTTAAAAACATGCTTAAAAATAATTTTAAAAAATGACGAATAATAATTGTTTAAAAATCCTAAAAAATAAAATAATAACATGTCCCAATTAGGACAAGTCAAAATTTAAAAAAATTAAAAAAAATCAATTATAGACTCTAAAGTAAAGAGTGTTTTGCAATTTTAAACAAAGTGCAACTAGTTTAACACTTTAAAAAAACAAAACTCAAACCTACAAAAACAGAGATGAAGTTGCATTTTTTTCTACGTGGGAATGAAGATAAACTTGACGTACCATGTATAATAAATCAAAAGAGCAGCAAGCTGGCACTAGTTTGATTTTATTGAAGAAATGAAATAGTTCCCCCACACACTCACGGTTTTTAATACGCCAGTGTCCCCTAGTGGTTGTTAAATGGAACTGGTTAACAAAGGCAACATTTTCCATCTGAAGAGGGGGCATTAGAAGGGAGCACTCTCCTGCGACGTTGTCGTCATATAATGCATACACATGCAACATCAATCAAATACGGCTGCTGTAGAATAGAAAAGGTTTATGCTGCCAAAGGTGTAATAACTGGAAGAGGAAGGATACGTCAAAGAGGGGAGTGATCACTGATGTGTCTTTGTTGACACTTCTACACACTTCCACACCTTACTCCACCTGTCTGTTAAAGAACAGATGACTGCTGTCACTGAAGGTTAAGTGTGTCTATGGGAAAAATGTGTTTGTGATTTGATTGTGTGAGTGGCCAGAATTGTGGTGTGTGTTTGTGTATGTGTTTTCATGGTCATTATTGTGATTGATAGTTTGAGTTTTAACCCATGTAATGAGGACCAGTCCTCACACCCCACCTTCAGAATATACGATTTTAGTTCGAGCCAGTCTGTTAATTTTTTCCTGCATTTTAAAATAAAATTTTAAACAAAGATTTAAAAAAGATATATTATAAAAAGAAAGAAGATTGAACTGATCTTGTTCAACTGAGCAAAAGGACAAAATTAGCACTTCGTGAAAAAATGAACGAAGAAAACAATGGATACAAAGTGAACTAATCAATACAATTAACCAAATAATAATAATAATAATAATAAAAAATAGCAACAAAGAAAATAATCAATAGAAAATACATAGTGAACCAAATAATCAATAAAATTAACCAAATAAAAAATTTAAATAATAACCAAAAGAAACAAAAAGGAATCAAATAATGAATAAAAAGAAAAAGGTAACTGACGAAATGAATAGAGTTTGCACTACATTAAAAAATAATGGACTGAATATACAACATCAACAAAATAATCAATAAAATGAACCAAATAATCAAAAAGAAAAATTAAGATAACCAAAGCAAATGAAAATTTACCAAATAATCAACAAAATGAACACCATAATCATCAAAAATGAACAAAACATACAGAAATGAACCAACTAATCAATAAAAGGAAAAAGATAATTGTAAAAAATGAATAAAAATGAAATTAAAACAAAATAGGCAAAAAATACACAGGATATTCTCCTATTCAGTTCAGTCAATTAAAGTTACATTCAGTATTATTTATATGAATAAATATCACAAATCCGTTCTGTACAACATACAACACCCTCTGTCTTTTGCCTTCAACTTCAGAATACATGGTTTTTGTTAAAGTGTTACAACCAGGTTTAATCAGCATTAAGTGAGTGTCCTCAGACTGCTATTGTCTAGAAATGTGTGTGTGTGTGTGTGTGTGTGTGTGTGTGTGTGTGTGTGTGTGTGTGTGTGTGTGTGTGTGTGTGTGTGTGTGTGAAGTGTCCGTCCCCCTCTGTGTGACTCACTTTATCAACCTACGTCTCCGCTGCTACCTGTCCGCCTGCCACCGACTGAACCTGCCATGATGGACGTCACTCCACGCAGACTCCACACCGTTCCACTGAGTTATGGCTGTGACAGCTAGCAGGAGCCGGTACATTTTTTAATAAGGCCACACAACCTCACAAGTCATGAAAACATACTTGTTGTGAAAAACACCTCATGGCAAACAATATCCTTCCTGCAGTCTGAACATTGTGCAATACCATACTATACCCTGTGTGTTTGAAATGACTATTTTTACCTGAAGCCTGAAGAGTCCTTTTTATATGACATCAACAATCTTTTGCCATGTAGGTTTTAGTTCATAAAAGGTGAAAAGGTTAAAGGTTAACTCACTTATTACCCCTGAAAGGAAATTCAGTCTCCACCTATTTCCCATCCTAATACACACACAGTACCATTAGCATTGGCATTAGCAATTAGCAGTAGCACATAGCACACACATAGGAGCAGTGAGCTACCATTGTTTTTAATGGCGGGGTAATACAAGAATGTAATACAATGACATAACTGTAAACAGAGCATAAACAAACTAATAAATGGATTATATAATTGTTACAACTGGTGACTTGTCCAGGGTGTACCCCGCCTTCACCCATAGGTAGCTGGCATAGGCTTCAGCACCCCCACAACCCTAGTGTGGATAAAGTGGGTGCAGAAGATGAATGAATATTATTGTTACAACAGTGATTTGTGATTTTGTCACTTATCATCTGTTTACATCAATAAACACCCAACATATATCTTCTTTGATATGTGTTGGGTTTTTTTTTTTTTTAGTGTTTATCTGCCCATGCCACAGTTGTAATACCCTGTCAGTATGAATAAAGTAAAATGTAGACAGAAGCAATGCAACATAGCGGAACTATAAGTACTTTTACTCACTTTTTTGTATTTTATTGTCATATTCCAGTTCAGCTTTACAGCTTTACACTTCTCAATTACATCTCACAGGTAGTGAAGTAAATGGAATTTTTTTTTTGTATATAATGATGATTTTTCTTGGAGATTAGTTATGTCTGTATTTTCTAAGCGTAATTTTACATATTCATATTCATATAATCATTTTGTATGTTTTACCTCTACATTTCCAAACTAGAAGCACTCGGAGAGCGCAGACCTCCGCCAAGGCTGATCAGTGCCCCACCCACCCCACCCCACCCCGTGGGCCCCCCCACCCCCGATCACCACCAAAATGTCATCATTTCTTCCTTATCCCATTTCCAACAAACCCTGAAAATTTCATCCAAATCTGTCCATAACTTTTTGAGTTATGTTGCACACTAACGATCAGTGCCCCCCCCCGTGGGCCCCCCCACCCCTGATCACCACCAAAATTTAATCATTTCTTCCTTATCCCATTTCCAACAAACCCTGAAAATTTCATCCAAATCTGTCTGTAACTTTTTGAGTTATGTTGCACACTAACGATCAGTGCCGCCCCCCCCCCCCCCCCCCCCCGTGGGCCCCCCCACCCCTGATCACCACCAAAATTTAATCATTTCTTCCTTATCCCATTTCCAACAAACCCTGAAAATTTCATCCAAATCTGTCCATAACTTTTTGAGTTATGTTGCACACTAACGGACAGACAGACAAACAAACAAACAAACAAACAGACAAACAAACAAACAAACCCTGGCAAAAACATAACCTCCTTGGCGGAGGTAAATATTCTGAAGTGTTTGTCATGTTCAGAAAAAAAAGAAACAGAACCACAAGCAACCATCATGTTTAACTTTCACAGAAAACCAAAAATTAACCTTTGTGAAGAATGATTAAGTGTTTCTCTATGAGATGCAAACATTGTCTGAATAAATGGGTGATTTTGGTTGATTTTATTAGAATGTGATGCATTCTAGTAGATTAAACAACCAATAGTTTATGAAGTAGTTAAAATGACCTCAACCATGTATGGCAGTAAAAATAAACATTAATGCTACAGTAAAATTAATTATAATTAAAAAAAAAACAGAATAGCAAAACACTGACCAAAAGGACTATTTTCATGCACAATGTTAACTGTAAATACTTAAAGTCCATTTTGCTGATGATACTTACTTTCACTTACGTAGAGCTGTGAATGGAGAACCTTTACTTGTAGTGGAGCACTTTCACTTACGCAACAAATCTGAATTCTTATTTCACTGCTACATACATCAAGTGGATCATTTTTTAAAACCTTTCAAAACCTTTAACCTACCAGTATCAGCTTTCCAGAGATTAAATGTTTCACTAATCATTGTTTAATTGATATTGTTTGTGTAACTATTTCAGTTTTATTTCATGGTTTTAGCCAACATTGATAATCTGTACAACACATAACATCCTTCATCCTTTGACTCGTGGTTCAAGTAAGAAAAAACTCCCCAAAAGACCCTTCAACTGAACAAAAAAAGAAGAAACATCATGGAAAACCACAGAGGGATCCCTCTTCTAGGACAGACAGACACTGGAATAAACAATAAATACATGTAATTTATTCAGTCATTCTGCTGACATTTAGGACTCGTTTATATGTAAACATGACCTCCATCTGCTTGAACAAGTGTTCTCTTATGTTCTCTATACATGGGATGTGGACAAAGTGTAAAAGTCCAGTGCTTTACACACACACACACACACACACACACACACACACACACACACACACACACACACACACATTTTTATTGCATTTACACAACATTTCACAAAATTTTTAAAAGGCCATTGTTACACTTTATTGAAAGCATTTTTGCAGATTTTATATTGACGTGTTTTTTTTAATGACACAATGAGGAGAATATGTAAAGCAACCAAGACAAGAAGAGAGACTTTGCATATGTGTGCCACAGTCTAACATGCTGGTGGATGAATCCTGTTGAATGGTGTGTTCATGTGCAGGTGCCAGGTGTGGGGGGGTACAGGGATGAACAGAAGACCACACATTTGCTGTTTTTAGTTTCGATTCTCTATTTCCAAGTCTATTTTAAGTTTCGGAATCACACACAAAGGCTATAGCATTTGTCATACTAAAATTGGGTCTTTTTACTATTACTTTCAACGCCAGAGGCAAACCCCCTTAACATTCCTTAAGTATCGTTTTCTTGAAGTTTCGTTTCACCTCCTGTTGTCGTCAGTCCCTCCTCTGTTCATCGCCACCTCTTCTCATTGATCGTATTTTGTGTCAATCACAGCTTCTAACCAATTATATTCCTGAGCGAAGCCACAGAGGCGGAGTTTGACGCATATGGAGGAAGTAAAAGAATGCGCAGTAAAGATTTGTTTGTTGTGTGGGTGCTTGCTTTCTGCTGATCGTATAATGTAAGGCGGATAACATTGTCAATAACAGGTATTTAGTCAGTGTTGTAGTTGGTGTTGTGTCAAACATAGTCGCTGTATCGCTTGAACTGTCTGCATGCGATCAAAGAAGCTGTGTCAACGTTTAAACGCGTTATCAGAATTTGAAGCTAATACTGTATATTATCCTTAAAGTTAATGCTGCGTGTCCGTGACTGCTGAAGTGATGAGGTAATTCATTCTTTCATTTGCCTTACAGGTTTGACAGTTGGCGTAGGTATATCAGCAAACTGCTCGTCATCATGGCACTGGATGGATGTGGCGTCGTCTGCAAGTATATCCTCTTCATTTTCAACTTAATCTTCGCGGTAAGTCCTCCAAAGTAGACATGAAAATAGAGACGTCTGACATTTTCATTGCCACCATTTAGCTAATATACTTTCTGTAAAATGTAAATAAGAAAAAAAAAAAAAAAAAAACATCCGCAGGGTGTGTTGTTGGTCATTAAATTGTCTTTGAATGCTTTATGTTTTAAATAAAAGCTTTAGAGGTTTTGAACTAGTGGTTTTATAACTTAATCTTGTGAAAATGAATTAGAATGTCTCATCTTAAAAGGTTTAAACCTACAGTTTAACCTCATTCTGCCTTTTTCTAATGTATCCTTAGATTGACTTAACTTACTTTATTATTATTATTATTATTATTATTATTATTATTATTATTATTATTAACTATATTAATAATAAAAAAAATCTACATAAAATTTATATTTAGCTAACTTATCTTCATATTTTCCTGCAAGGCATAATCAAGTAAATATCAATCTGTCCTAAACTCAAATAAATGTGGTTACAATCTTCTTGAAAATGTGTCACATTAAAGTGCCAGACACCAATTTAACATCGTAAAAGTACAGTTTTGTTTCATTCCACAGCTGAGGACTGTTCCTCTCTGTGCCTGTTAGAACCATACCAGGACATGTTGACATTTTTTCTCATGATAGAATGAAAACAAAAATTTAGATCATAATCACTTCCTGATTTTAACCGGCTTTATGCTGTGTTTTTTAAGTATTTTGTCACATTTTTGCATCCTGTTTTTCTAGCGTTCCCACAGTTGCTGTTAGTCCTAAACATAAACTCTGTTCCCTCAGAGACATTTCTTGGGTGGTATGTCTGCTCTACAGTGTGCCACCTGCTATTTAAGGCCTACACAGAGTGGAAACGATGCAAAAAACCAAACTCACTTTAAGCTATGGCTGTGGTGGTCTGACATCTCCAGTATGACGATCAGCCAGTGTGACACTGTGCAACTAAGAATGCTTTCTTTTCATTTTGTGTGGCAGGTGGTGGGGATTGCCCTTTTGGGTCTTGGACTATGGCTGAGATTCAGCAACAGCACCAGAGGCATCTTTGAAATACAGGAGCTCAACTCAAGTACATTTGTCATTGGTGAGCTGGTGTTCTACATCCATCTGTACCCATTTCCACTAAAATTTGAAGACATTTTTTGGTGCATTATTGACCTCTCTCTGCTCAACAGGTGTGACTGTACTGATTGTTCTCGGTTCAGTGATGCTGATTGTGGTCTCATTTGGAGACTATGGTGCCTGCAGTGAGAAAACATGTGCTCTGCAAGTGGTGAGATGTGTTTTTTTTCTTGTACAGTTTCCCTGTGGTTTAATAGCCAGTAGTAATAGTTTAACAGAGTTAAACAAAACAGTATGTTATAATTATTGGCGAGTCAGAGTTAACAGACTAACTTGAGTTGGATTTTTGTCAAGTTTCGTCAGCCAAGAAAAAACCCCAGAAATGTCATAAAATTGATAATAAAAACAGAATTAAAAATAAAAATGAAATTACTTTTTAAGGGATGCAAACTGCATTGTTTTGAGATAATAAAAGGTAATTTGTTTTTCCTCATCCTGAAGCAAAACTGACTGTAAATCCACATTTTAAAGCAGATATTCTACTTTTGTTCATGATGGACTATGCTCCCAGGCCTGCTGTATAGTTGACATTTATGAGAAATTGCTCATTTTGTTAACATCCCTGAATTTTGTCTGGAAAGGAATTTACAAGGAAGAGATTAAACCTGTTAGATTTATCTTGAAATGAACTTGAAACTTGAAAATGGAGCAGTAAAAAGGATACATTTGTGCATAATTTTTCATCAGTATCATTACAATCCTTAAGAAATAGTTCCTAATCTTTAGTAGCTTTTCTAACAGAGTGGAAAAGGAAAAGGTTAATATTTAGCTTTTATAGAATAATTAACTAAAGTAACTTCTGCTCATGTGCTTAAAGGTTGTGAATAGTCATGAAAACCATATTAAAGGTGGGGTGCGAGATCTTAGAAAAACGGTTTGAGCAAGGTACATTTTGAAAATACTTGACTCAAAAGGCCAAACCCCTTTCTTCAGACATAACCCCAAAGTCACACCTCCAGAGTACTGGCACGCACAATGCTTGTTCCCAAAGGTTCACGAGCGCTGCACAGCAACAATTCGCCGGCCCCAATCCATGCATGTCTCATTCAGTGTCCTCCAACACCCCCACTCTTACAGAACAGCCCCACTTCATACCTATCTGGCTAACGTTACATTTCCTAGTGATTTAAGTTAGTAACACAACAGTTTGCCAGTGAACTTTCCATCCTAATGTAGCTAATATAGCCAAGCTCTGGCTCAGGCTTCGTTTCCTGTACAAGCGCTCCAAGCCTTTGAGAATGCATGATTCATGCACGCAGAGGGGGGAGGGACAAATGGCGGCTGAGTTTGATAGACATATCACTGTTCAATCACTTCGATTGGGCACTCAAAATGATTGAACGATGTTTTTTTAGTCCTGTCCGTTCTACAGGTGACTAAATTTTTTATTTTTGTGTTAGAGCATTTAATTAATTGGTTGAAATCAGGGTGTGAAGGGGATTATAAGCAATATAGTAAAAAATACTCCAGGAAAACATCTCGCACCCCACCTTTAATGCTCCATTGAGAGTCATGTCATAAACAATAGAATTCTGAGGTTTTCTTAGAATTCACTCTTTAAGGTGAATATGTTAACATCAGCCCTAACAATAAGCAAAAGTCTCGTTTTAGATTTAAGTTCAGGCTCATAACAGAAGAAGTGTAAGGGCAGACTGTATGTGTTAGACTCAGTCTGACAGGAAGTGTTTTCTAGTTTCACTAACCACATTCATCATGTTGTGTTTGCACAGTTCCTTTTTTTGTTTTCTCTATTGCCTGTCTGTGTCGTCTATGGAATCACAGGAGTGACAAAATTAAAAGGAAATAAATGTGGAAATAAAAAGAGAATCAGTAAAAGAAATTTGGAAATAAAAAGAGAATCAATAAAAGAAATGTGGAAATAAAGAGAATCAATAAAAGAAATTTGGAAATAAAAAGAGAATCAATAAAAGAAATGTGGAAATAAAGAGAATCAATAAAAAAAAATTGGAAATAAAAAGAGAATCAATAAAAGAAATGTGGAAATAAAAAGAGAATCAATACAAGAATCAATAATTAAAAAATATACAAATGCAGTCATATCATTGCTTTTGCTTATTCCATTTTGACATTGTCTTTACCATTTACGTTTTGACATTGTCTTTTCCATTTGCGTTTTGACATTGTCTTTACCATTTACGTTTTGACATTGTCTTTTCCATTTACGTTTTGACATTGTCTTTTCCATTTACGTTTTGTCATTGCTTTTACCTGATGGCTCAAGCTGTCAATCAAATGGCTGTGGGCGGGTCTTTCTGTCCAGGATAACTAGTCGATACCTGATCAGACGATTCCAGCTTGACAGTGGCTATGCAGTAGCTCTGTTTATGTGTTAGCTCTCAGCGCGGGAGACCAAAAGTAGCGTCACGGACAAGACGTAGACACACATACACATTTATCTGTAGTAAAAAGAGGGAAAGTTAAATATGGTTGACGTGGACGGATTGAGAAGAGGCATTCAACGAGAATTATTAGCAATTGCTCGGTATGTGGAGGAAAATTTTCCAACGGACTATATTTTAAGGTTGGTGGAAGATGTAATGGAAAGTCTTGGAGAAATATCTGCACTGATGAATGCAGACATGGTTCTAGTTGACACATGTGTATGTGTGTCTACGTCCTGTCCGTGACGCTACTTCTGGTCTCCCGCGCTGAGAGCTAACACATAAACAGAGCTACTGCATAGCCACTGTCAAGCCGGAATCGTCTGATCAGGTATCGACTAGTTATCCTGGACAGAAAGACCCGCCCACAGCCATTTGATTGACAGCTTGAGCCATCAGGTAAAAGCAATGACAATAAGCAAATGGAAAAGACAATGTCAAAACGCAAATGGAAAAGACAATGTCAAAACGCAAATGGAAAAGACAATGTCAAAATGGAATAAGCAAAAGCAATGATATGACTGCATTTGTATATTTTTTATCATTGATTCTTGTATTGATTCTCTTTTTATTTCCAAATTTCTTTTATTGATTCTCTTTTTATTTCCAAAATTATTTTATTGATTCTCTTTTTATTTCCAAATTTCTTTTATTGATTCTCCTTTTATTTCCATTTTTTTTTATTGATTCTCTTTTTATTTCCACATTTCTTTTATTGATTCTCTTTTTATTTCCAAATTTATTTTATTGATTCTCTTTTTATTTCCACATTTCTTTTATTGATTCTCTTTTTATTTCCAAATTTATTTTATTGATTCTCTTTTTATTTCCACATTTATTTCCTTTTAATTTTGGCACTCCTGTGATTCCATAGTCGTCTGCTATGCTGTTTGTCATCACTTCATTTCTAGATTAATATTTTTACAGTGAACCAATTGTAAACTTCCCAGGACACTGCAAAACCACAGAAAATAACCTTTACATTTGTATCACTTTTCCATCCTTTGAAGGCTGCTGTTTCTCTTTTTTTTGTTTTTTTCGATCAGCTAATCTCACTTTTTGAAAGATGTCGTAACTTATAACCGAATCTGTAACACCTCATTGAGGTAAAACCTTTTAATCCATAAAAACCCAAACATCCACCAGCAACCAAAAGCATCTACTGATATAAAACGTTTAGTGACTGCTGATCAAAAATAATCCAATCCATACATGTAAGAACTTGAGGAAAAATGCAGTTTGTCATCTTTTCGTGATCATCAGATATGACCCATTTGGACGTTCAGAGGCTCCGTAGTCAACATGGAAACACTGTCATCTTCTAGAACATTGATTCACCAGTAAAACCCATGGAGTGGTTGGAGATACTTGTTTTTACGTACAGTTGGTGATATTTTAGCTGAAAAAGTCACTTTTTCTTCAGTTTTCTCTGTTTTGATATAATAACCTTTGAATTTACTCTGAGTTTTCATGAATATATATATACCCCCCCAATATAGGAAAATACATGATTTACAGTGAAAAATGCAAAATACAGAGGATTATAATAAATTGTGATAAATCACTTGTGAAAGGTTAAATAGAGAGAAAAAATAATTTGAGAAGTGCCACAGAAGTAGCACTGGGTCTTTATGGGTTTATCCTACTTTGCTCATGATCCTAAATTCAAAATAACTTGCTCAAAACCTCAAGTCTAAGCAAAGTGAGTGGTGTAGACCAAATGGAATGGAATTTGGGAAACCGCTTGTTTTCTGCCTTTAAATAATGAAACCATAAACAGCTGTGAAATCTACATTACAGCCCAGATTAAGAGGGCTCGTCTTTTACCTTAACTCCTGTTTTATGCTAGTCATAGCTGTCTCTAACCTGAAAGAAAACAGACTTTAATTCTAATGTTGTCTGGCTGCATTTTCACTGCCAACACGCTGACATACTCACAAAGTCAAAAGCTTACAAATGTTTTTCTGGATAAAAGCCACTTGGCAGAGGTTCCTCATACCAGCCGCTACCAGACAAATCATTCTGCTCCACCTGCCTCCACATCAACAGGCTCATTAAATCACAGGTAGCGCTGATGTATTAGTACCTGAGTAAGTGGCAAATTAAAGGTACAGGAGTCGTTAGTGGTAGAGATTTCACAGCAGCTTTACAGAAAAAAACATGAAACCTGTCTATGAAGAGAATAAATGAAAAAAACCATGTTGTCTGTTCATATTTACTTTACACCAGTTTATCTGAGTACTGATATTGCATAAGTTATTTTTAAGTCACCGGCTGATAGTGAAGGCGCTGTGTCCGGCAGCATCTTTGTTAGCAATTTCTTCAAACACCTTCTCTGAAACTTCTGGTCAGATTCATTTCAAATTTAATATGTAGTTTCCATTGGGATAGTGTTTTTTTCACAGTTTTGAGATATTTAGATTTTTGAAATATTAAAAATTTACCTTTACTTATAATGGGCCATATATTGATGGTTTATAACATGGAAACGGTTCGAGATAGTAAGTAAGTAAAGCTTTATTTATATAGCACTTTTTAAAACAACATGTTACAAAGTGCTTCACATAAAGGGGAGATAAATCAAATCAAATCGAACTTTAAACCAATTTACAGAAACCCAACAGAATCCTCCAGGAGCAAACACTTATGACTGGTGACAGTGGTGAGGAAAAACTTCCCTTTAACAGGCAGAAACCTCAAGCAGACCCAGACTCCTGAAGGATGGCCGTCTGCCTTGGCCAGTTGGGGTTAGAGCGAGAAAGTAAAGGAGGAGAAAAGAGAGAGCGATAGAAATAGAGAGAGATTGGGGGAGAGGGGGGAGGTAGATGGAGACACATGCACAGATAACCGAACTAGAACATGTATAGAACAGTATAATAAACACTATCGTAATTACATGGATAAGTGAGTGATGACGATAAAGGTGGAGAGAGGCAGGGCCACAGCAGCAGGTCTAGAGATGATCTTAGGAAAACCTGTGAAGATCCAGGGAAAAACCGGTGATGATCCTGGGAAAACCTGTGAGGTGATAAAGCACAGAGACTCCAGGGAAGAAGTCAAGTCAGTAACATGAATTCACTGGGGCGTAAACAGAAGAGATTTAATGAAATGCTTGTTTATAAAAGTCAGTTTTTAAGAGTCGCGTGAAGGTGTCTATAGAATCAGATGATCTGATGTGATGGGGAAGACTATTCCAGAGGGTTGGGGCCAGAATAGCAAAAGCCCGGTCGCCTTTGATAGCAATAGAATTACCATTGAGCACTGATAGGAAGTCATATATGGTCTTTCATTTGGGTCCAAGACCTTTGACCTTCAGTGACCTTGAAGGGTCAAACTCAAGGTCATCAATATCTACATTTCAGTAATCTTCTCCAAAACTGCAGATCAGATTCATTTCAAATGTTATATGTAGCTTCCTTGGGACAATGTTTACAAAGTTTGATCACAGTTTTGAGATATTAAATTTTTTGAATTTTTGACGAATTTTTTTGAAATATTAATAATTTTCCTTTACTTAAAATGGGCCATATTTTGATGGTTAATAACTTGGAAATGGTTAGAGATATCAATATAGTCACTATTGAGCACTGATAGGAAGTCATATATGGACTTTGATTTAACTGAGTTTTCCTCCAGTGAAAGTCCCATCCACTTCTACTGGGAGATTGATCTCTTGCATCAAGACCACATAGTGGCAGAACCTGATAACCTCACAAATTCAACTTATTGATTCTTTATAGAACGTGCCGCTGAGATACTGGGCCAATGGTCGTATTTTCAGTCTTACTGTATTTCAGTGAAGTTTTAGGTCTTTCACAGAGGTTTTCTAACAAGTTAAGAGTACACAAATGTCACTGAGCCTCATGTCATTGAACTTACATGTAGTAGTTTGTCATAGTAATTTGGATTTTATTAAACTTAAAAACAAATGATAAATATTATGTATACATTAAGTATTTTGCAATTACAAGACCTCATTTTGGGATTCTGTGACATGCTCCTTGATTACTCCATGCATTTTTATTTGGAAGGAACTGTTTATTTAATCTGCATAAATTTCATCTGAGGATAATGACATCTTTCTGTGTTATGATGTATTTGGCAATAACAGTCACTAAAATTAAGATAGTATTTTAACCATCTGATCAAGTTCATGTTTAGTCATCCTCACCACACACCAACTCTCCTCCTTTATGTTTCATTCACGCCTGGTTTTCTGTCATCATTCTTTGTGCAGGTGGCAGGATATACGCTTGTTTTTTTTGTTTTTTTTTACATTATCTGTGTCTATGACTTTGTTGTGTTCTCAGAAGTCTGTTCTCCTTTTTCCTTTCTTTGCTATTTAATCGGATTTTGCTCTTCTCTGTGTCCTTGAGGGAAAAGTCAGATGCATTCCTTTACTGTTACACAGCACAAAGGAGGAGGCATGTGAGCTGTAAGAAGCAACAGGCCAGGAAAACTGAAATCATGACAGTTTTAAGTGAACAAATCCTCAACTTTCAATCACATATGTAGAATTCCAACCAAGTTGTAAATTTGAGGCTGAGTGGAGCTTATAGGTAACCAATGATGGAAAAGTCCCTATTTGTGGCTCATTGAAATGCAAGAAACTGCCTGCTTCTGCATGAAAAATAAGTATCCACCTATCTAAAAGTTGTTTTTCTGAAGTTAGGGTTAGAGACATCTATACTAAGTGGGATGAATATAATTTATTTTATAGATATTGAATATTTTGATGAGGATCAGTGTTATTATGATGCAGTACTGTTTAAAAAAAACTGACATGCATGTCTCTATTTTCTTGCTTTTGTGTGAAGTCCTGTTTGCTTCATTCATTTCTTTCCACCTCTGTTTTCAGTTTTCTGGTCTTGTTGCCTTCCTGGCTGGACTTGAAATAGTTATTGGAGTGCTGGCTTATTCGAAGAGCGATGAGGTAAGAGAGGGCGGAAAGGAGGAGCACAATATGGCTAAAAAAAAAACAAACAACACAAAATACTTAACATTTTTACTTGAATAGTGTGCGTTTGCCTCCATTGTTAAGGTTGGGCTGCGGATTGCAGAGTTCTACAGCAGCTTATATGCTCTGTATGTGTCCAGTGGTGGAGATCCAGCCATTGGAGTCATCCTCACATTCATCCACAACGCGGTAAACCATCAACTTTTCCTTCCTTTTTCTACAATAAAATGTAACTTCCTCAGAACTCAGGTGGCACAACTTATGTGACAGGTCTAGGTGTATTTTTGTATGTTCAAGAGAGGGGAAGTGGTGGCAGCTGTTACATCTTGTTGGTAGGGCTTTCACAACTATTTTAAATCTCCCTTCGTTATTTCTTCACCTTTAGCTTCACTGCTGTGGGGTGACAGGTGTCAAGGTAATCGAGATTGCACAGAAGACCTGTCCCAAACCAGACGGATTCATGGAACACTTAGTCATGCCTGTAAGTTGGCCCTCTGCTGTAGTTTGAGTGAAGTACAGTAACTCATTGTTCTGGTTTTGAAGTTGAGACCCAAACTGGGAGTCAATTCCTTGTTCCTGTGACTGACCTGTCACTTGTGTGGACTAATTATTGTATAAAAAAAGTCCTTTACATCCATGTTCTGGCTGCTTACAGAGTCTATCTCATCTTGGTCTTCTTACAGAATTGTCCTCTAACCATTGCAACCACCTTTGATAGTAAGGCATCACTGGTGATGGGCCTCTTCGTTGGAACTGAAGTTCTTCTGGTAGGCAAATGTGCAGCACATTGAACATTTCTATACCTCTACAGAGAAAAATCAATCAAGTCAATGTTTAGGCTGAAATTGGATGCTGAACTACGGCAAGACTTGAGTGATTACCAAACAAAAAAATACTGTCATTTAGTGTACTTAATGGCCTGTTTCATCCTAAGTTTTCTATCGATTTCAAGGAAGACTACCTAGCAAAACTATAAACGCCCCATGTACAGTATTCATGTAACATTGAGATGAACGGCCCAAAATGAGCTCATGATGTCTTTTAATTGTAAAACATGGTTAATTCTCTTGATTTATAAACAAACTTTGTGTCCATCTCTGCCAGTGAGCACTTGCTCAGTGATCCATTGCTTCCACTCACATCACTGGTGTGGCATGTCCAGACGCGGCTCAAATAGTGTTAACAGTTATTCACACACGCTCCTTATACTGGAGACAATTAACTCTTTCGGTGCCAGACAGTTAAGGGGCTAATAAGCCTTAAAAGTGCCACAGAATTTGGCCGTTTTTCAGTATTTCGTGTCGTTTTTATAATATTTGAAGAATCCTGCAGGAGACCGCTCTGTAACATCCGACCGATTGCTGATTAGATTCAAAACGCACCGGACGCAGCCGATTCATTATTGATCGTAATTTGCATAATTTATAATAATAATAATAATAATCTTTATTTATATAGCACTTTTCATACATTAAAAACTGTAGCACAAAGTGCTTTACATATCAGTTTAAAAATCAGTACCGCCCCCCACCCCCACCCACCCACTCACCCGCACACACACACACATATACATGCAAACCCACAAGCTCACACATACTTAAGAAGACTGACTGAGCACGGATAGACCAGAACAAAAATGTACAAGTAAAAGTAAAACATCAATTTAGGAGGCGCTGTCTTAGGGAGCCATCCGCACCAGGAGGCAGCCGCCGACCCCGGCGACCAGGCACCAGCAACACAGCTCCGCATCCCAACTAGTGGGAGAGGGCCAACTGGGACCCCCACCCACCAGAAAGGAGCGGACCCCAGTGAGAGAAGGCGCCACAGCCCCCGGAGTCCACAGCCGCCCCCCGGCATGGAGGGCTCCCTCTAATGAAACACCGGAGAATAAGAAACATTAAAAAGATATAAAAATATTATTCGGTCGCGTGACCTCTGTGGCAGTCACCCCTGCCACTAATTATACACCATACACCACACACTCACTATGTCCACATGGCAAACAATAGCCAGGTAGCATTATTACTGATAGCTTGGTGGGTGCACACACTGGGTTACATTTAAACACCTAAGTTAGTCTCCTGTGCTGGTTTTTCCATGAAATCATCCAAAAACACACACAAACACAAACAAGTTTTGAATTAGGTCTTTAATTATGTTATGTTCTAGATTGTGAAATTTTGTTCATAATTATATGTTCTTCTTTACTTACATAGTGCTTCCTGGTTCTGGGCAGTGGAAAAGGACCCGAGGGGAGCATCAGGCTGCCTTTTATAATGCCTGAGTTTAATGAGGAAACTAGGCTCAGCTTGTCACACTGCACCATACCAGGTTTTCTGAGTGTTAAAGAGAGTATGTAAATGCTAAACTTATAAGATGACTCTTTTGATGTGAGTTTAAAAGACATAAACTGTTCTGTGATTTAACTATGGGAAATAACGTATGTAGTTTGATGAAATGTTTAAATTGGTACCAATTACAAATGGTATGGTCCAGTGGGAGGGGCCTAGCCTTTAAATGGAGGGGGTCTGACATTGCTTGGGCAGTTAGAGAAGGGCTGTGGTGCTGTGCAGACCTGTGTTATTTTTTGTTGTTATTATCATTTTGTGCTTAATTCTTGTGATACATTTAAGGGCAATAAAGCTCTTCACCTTTTTTTCAAATCAAATGGACTTTCTCTGGTTGTTTTTGATTTAGTTTCAGACCAAATTAGACTGTTTTCTAGATAGCCTTTTGGCAACCTACCCTCACTTCAGGTCGAAGTGTGACATTTGGTGGCAGTGGTGGGATGGCAACCCGAAAGATCCCCAGGGGGGGGCAAAGGAAAATCCAAACCAGAAGTGTGACCGCCAAACTAGAGACTGATCCTGATCCAGAAGGTCCTGAATGGGAAACTGAGGAGGAAGAGGGGGGTCCCACAGCCCAGCCTCCCTATGCAGAATCGTCATCGCAGGAGATGGTCGCTATGCTACGCCAGTTTATGGGTGTTCAGAGGGACAGAGAAGAAGCGCTCATAGGGGAAATCCGAGACCTACGGACAGCTATCCAAGCTTCCAGTCAACCACCGACACCAAGACCCCGTGGCAATTCCAGAGCAGGGAGCGCTGCCTCTCTGGTAGAACTCCCCACTCCGCAGCCACCAGTTCCAGCTCCACGGAAGGACCCCAAGTTGCTTCCCTTCCAGTTTGGTGAGGACATTGAAAATTTCCTCCTCCGCTTTGAGCGGATTGGCAAGACCTGGGGGTGGCCAGAGACTGAGTGGGCCTACAGACTTGTGCCTTTACTGACGGGAAAGGCATTGGAGGCCTATTCAGCCATGGATGAAGAGCAGTCTGACTCCTACCCAGACCTTAAACAAGCCCTGCTCGCCAAGTTTGACATTTCTGCAGAGACCTATCACCAGCGCTTCAGGGACCTAGCTGTACCCCAGGGGGAGGCGCCAACCGAGACCTACCAACGCTTGAAAGGCCTGTATCGTCGTTGGATCAAGCCAGACCAGTGCAGCATGGAGGACATCGGGGAAACCATCGTGCTGGAGCAGCTGCTGAGAGTGTTTCCACCTGACATCCGCACATGGGTCAAGGAGCGAGAGCCCACCACCGGTTTAGAAGCAGCCAAGCTGGCCACACAGTACATCAACGCCAGAAGGCCTGGACGGACTCCATGGCGCCAGCCCAATAAAGGACAAGGGGACAATAGACAAGAAGGCCAGAAGGGTAACTATGTGACGCAGGGGATTGTGGGGGTCAGTAGAGGAGGTGGGCAGCAGGCTAGTAAGGGGGCTGGGGGCACCAGTAGATATGGGCAGCAGGCTAGCAGCAGTCGTGGGGAGATAATTTGTTTCTATTGCCAGCAGCCTGGCCATAAGGCCTCAGATTGTCCTCTTAAAAAGCCTAAACTGTCTGGTTACTGCTATGTTCCCTGTAGGGAGTTGTCTAGAGAACCAGTTACCAGGTGTTCCGAAGAGGACTCCTTTCATCCAATTACTGTTAATGGGGTAAAGGTGTTGGCTTTGTTAGACAATGGGAGTTCCATGTCACTGATTAAGAGGTGCTATTTGACAGACAGTGGTATTGACTATGGAAACAAAGCTAATATTGAATGTGTTCATGGGGACCAGAAATCCTACCCCACTTCTGAGGTTACCATTAGTGTGGATGGACAGGCATTTTTGCTACAGGTGGGGGTTATTGACCATTTATCTGTTGATTGTATCTTGGGGAGGGATTTGCCAATTTTGCAAGATATAATTGCTGAAAAACAAAAGAAAGCTGAACTGTGTGCTATGGTAACAAGGTCCCAGGTTAAAGCTGGCCTGGAGCCCCTCCCAGGTCTTGATGCTGATCTGTGCGAGGGTGGTTCCAAAGGCCCCAGAAAACCCAGGCGCCAACGTCGCATGGAAAAAATGCAAGGCTCTCCCACCAAGATAGACACTTATCCTGAGCCCATGAGTGTGAACTGGGACATACCACATGACATAAGACATTTGCAAATGTCTGATCCTACTCTATCTTTCTTGTACAAGCAGGTAGAGGATGGGGAGGGGAATGAAGGCTCTGATCCAAGGTTTATGGTTGAAAATGACATTCTGTACGCAGTGGGTGATGTAGGTAAACGCTTAGTGGTACCAACCAGTTGTAGGCCTCTTGTCTTACACCTGGCACATACAGTACCCTGGGCAGGACATCTAGGGCTGCAGAAAACATACATGAGGTTGGGGTCACGTTTTTTTTGGCCAACAATGTTTAATGATGTTAAACAGTTCTGCACCACATGCCCAGAGTGTCAGGTCACTACACATAGTAAATCCAAGCAGGCTCCATTACACCCATTACCTATCATCAGTACCCCTTTCCGCCGCATAGCCATGGATGTGGTTGGTCCTCTGGAGAAGAGCAGTTCTGGTTACCAATATATACTGGTGATCTGTGACTATGCCACTCGGTTTCCAGAAGCTTTTCCTCTCAGAAGCATAAAGACACCCAGGATAATTAATGCACTTGTCCAGCTTTTCTCCCGTGTAGGAGTGCCAGATGAGATCATCACTGACCAGGCTACTAACTTCACCTCTGGTACAATGAAACAACTGCAGAAGGAGCTGGGCATCAAAGGCATTCGGACGACTCCATACCATCCACAGACTGATGGCTTGGTTGAGCGATTCAACCAAACGCTAAAGCAGATGCTACGTAAGTTTGTTTCTGATACTGGCCGTGACTGGGACAAGTGGCTACCATTTGTCTTGTTTTCCTACAGGGAGGTGCCCCAAGCATCAACTGGTTTCTCTCCATTCGAGCTCCTTTATGGATGGCCCGTACAGGGGCCTCTGGATCTTCTGAGGAAGGAGTGGGAGGCAAGCAAGGAACCAGCACCAGAGGGAATCGTGTCCTACGTACTCCAGATGCGGGAACGCCTTGAGAAGTACCATGAAGAGGCCCGGATTAACCTGGAGAGGGCGCAGCAGGACCAGAAGTGTTGGTATGACAAGAGGGCTCGACAGAGGGAGCTGACACCTGGTCAAAAAGTCCTCATCTTACTCCCTACCAGCAAAAACAAACTGTTGGCCAAATGGCAGGGGCCTTATAAGGTGCTGAGGAGGATGGGACCAGTGACATATGAGGTGGCCCACCCAGACAAGGGGAAGGCATCCCAGGTCTACCATATCAACCTGCTGAAAGAGTGGAAGGAACGTGAGAGTCCACCTTCCAGAGTGTTGCTAGTGCATCAGGTCAAAGCGGGGGATGGTGAGTATGACTCTAACCTGCACCAACTCCTCCAGCCAAAAAACCCACACTTGGAGCATCTACCCTCACAACACCAACAGGAGTTGCAGAAGCTGTTCCAGGGGATGCCTGGGTTATTCCGAGAGGGTCCAGGGCGGACATCAGTGATCCAACACACCATCCGTCTTCAAAAAGCAGACACCCCTCCCATTCGTCAGAGGCCGTACCGCGTTCCAGAACGATTGGTAGGATCTCTGAAAGATGAGGTCCAGAAGATGCTTGAACACAGGGTGATCGAGCCATCTAAGAGTGAGTGGTCCAGTCCCATGGTGATGGTGCCTAAGAAGGATGGCTCTCAACGACCCTGTATCGATTTTAGGAAGGTTAATGCAGTATCCTGCTTTGACGCTTACCCCATGCCTCGCATAGATGACCTGGTGGAGCGTGTGGGGACTGCCAAGTACATAACCACGCTGGACCTTTGTAAAGGCTATTGGCAGATTCCACTGGAGGAGAGCTCAAAGCAGTATACCGCCTTCCGCACACCATCAGGACTGTATCAGTTTACAGTGATGCCATTTGGACTGCATGGAGCGCCTGCAACGTTTCAAAGGCTGATGGATGCTGTCCTCAGAGGCCTTGAATCCTTCAGCGCTGCTTACCTTGATGACGTCGTCATCTTCAGTCATACCTGGGAGGACCATCTCCAACACCTGAGCCAAGTCCTAACCTGCATCGAGAAGGCCGGTTTGACCCTCAATGCTCAAAAGTGTGAGTGGGCCAAGGGTGAAGTCCAATATCTGGGGTTCCAGCTTGGAGATGGTCACATCCGCCCTCTGGTGGACAAAGTCGAAGCCATCCGTAATGCCCAGCGCCCACGCACCAAGAAACAGGTGAGGTCGTTTGTAGGCCTTGTAGGGTGGTATTCTAACTTTATTCCCCACTATTCCACTCTGGCTACCCCTCTAACTAACCTGACTCGGAAAGGTGAACCCAACCCTGTAAGGTGGTCCCCAGAATGTGAGCAGTCTTTTACGGCTCTCAAGAATGCTATGTGTTCTTCACCTGTCCTCTGCAGTCCTGATTTTCAGAAACGCTTTGTGGTACAGACAGATGCTTCAGATGTTGGCATTGGAGCGGTGTTGGCACAAGGCGATGAGGGAGAGGAGAGACCAGTGTTGTATCTCAGCCGTAAGTTGGAGCCCCGAGAGACGAGGTACTCAACGGTCGAGAAGGAGGGCCTAGCCATTAAGTGGGCATTGGAAAGTCTGCGTTACTATCTTCTTGGAAGAGAATTTGACTTGGAAACTGACCACAGGGCTCTGTCTTGGATCAACACAATGAAGGATCGCAACGCCCGGATCACACGATGGTATCTTGACCTACAACCCTTCCGTTTCAGAATTAGGCACAAATCCGGCAAGACCAACTTGCTGGCGGATTACCTGTCTCAGCTGACCACCACAAAAGAGCCAGGATAGGGGGGAGGTAATGTGGCAGTCACCCCTGCCACTAATTATACACCATACACCACACACTCACTATGTCCACATGGCAAACAATAGCCAGGTAGCATTATTACTGATAGCTTGGTGGGTGCACACACTGGGTTACATTTAAACACCTAAGTTAGTCTCCTGTGCTGGTTTTTCCATGAAATCATCCAAAAACACACACAAACACAAATAAGTTTTGAATTAGGTCTTTAATTATGTTATGTTCTAGATTGTGAAATTTTGTTCATAATTATATGTTCTTCTTTACTTACATAGTGCTTCCTGGTTCTGGGCAGTGGAAAAGGACCCGAGGGGAGCATCAGGCTGCCTTTTATAATGCCTGAGTTTAATGAGGAAACTAGGCTCAGCTTGTCACACTGCACCATACCAGGTTTTCTGAGTGTTAAAGAGAGTATGTAAATGCTAAACTTATAAGATGACTCTTTTGATGTGAGTTTAAAAGACATAAACTGTTCTGTGATTTAACTATGGGAAATAACGTATGTAGTTTGATGAAATGTTTAAATTGGTACCAATTACAAATGGTATGGTCCAGTGGGAGGGGCCTAGCCTTTAAATGGAGGGGGTCTGACATTGCTTGGGCAGTTAGAGAAGGGCTGTGGTGCTGTGCAGACCTGTGTTATTTTTTGTTGTTATTATCATTTTGTGCTTAATTCTTGTGATACATTTAAGGGCAATAAAGCTCTTCACCTTTTTTTTCAAATCAAATGGACTTTCTCTGGTTGTTTTTGATTTAGTTTCAGACCAAATTAGACTGTTTTCTAGATAGCCTTTTGGCAACCTACCCTCACTTCAGGTCGAAGTGTGACAACCTCAAATTCCCGTCTGATTGGTCTCAAAAGGGGGACACAGAAAGAACGTCATCGAAATGTGAGAAAGAAATGGGGGTGGATGGTTTGTTTGTACACAAATATGGCGTGTTCTCCAAAGCCGATCTGATCGGCCCGTGGCACTTTAAAGGTTGTATTCATAAAGCCGATTTAATTGGCCCATGGCATTGAAAGAGCTAAAGAACACCTCAAAATGTCAGATTTGATCAGACGTCACCATGCCACAAATCATGCAGGAAAGTGCCACTGGCATGCTTGATGCAGGGATGTCCACCAGAGCAGTTGCTGCACAACTGAATGTTAAGTATCGAACTATCAGTCATCTTAGAGTTCATTTTAGACATGTTGGCAGTAAAGCAAAATGATGTGTCACTCTACAGGAAGCCAATGGTGGACACACAAGATATTGAATGGTGATTTCTTTCAACCGGCCCCCACCATGTCCACATTAATGTCCCTGAATGCCAGACACCACTATCTTGTTCTAACAGGCTGTAATCTGTACAACATTAATCAACAAATTAAATTGTGTATGATGTAATATATTGTACAACACTTTATGCTATAACAAATTTAAAGTGTCACATGGGGCGTTTATATTTTTGCTCAATGTACATTACAAGCCAGATTACTATCACTATTCAGCTGCAACCTTCAGTGCTAACCCTCCCTCAAAAACAGTTCCAGTTACTAGCCCAGACTCCCATTACATTTTGGTTGTTTTGTCATATTGATGAAGTAAATGTAAGTCGCTTTAATTTAATGCCACTCCTATCTTGCCTTTACTTTTTCCACCTTCATTCTCCCAATCTTTGTCTCCCATAGATCATAGCTCTGATTTGCAGCTCAATCCTTGTTAAAAAGATCCGTCTGGCTGTTTCATCTCCTCATTACATCATCCTGACCACCTCCACTCCTGCTCTGGCTAACCCTCCACCCTCTGCCTCTACCTCCTACCCCTATCTTGACCAGGACCCTGTCATCTTTACTCCTCTCACTGTGGCCAACATCCCTGTGCCTCATGCTTAGCTTACAACGGTACTGCATAGAAACTAAAGTCACGCTTCTCTACCTTTCTAAGCAGCTTTGCTCTCACTCACTGCCGCGTGTCCTGGGCTCTTTTTAAAGGAAAAACCCACCTTAAAGATCTGAGAGTTAAACAAAAAAAGACAACCCCCCCCCCCCTGCATTCTATATAATGTATTCTCAGAATGTCAAACCTCTGATACCCAACACTTTCAGCAACAGTTGGGGTTATGACTGTTATAACTAAACATAATTTGAAGTGATCTTTACTTTAAGAAAAAAAACCCACAACACACTACCCATTTGTGATTCTACAGTTCAAGAAAGCACAGACTTGGGTTTTTTCTTCAAGTGCCTTCTTCATAGTCTTTGTTCTGTGGCTGGTTTAATCCTGTAGTTAGTAAAAGGGCTGGCAGGGTGTTCACTGCAGCGCTCCTTGTCCCATCCCTGCTCTTCACTTCCCCTCCTGTGTCTGCATGATAGATCACTGCCCTGGCCTGCTCCGTTACCCTCCTGAAACAGATCAAGAAAGACCAACGGGACGTCACTGCTTACTATTCGTCGGTGTACTAAGAAGAGGAGTCCTTTTTGAACCTGCATTTCCTCCTCTTCATCTGAAAACATCAGTGCTGGAATCATGAACCGAGCCAGAAAATGTTTTTTTTTCTGTATATGAACTACTGAACTGACCAGCTTTAGGAAAAAAAACAAAACAAAACCGCATCCTATATATTGCAATGCATTCCAAGAAAGTCCATTTTTCTATTCATAGGCATTACGGTTTACTGTAAATAATGGGTGTTGTTGCAACTTCAGTGACACTTTGTTCAGACAGCCAGTAATTTCATTGTGTTTATCATGCAGTGGCTGCTATTGAAATATGTTGCTTATAATCAGCTAACTGTTACAGCATGTGTGGAGTAAACCTAACTGGACTCTCAATGTAGGTACATGATCAGTGATCTATGATCAACAACAAACCTGTCCGAACCTTTCACACACACACACACACACAAATGTCAGCATTACATTTTAGCTTTTAGTGAAATATGCTGTAGCCCTTTCCCACTACTGACTTTTATCTGGTGCTGGAAGGAGTTCAGTAGATTTATGATGACACCGACTCCTGCACTCGAGGCCATTAGAAGTCATTTAGCTCATTTCCAAAAGAAAATTCACTCAGCCACTAATATGTCACAGCTCAAAACAAAAGGGATCATTTTTCTTTATTTTTTTTATTTTCCACAAGTCAGTCTGAGGTTAAATGACTGCATTAAAACTTTGAAATGGGAGCCTGCTTTATATTACTTGTTGCTCAGCTGTTACTGTAGAAGTTTAGTTTTCAATGGTGTAGTTTCATAAGAGTGTGTTTTCTTTTGCACTAGTCATATTTTGGAAGAAAAAAAAAACAAAACACACAACATACCATTTTTTTTGTTCATGTGTCTGTGCTCAAGAATCTGGTTTTGACCAACTCTATATGTAAAGTGTCATGAGATAACTTTTGTTATGATTTGGCGCTATATAAATAAAATTTGATTTGTCAGAAGTCCCACAAGGCCAGTAAATAATATCAGGACCATTTGGATGCAACATATTGTGCAGGCTTTTTGTACAATTCTGGATTAGGCTGTTAAGCCAATACTAAAACATGTTACCTGAAAAGCTTAAAAGATGTGAAGCATTAAATGCTGCCTTCCTGTAGGGGCCAGTTCATTACTGGCTGCGCCAATATAGTATATATTAGTAAAGGACAGGGTGTTGTCCCACTCAAAAAGTGAAGTGACAAATTCCTTGTATTGCTTGTGTATTGTGTTTTACAGAGATGTAAAAATTGCTGTGCAGTTTAATTACTAATTTTAGATATAATTCTGTTGAGACATTCATCCTCTTCAAAGATTTGTGTGTGTGTTTTAATAAAATGACAAACGAAAATACAGTTGCATGGCTTTATTTTATCACTCACACCCCACTGTTGGGACCTATGAGGGGAAAAAAGTAGTTATAAAAATAATAACTTACCCACAGATTTCTAAGTTTTTACTTTCATCTTTGTATGTTAAGGGTGGTTTTAGTGAATTGGATGATCAAGAACTACGAAACCCAATCACTCAGTACAGGAAAAGGAATCCACTGGTGTATAATGTACATTTCAAATCCATCATCAAAGGTTATTTCTGTGTTTGTTAAATTATATATTAAAAGACAATGAGTATGACATTAGACGTGGAAGCACATTCAAGGTTTTCAGATCTAGGCTACAAACATGCTGCTAATCTGATGTCAACTGAAGAATAGGATTCCTGCAAGTCAAGACTTAATATCATTTAAAACCAGAGCTTTGATTTTCTAATGGTAGAATAAAGGTCGCATACTGGAGAACTTTCACTGTTTGAACTTACCGTCAATGCAGTCTATAGTACAGCCATTGTCAGCTGTAGAGCACACCTCAGTGAAGCACCAAAAGTAGATCTGGAGATAGATTTAAAAAAAAACCAAACAATTGGGATGGCTTTATTATGTGTTAAGTAATTAGTAGCTTATATTGACACCTTTATGAATGGATTTATCTTTTCTAATGCACCCTGGAAGAACCGTATTCTAACCGTAAAGTCACTTCAAAGGTGAGGACAGACAATTACTTAAAAAAGGGTTTAGGTTCAGTACCTCTGGGTCTTCCAGGTCACCCATGGATAAGGGACTTTGTGTGGGCAGGGACAGGAAACTGGAGATCATGATCCTCCGGATATGGTGGGGGAGGGGAGAAGGAAGCAGCTGTGAAGCACCAGGTCTAGGACAACTGAACAAAGAAAAAAAAAGAAAAACAGAAATTTCCTACCAGATATTAACCAAAACTAAACAGCAACCATACCTTGCACGCAGTCACTTCTTCATTACATACATTCTGACTGGCCAACATTAGGATTCAACACTTGGACATCAGTAATGTTCCCATATCTGATGTCCATCACAGTGATAGTGTTATAATGTCTGATCTGAACCTCACTGTT
The DNA here is from genome assembly GCF_902148855.1 of Sphaeramia orbicularis. NCBI lineage: Eukaryota > Metazoa > Chordata > Actinopteri > Kurtiformes > Apogonidae > Sphaeramia > Sphaeramia orbicularis. The sequence goes on along the minus strand of NC_043964.1, from coordinate 42,908,225 downwards.
AGAGGCCTCATAACTCTATACCGTATAAATACTAACAGATCCTGCTCATAAAGTACACATTCATTCATTTTCTGAATAACTTTACCCTTGGGAGGGCTGTGGGGACTTCCCCTATGTGGTGGAAAATTTACTTCTATACTGCTGTCATGGCCTGGTTCATCTTCTTTACTGCTGTTCATTATTCATGCCATATGTTCTTTGTGTGTGACATTTACAACTGCATGACACCCTGACCCGGGAAGGGAGTTTTTGCCTCGATTTAAAACCAAAACATCTAAATGTCTGGATGTGTAGATAGATGACGGTACCTACACTCAGATAGGATCCAGGCAAGGTTAGGGTGAAGAGATTACAGTGACCTCTTCATGGAACAGAGAGGGAGTAGTATGGAGTGGTACAATGTACGTATGGAATGATGTCATGGCTGAGGGGGATGGATTTGAGTTCTATATAATCTTTAGTTTTCTCATGTTTAATCAGACTCACAGAGTTTCTCTGTGAATGACTTCTCAAATAAATGATCATTTATTTCCACTAACTTTCTCTCCTTTTCTTTGAGTGAGTGGCCAGTTGAACATTTCCACAATACTTATCAGATCTAAAACTAGATTCCTAACACACCAATTAACCCATGCATTTATTACATCCAGACTAGATTATTGTAATTCGCTTTTCTCAGGCGGTCCCAAAAAGTCTGTGTAGACCCTTCAACTAATCCAGAATGCTGCTCCCCATGTACTGATTGGAACTATGTAAATAAAATTTAATTGATTAACCACTGAAAAGCAGTCACTTCTTACACAGACAAAAAAGGGACAAACCAGTGGTATATCAACCATTAAAACCTGCCATTTCTGAATTAAAATATCTAAAAATGTCCATGTTCTGCTGTGGTATGGGTTCATTATAGGTGCCACTATGACCCCAAGACTCGAGTTATATATTTTCTTGTCTTGTATACCTACATATACAACATGTTTTCCGCTAATGTTCAAAAAGGGAAATCCGTTTTATTTAATATAGCAGCACCTTACATTAACCTATCAGTGGCGTTGTATGCACTTTACTAATGCTAATGTTGCTTGAGGATATTTTGTAAGTTTAATACATTAGTGGTCTGTGAACTTGATTTCTACCTAAGTTACATGGGTGAAACTACCTCCCATGATCCAATACCATTTCAGCAGTCGTCATCTACAACTATGTCTATTATTATAGTTTGATTGAGAACTCTACAAACAGAAACTACAAACCGTACATTTCCTTAGACTACCATGTCAGGTTAATGATTTATCCAGAGTTATTCAGTTCAGCGCATTTTCTCTGAATCACCTACCCGTCGTAAATGAGTTCCCAGCTGCTATAAGGAGTCAGGGTGTAAGCCAGGCAGTAGTGGACCAGCAGCCTCAGGTCAGGATCTGATGGATCCAGCAGGCTTAGCTCCAGATAAAATGGTCTGCCTCGAATGCTGCTGAAAGGCAGGTGAGCCTGAGGGAAGAAGCTGGTGAAGGACTCGTCTAAGGGGAAAAGATCAATACTGTGTCTGAGTCGAGCAGAAGTCCGACATCAAATACATGCATCACATAAAAAAAAAAAAAGTTGAAAGGAAAGTGATACGGTGACAGAAAGAACTCACCTGTGGCAATCCTCAGTCGTCCTGTGCCTGATGTGGACTGAACAAAAGGTGAAGGATCAAGCACATGAAACATCCCTTCACCTGGACAACCCGGAGAAGAGACACACTGCACCATCAACCTATGGATCAGTATCAATAGAAGCAACCATTTAGATATTGGACCTAAGGTAGGGGTCACAAACATGCAGACCGGGGGCCAAAACCAGCCTGCCAAAACGTCCAATCTGGCTTGTGGGATGAATTAGCAAAGTGCAAAAATTACACTGAAAATATTAACAATCCAGGGTGTCAAACTCACTTTAGTTCAGGTTCCACATACAGACCAATATGATCTAAAGTCAAATAATAGAATAACAACCTATAAATAGTGACAGCTTCATTTTTCTAGGTTCTAGATTCAACTGGACAAGTGTTGCTCTTTTGAAGCAACACTAGTCCAGGTGAACCTCGAAGAACAATGACCAACAATGACCTGGGCAAATGAGAAATTGAAAGAGAAACTGTTCTTATTTTAGTTCCAAACTCCAAATTTTTAATAATATTATGCTTGTTACCAAATAATATACTAAGTAATTTAATGTTTTTTATTGCACTGAAACAAAGAGAATAAGTTATTATTTATAGCTTATAATGCTACTACTTTACTGGTCCGGCCCACTTGAGATCCATTTGGGCTGAATGAGACCTGTAAGAAATGAGTTTGACACCCCTGACCCAAGTCTTTAACAGAGTGGATGTAAACCATGTATTAACATCTTTATAATGTCAACAGCCCTTCTACTTATTATAGCACCTTTTGTCTCATGGCCCCCGATGTTGAGGTGTGAATCTGCAGCTTTGTTTAGTTTGTATGTTGGGTTTCTTGGAAAATTTTGCACTGCTAAATACATGCAACGGAATAGGTAATCTAAACACTAAAATGGTACATGTTGCATGGTAGGGAAACATTTGTTGCACAACTTTCTTTACTCCATTCTGTTGTACAATGAGGAAATAAAAAACTCCAACTGTCAGACTTAGACTACAGGCAAACATCTGCATGAAAGTGATTATGACTTCATGAAGAACTGCTGTTGTACATTTAAGAACTATACAACTTAAAAAGTCTTTGACTGAAAACTATTAAGACTGTATTTTGGCTAAAGAATACACACCTTGGAGTGCAAGAGATACATTTAACTACATCACTAATGGCAAAAGAAAACTTAAAAATAAAATAACACTGGGCTGACAATTGCCTTCTACCATTATGCAACATAGGAGACATTTGCACAAACCTTGGTGCTATAAGATTATTTGCAATGCAAATAACTGAATGACATTTCCTCATGCAAGGGAAACAAACATGCTCCATCTAAAATGGTGGGAAAACAAGCTCAATTCCAATACAACAAATATGGTGTGCTTTGAAAGGCCCATCTGTAAAAAGCAGTGAGATACCTGACAGAGGAGCTGTTGTGTCCAGAACCAAGCTCTTGAATTGACAGTCCACCTTGGATTTCCAACAGGTAAACCACCATCTGACCAAAAACCTAATAAAAATAAGAATATGATCATTTCAGAGCAGAAATCTGTGTAATAAATGTATGTTTGTCCAGTTACATACACAGAATTGGCAGGTTTTTCCTAGGTTTCTCTTACATGTTTGTTTACTCCACAGCCTTCCAGGGACACAATGTAGAAGTCAGGGTCAAAGGTCAGCCTCTGAAGTCTACAGATGTCTTTACTGACTTCAGAGGGGTGGGCGGGTAGGACCACTTTGGGCTCTACCACATAGTCAGGCAACAGAAAGACAAAGTACTCTCCCATTGTGCAGCCTGTCAATGACAAACAAATGTCATTCCAAGCTTTAGTGTTTAATCTTGACCAGAACAGAGAATTTCTGGAGGGCACAGGCTGAAAAAAAAGATTTTTTTCTAATCTGCAATTCAGGCATACGCTCGTAGCTTCATTTCAGTGTGATTTTATTTTCAAACATGTGTCAACAAGATGTGTTTTCAGAGAGACTCACTTTTCACAGGGTAGGTACAGCAGCCCAGAGAGATACTGCAGCCGAAATCCGACACAGTGCCAAGGCCACAGGGTGAGGCAGAGGGTGTGTACATGTTGGCCTTGAGGTGATCTGAGTGCAAACAAAAAGCAGAGAGCTCACTGTACTTGAATGACTCTATTCAGCAGCTTCAGATGACGTATGAATTTAATTTAGTCACAATATAAGCCATACAGGTGTTTGGTTACAGGGGTGTCACACTCTTAAACTGACAGAACTGAGTTATTTCCTGCCCCCTTGTGGTGATCTGGAGTGAAGATACAAACACTGAATTAAAACGGGCATCTACTGCACTAGGAATACGAAGACAATAAAAAAAAAAAACACATCTAGCTGCCTTGAAAATACAATGAGACAATAACTAATATATTAGCTATTAACAATATGCCATTTTTCGTACCATATCATGGGTCAATTCAAATTATGGATCACAGCAGAATGAAAATGAGATATTTTTGAAATTCATGACAGATTCTTCACAAATTCTATTCAAGATATGAACAGACATGCTATTCTTGCCAAATTCTAAATTACACTGAAAGTGTACTTTGACTCCTTCAACTGTAAACTATAAGAACACAGTACACTTCAGGCTTTGTCTGGTCAGCTTCATTACATTTGTAATAGTACATCCATTCCTCAAACTAAGTCAAGAAAAAGTTGGAGCAAAGACCAAGAGCCAAGAAAACAGAACCGTAAAAGCACACCAAATAATAGTAGAATAGTGATTTAAATGTGATTTCCTTTCAATATCTACAAATGAAAGTGCATTTTTCAGACCCTCCAGGTTGTTGTGATATTTAGAGCTAACCACCATCCATTCATCTTTGCTTACCCACAACCTGCATGGACAAAGAGAATGAACTGAAGGATGAATGGATGATTCAGTTCACAACAATTTTTGCAGTCACTATCTCAACATCCTGGGGGCACTGCTTTTTCATTTTGCTGTTCAAAAAATGGCCAAGAAAACATGTAATTTTTGTTTTTACTTTCCCCTTGTAAAATGAAACATCTTTAATTGAGCATATTTCCCAACAGTAACAAAGTGTAGTACCGTTATTCCTGAAACCGTGCTTCCATCCATTTCCATACCTCACAGGTCATAAAAGATGCACATAAGCAGCTACTTTTCATTCAATTTCTCATTAACAGGAATATTGACATAAACACCAGATCAAAGCTTTGTAAATGGTCCACTTCTACCTTGTAAGCTACAGTATTCTTTGCACAATTTAAACCTCTCTACAGACACCTACAAAACCTCTTGCAGGAATTTACCTCCAATTTCCAGGCCGCGGTGCATTTCCACTTCTTCACCATGATGCTCAAAAAGATCATAAGGACGTTGTTGAGTGAACACCTGAGGAATGTACAGCGTCTGCGGCAAATGAGGGTCCTCACGCTCAGCAGCATGACCAAACCAATCCATCCCACTGTCGTCATAGTTTGAGAAAAGTCCAGATTCTGATTTTGCAGCTTCATTTCCAGAGTTCATGCTGACTGCTGGATGTAGCTGCTGGTGGTTTATGGACACTTGAGGCAGATGGTAGAGGGGATGGTAAGAGTAAAGATTTTCCGGGGAAATATCAGCCTCATCCATCAATTCTGTGTGTGCAACAGGAGTGGGGGTTTGTCTTTTATCATCATATGGAGCAGGAGGTGGTTTACTGTTCGATGGATAATGTGCCGGAGGATCTGCAGCTCCGTTAAATGAGGCCTGGGGTCCATAATGCCCCCAAAAATAATAATCATAAGGATTACGACTGAATATGTCGGAATACATAGAAGGGTATTCTGGATATTCAGGTTTCACCGGTCCAGACTGTCTTGTTTTATTGTCCTTCTCGCTCTCCAACCTAAGCAGGTGTTTGATCCATTCTGGACTACGGTTGTGAAGGTCAGATGCTCCATCTGGGCTTGAGTGACCCATGTGAGGATTCAGGTTGTAATTTTCATGGTCTGCAGCTACTGGTGAGTGAAGAAATGGGTGGATATGAGTGCTATATTTTGTGTTTTGTTCATTTAAATTTGATTCTGCAGCTGAGGGTGAACTTCTGACATCGCTCACAGCATAATGTGGAAAGTAATAGAAGTAGTGGTGTGGGTAGGGTTGAGGAGAATGAGGTTCAGAGGGACGAGGGTATGGGTGAGCAGAAGGCAAAGGCTGATCAAACTGGTCTGATTCCACTCTGCTGTGAGCCTCATACTGCTGGACATTGGGAGATGATACTGCAGAGTCAGGGTTATGAGATAAAACTGATGCCATTTCATGAGGTCCAGGATCAGGGTCTTGTGGTGGACCTCTCAGTGGGATTTTGGGGTGATGGTAGTAGTGGTAGTATGGATTGAAGGGATGGCTAGGGGGTGCTTCAATCTGTACTGTAGAATCTGAAGCTGAGGTCGGGGGATGTGTGATGGTGTATTTCTCAAGGACCCTCGACACAGCAGCTTGTTGCGGTTGCTGTTCTGTGTACACCTGAGTTGAATCCTTCAGTTCTTCTGCAGCGGACAGAGCGTTGTGGACACTAAAGTATTCTGCTGCAGGGAGCTGTTGGAAAGAGTAACCTGGATTATCTGGTTGAGGCTGTGGGTCAAGATTTAAAAATGTAGTATGAGCGCTATTAGCATCATGCATATCAGGGTTAGGATACTTGTGAGTGTATGGAGGGTGGGGGTAGTGAGGTGGGGCCAGGTAGAAAGGTGGACCCCAACGAAAAGGCTCTGGAGTCTTTGGCATACGTTCACTTTGCCCTCCGGTTAAATGATAAGGGCTACTGGTGAGAGGCTGATGGGCTTGTTGAAGGTCAGTGGGAGAAAAAGGACAGGCCAGTGCGAATGCCGTCGCTGCTGTCTGAAGAGAAAGTGTGTGTTTTCCATCCTGAAAAACAAATACATAGAAAAAAACATAATGAATGCATCATGTATTGAACTATTTGGACTAGAATAAAGCTTTTATATTCTCTCAATTGGAATATTTAGGACATTAATGGACATAAAATCAGCTGTAAATATTGTGGAGAAAAAAAAAAAAGAGAATTGAGGGAGGTACTGACATGTAGTTATTATGGATCTAGTATAATCCAGTGAGTCTAGTAAGCAGTATAATCTTGCTTGACCTTTATCTCCTGAAATTCACCTTTACTGTGATGCCACATGTCATGAATGGAGCAGTGATCACAATCTCTGCATCTCGTCTGTCCAAAGTGTAGCCACATTGTTCTGCCAGCACACCTACAGGGGTCCATTCACCTCTGACTGGAATGGATACCATATTCAATTTATTATTTTACAAGTCAAGAAAACATACATGGTGTCCACAAAGTCACTTTACAATATAAAAAAAAATATTACAAAAGCAGTTGCTGAGATATGTTAACCAGATTTATTCAATGTACTCAGTGGTTATCAAAGTTTCACTGCCCTGGATTTGTGTGTATGGGATTATGTTGGAAATCCAGTATTATCTTGATGTGCTTTGTGCAATAATGATGGTAGAGGTGCATTAAATAAAGCGGAAAAAAAAAAAAAACAACTTCAATATCTACTTTTCATTTTGTAACAATTTCCACAGATTTGTCTATTCACTTGCTTTTGTAATAAATGTGTTAAATTGGAAAGAGACGTTATGGACACCTTGTATGTCTACATTTACACATAAAACTGAAGAACACCGTCATGTTTGATTTACGAGGAACACACTCCATGGATATGTACAACAGGTTATTCTAAATCTTGTACCATAAGGAGGTGGATGTGGTTTTAATGGCAGTAGTGAGAGGTGAAATCACATTTATGGTGTTTTACCATTTACACTTGGCTCCTCTGCAGCAGATGCTCCCTGCACTATGACAGTTATACCATATGGGGAACAGCAGAGCGAGGGCATGCCCACAGCCTCAGATTGGACTGGAGAAACTGGGCAGAACATCTGGACCGGAGACCCCCGCCATAGCAGAGGTAACACATAGCCGTCACCCTGAAGGATAAGACAAGTTTTAACAGCATGGAAGCATTTTTCATCCATTACAGGGGACATATTTATTACATAAAAGTAACCATTTAGGGGAAAAATGTGTTGTAAAGACACAATAAATCAAGTTTTTTTTACAGTTTGATGTTTTCTCTTCAGATTGGCGCTGCTGTTTGTTTTTTTAAATAAGGCTTTGTGCACTTTTTCTTAACCTTTTAACCTACTGAAGTCTTCTGGTGACTACAGTTTGACATTTTCTTTGTCCCGTTACCTTAATTTACTTTATATTTTATTTTTACCTTAGTCCAGATCAGTGAGCCTCTATGGCTACGTTCAGACAGCAGGTCTTAAAAAAAAAAAAAAAAAAAAAAAATCAGATATCACCAAAAAATCTGTATTGTGCATTGTCAATCATATTACACATTAAATGCAGTTTCTATCAGTTTTGAGTATAAGCTGAATGTGACCCTGAAGTGACCTGCATGCACAAAAGAGGTCCTGACGTAATACGTGACCATTCAGGCACACACTGTAATACGGAAGTAAGTATGTTTTCCCGCCACTCCTCCTCCTGGGACGCAGAATTCTGACATCTGTCACATTTCAATGACATAAAAGTCAGATAAATGTGACCTGACCGTTCAGACTGAAGTTGCATTGCAAAATATCAGATATGTATCAGATCTAGGACCACATATGAAAGTGGCCTGGGTTGGATTTGAAAAAAAAAAAAAAAAAAAAAAAAAAAAATCTAATTTGTGGTGTTCAAATTGTCTTTAACAGATCGGATACAGGTCACATATGGGTAAAAATAAATAAATAAAAAGATTGGGGCCACATTTGCTTGCTGTCTGAACGTAGCCCAAGAGTACTTGCCAATGCATATTTGTATTGTCCTCTGTGTCTGCCTTTTGTTTTGTTTTAATGTTGTATAATGCAGATGCCCTCTCCTGTTACTGCAGAACTACGGGTACAAATAAAGTTACCTTGACTGAGTTTTATCTGATTTTTTTTACATATGATAGAAATGGAACATAGAAATGGAATACAACAAGCAGGCACCTCTGCCTTTCAGACACATAAACATAAGTAAATTGTTTACAGTGAAGATTAAAAAAATAACATACCTCCCGTGTGACGTGGCAGCTGTCGTACTGAGCCTTTAAACTGAGGTCTCTCCTACCGGTCTCAACAGAGTAGCCACACTCTGGTGGCAGCATGGACAAGGGAACTGATGATTCATTCACTGAGACACAAATAGATGGCTGAGTGTCACTCTGGACCAGCAAAGAAATTAACATGAAGACATGACCTAAAACTACTCCTACACTGACTACTGCAGAGAAAAGTACAAATCAACCCAGAAGTGGGTTTGTAAAACCCAGGGTGTCAGATTCCAGCCATACTGTCTGTCATGTCTGCCCGTTATATAACATGTCAGTGGGCTTCACCTCGGCGAAGCAGTAGCTGTGCAGCCCATCTCCTCCTGACGATGACGGTCATTGATTTTTCTCCACACTCTACCACCGGCTCCAGCTTCTGCCGGCTGATGTGTTGACCTCTGACCTCCATCTTGCCTGTCTGGACTAATAAACAAAAATAAACCCAGTCAGAGCAGAAAATACAGTCTACCAGGGTCTTGCAAGAAAAAAAACAAAAAAACCAAAAAAAACGGAACACTTTACCATTTTGGAGTGTCAGTGATGTGCACTCCTAGTAGACACCAGTGTATAGACCAGTATAGTAACACTATTAGAACAGCAAAGTGTCAGCTATAAAATACATACCTCAGCAGAGATCTTTGAAAAGGGATTTATCTCCAGTAAAATGCTGCAACCCATATACACAAATTAGCCATTACATAATAATGATCACTGACAGCGATAATGTCGATCATCTCATTACAATGGGACCTTTCAGTGGATATATCAGCCACATGTGCACGTTTAGTGTTTGACGCCACTGTAATGAGATCACATCATCCACCACTGGTCAAAATGTCGGTAAATCTATTCCTTGTATAGATTTAAAAGGAATTTAGTCAAGTCTCCTGAATAGTGCTCCAAAATAAAGTTAATGTTACATGGCATCATCTTATTTGGGTAATTTTGGCAACATTTTTTCAAGTTCCAATCCATCTTAAAATTACTAGAAATTTAAATTTCTATATTGTAAGATCAACAAAACGGATGATTTATTAGGCATTAAGCTGAATAACCACAACAGCTAAGTGTCATAAACATCAGTTCTGTATCTCTGTAAAGTAATTAACAAATCTCCCATTCCCTATGGTGAAAAAAAGTCAGTTATATTTACCATTTTAATTAATGGACTAATTAATCATTGTTGCACATCCCTAGTATTAATGGTGATAGGGGGGCATGACTGTATGCTTTTACTGTATATTATGTTATGCTAAAGATCTTTTACCTGGACTTGCCATCACCCACACACACACATTTGTCATATAAATACTATTAATGTTGATATGCCTGCAGTTGCACTGGAACTGTTAGTAGGGCAAGATCAAGCCAAAGTGAACATCAGTGTCAAAAATTAAAGTTTCACCTATCATTTCTCAAATAGGCTCATTTTTTAACTTAAGAACTCTGTTTTATGGAACTATTTAAACATTTCAGTATGATTTGTAGAAAAAAAATATAATCGATATAATTTAATTTTAAAAAAGGACGAAAATTTGTAAATGCACTATTAGCTTTAATAATAATATTTTTTCTTGCTTGTGTAAGTGATATTTTAAGTCTGTGAATCTGTAGGAACTATTTATTCAACAATGCAAGAATATAGAAAGGTTATGTACAGTCAAATTCTAAGTCAAATATGTTCTGCTATTAGCTGTATATATCACTTCAGTTGTAATATGCACGTTAAAAAGAACTTTATTAGCATATTTGTAGTGTTTTAGTTCCAGCAAAGTCTTTTATTACGACTACTGAACGAAGAGACAATATCACAACGTATTTGTGTTCATAAAATCTTTTTTAAACATTTTTATCTAATATTGATCACAATTGTAGTTTAACATCATAGCTAAAGCCCAGTTTCATTTAGTACAATTTCTCATGAGAACAGCATGTTTTGTACATTTGCATGAAGTGAAAAAAAAAAAAGATGTTAATTTTGAGTCACCGTGTAAGGCAGCAGTAATTTAAATATTTTTACCCCAAAATTTTATTTCTATAAATTTAACATGTGTCATGTAAAAGCACTTACTGAGACCTGAGAAGTTATTTAGTTTTCAACACAGAGCTTAGTGAACAGGAAATGTGTCCCTGTGTCACCACTTCATCTGGCCCAGTAGTAGTAGTAATAGTAGCAGTAGTAGTAGCAGCAGTAGTAGTAGCAGTAGTAGTAGTAGTAGTAGTAGTAGTAGTAGTAGTAGCTGTAAGTATTTACATTGCAAACTCCCAAAAGCAGGGGAAGTCACTCTGCAGTAAACATTTAGGACTACCAAAACCACCAGTGAATCACAGACTATATCACTCAATAACTTAAGTATAAAGCTCTTTGTTTACACACATCTGTGTGACAGGATCATCAGATTTTCTTCTTCTAACAAGAACTTTCAGCTGGTTACTTTGACATCCAATCAATATAACAGCTGATAGTTTCCATTAAAGCTCCATTAGTTTAGCCCTTTAGACAGAAAACAGCCAAGATAAAAGCACAAATCAACTCTATTTTCTGTGCAGTTTGTGTTAAACCATCCAAGCAAAGTTAGAAATATCAGTTTAGTCTGATCTGTGGATCAGCAAAGAAAGAGTTCAGCAAAGATGTAATTACATCACATAATAAAGTTTTATCCTCACCATCTTCTTAATCAAATGTGTAGAACAAATGCTACCATTTCATCATCAAACTCCACTGTTTTCATTTAGAGCTGTGTTCAATGGTGAAAACAACAATGTTTCTAGTTTTTAAATCACTTTCACTAAAAGTTTTTTCTTCGCAGTTCTCATCACATCTTCTTACTTTGATCAAAAGCCCCATGATGTTAGTTTTCCTCATCAGTGTGATTCACTACTCCCTCTAGTGGTCACAGAAATCTCCTGGTGTAAATAAATAACTTCAGAGGTCATTATTATAAACAGTGTTTAAAAGTGAGTAAAAAATGCACATTGACACATTTGAGCATTTAACATTTAACAAAAAATAATTATGCATATTCACCAAGGTTGCTGTTAATCATTGGCATATGCTAGGCTGCAATAAATAAATAAATAAATAAATGTAATCCAATTTTTATGTAGTGAAGAAAAAAACGTTTGTTGTGCTTTTTGTGGCAAAAAAAAAAAAAAAGTTTGTTTACGTTAAAACTTGGCATTTAAAGGGTTAAAAATATGACGTTATTGAGTATTTGATATTTTTGTTTATGGCTCAAGTTGATGAAAAAGAAAAAAAAAGGTGAATACAAACTGAAACATTTTGACATTACTACAAGACTAGGCAGATTACTCACTTTTGGTTTTTAGTTAAGGCCTCTGGGTGGTAGTATTTATTCAGTGTCATTCACTAGTACTCTGAGCCTGTGTGACCCACCTGAAGCAGAAGGACCTGGCTGGTATCCTGAATTTGAGCCGCTTGTTTCCTGCTGAACTCTTCTGAACACTGTTCCATAGATGACAGGTGTAACGTCTCCTTCCACACAGTCTTCTCTCAGATCATAAACTGAAGAGTGCTGCTGTTCTCCATCTTCTGCCATGGCCTGGTCAGTGTGAGACCCCAGCCCCACAGATGTTTTCATGTGTTCCAGCTCTTTATACTTGACTTTGCGGAGGTTTTGACGAAGATGAGTCGACTCCTCTCCGAGCCTGGTGTCCAGGTGACGCGGCTGTCTGTCCCCCTGCCCCGGGGGACGATGGGTAGTGATGCTCTCCGACGTTAAGACGCGTTTTCTGACACTGTGCAGCGTCAGCTGAGGGGGATAAAGGACAGGGTCGCATCCTCCTGAAGGTAAGGTCAGAGCCGTGATGGTGTAAACGAGGAGGACCGACAAACAGTATCTTTTTTGCTTTAAGTGCATTTCCAGTTTCGGTGTTCTCTGCGTACAGACACAGTAGGACAGAACGAACAGCTGCCATGTTTTTGTACACTTCGGGAAACACACCTGTCAGCCAATTAGCCTTAATTATCCAGGTGGCGCGTGCTAATAGGACTCACCTCAGACTCCACCTTCATGACGGAAACAGATGAGTTAGACTCAAGTTACAGTGAAGTATTTAAAGGAAGTCTGTCAGACATACAAAACAGGCCCTCCAAAGAGTTCAGTGAATTTGTAAACTGCAAAAATGACACAGACATTTGTAGTGATTAGTGTTGTTTTGATGGTACAGCTAAATGCTCTATTTTTCAGTTCAAGAGGCCTGTTACAAAATGTTTCATGCCTTTGCAGATCCACTGGGATCTGTAAGCTGTGATGCACATGTGGAAATGACAAGCAGATGCATGATATTGGTAAAATTGCACTTATTTTTCTTAAGAAATTTCAGGTTGTTCATGGATGTTCAGGCGTTCACATGTTTTGCAAAGAGATAGTTTGCAAATGTATCCACTTTCATACTGTAATTTTATTTTTATTTTTGTCGCTAAAACAAAGATAAAAATTTGGAGTTGTCAGATTATTATGTTTTATACTGATGAGGTCAAATTGGGCTGTACGTGGCCACTGAACTAAACTTATTTTGACATCCATGATTTAAGGTGTAGCATTAGTAGTTTTACAGATTATATATTTCAGGTAAGGATTGATATACCTGTGAATGATGCCTCTGACTGAACAAGATTTATAAAATCGATGTACACAAGTCTTCACTTAACCCTCAGACCTAGAGCAGTTTTTGCAGTACCTTAACTTTACTAGGTTATTAGTTTGTCTAAATTATTTCTGTAGTATCAGTCTGATTCAGGAAAACCTCAGTTAAATTTGGTTTATTTTAAGTCCCAATTTTACATTTTCTTTGAGAATGAATGAATTTATTAGGAAAAGATACTGTAAAAATATGGTGTTTTGTTTAATGCGTTACCAATAGGTAGTTTATTTGAACATACAGTAGATGTTTTAGACTTCCAAATCAGTTGTGGTCCAGATCTAACCTTTCATTAAGAAAGTTATTGACTCAAATAAAGAAATTAGAATGAATTACTTCCACACAATTTCAGGGCCTAAACCCATTGTCTATGGAGCAGGGCTACAAACATATGGCCCCGGGACCAAAACTGGGTGTAATCCGGCCAGTGGGATGAATTTGTGAAATGCAAAAATTACACTGAAGGGTGTAACAATTAAGGGTATCCAAATTATTTTAGTTCAGAGACCACATACAGACCAAAGTAATCTCATGTGAAATAGACTGGTAAAATAATTGCATAATACTTATAAATTAAAACTTGAAAGTTTTCTCTTTTTTTGTGTGTAAAAAAAAAAGTCAAACTACATGAAAATGTGTACATTTACAAACTGTCATTTCACACGAAATGTGAATAACCTGAACAAGTATGAAATATTGAAATGTCTTATGTTACTAAAAGTTTTGTCCTTGTAGATCCACTGTGATCTGTAAGTTGTAATGCACATGTGTAAATGATAAACTGAGACTTAATATTGTTAAAATTGCACTTATTTTAACTTTGCAGTTAATATAGGTTGTACATTTTTGTCTGATGTTTTATTTATATCCACTAGAGGGAGACACTGTATTGCACTAAATCAGCAAATGGAGAGACTATTTTTCAAGAAGAATCTATCTATCTATCTATCTATCTATCTATCTATCTATCTATCTATCTATCTATCTATCTATCTGGCTGTCAGGCTGTCTGGCTGTCTGTCAGGCTGCGGATTGCAGAGTTCTACAGCAGTTTATATGCTCTGTATTCGTCTAGTGAAACTTTGCCAGATTTGCATCACTAATGAAGAAATATTAACTCTGAAGTACACATATAGTTTTCATGATACAGCATATTAGCATAACTACTTCTACTTAAAAACACAGCACATTAGAATACATTTAGCTTTTACATTCATTCTACCGAAGATTACAAAATCTATAAAATATACATACAACTACGTATATACAATATAATAGCACTTTATCATATGTCCTGAATATCTTGACCATTTCTCATTTATACATGTTTGTAAATAAATAAATAAATAAATATAAATAACCTGACTATAACCTGTAACCTATAGCCTAAACCAGGTCCTACTTCATAAATTTGATTACCCAATAATTACTGTCATTTTAAATATCATTTTATTGTAATTCCTTTTGTTCAACCACATGGACCAAGACTAAGTAAACCTTTTATTTCTTTTTAGATGCCACATTTGTTCTCTCTTACTAACCACTCTGACATTTTAACCTGTTTTCTCCAACTGAACCCACCACTTAACGTTGAAAAAAAAAAAGGTTTAGATAAATAATTTGTCATTTTAATTAAGGTAGTAAAGTCCCGTTGTCTTTGTCTCTCATGAGCAAAGAAGAAAAAAAAAATCTAATTTAAGTATATTGGACTGTAAAGTGTGTGCTCTGTCAATTAATAAAAAAGACTGGTGTAGTGATAGTGTCTGTGAACTGCTCAGCTAACCAAATACAAACACAGTTTGTGTTCCAAATCCACCATCTGACAATTAGTGACTCTGCCAAGCTGTGATCCCACATCACATTGTGGTCATGATGCTATCAACTGAGGCCAGACGGGTAATTTTCTCACAGTGTCTCACTTCTGAAGGCTCTTTTCAGCTCTACCTCAACACTAGGCTGGAGGAACGCAGTGAGGAATCAGACGAACCACACAGCCGTACACTTTAAACCACCACAATGTTTGACTGGAACAAACACACTTCACAAGGACGCCCTGAAGCTGCGAGGAGTCGGGTGGGGTGGAGGGGCGGGTTGATCAGTTGATGATGGGCGCGGCAGTGAGATGACTCATATTTGGAGTTGCCTAGCTACAGCCAGGAGTTGTTTTCTTTAGACAGCAAACGACTCAGACCGAGAGTACAGTCTGGATTTCATTGAGAGAGCAAACTATGTGGGGGTGGCATAAACACTGGGGTGGCACTGAGCCGGAAACAGGAGGAGCACAAATGTTCCCAAAGAGGACACCAAATCATGTGAGGAGAAACTTGAGTTAAATGTAGTAATGTCGGTGTGGCAAAAAATAAAGCATGAGGTCTACAAAAAGAGCGCTGGGGGTGAGGAAGTGGATCAAGAATGAAAACCCCTGGCTAGTAACCATGGAAACAGATCGGCTCAGCTAAATATGAGGAATTCTTCTTTCATTGAATGTAAACGGTGGCAGACTGAAGCTGTAGCGCTGCCTTCAGAAGTACAGTAGCTCACATCTACTGTACTAAATCCACCACGTCTACTCTATAACAGACTCCTGCAGCTGCTCCTATTTTATTTTCATTCAGACCACTGGCAGGCAGCCAGTTGGGAGCAAGCAAATGCTTAGAGATATGCCAAATTCTCTCAGCTATGTGTTCAGCGTATTCTTTGATGTCTAAATTTGATTTCAATTGCCCCTAAACTCAAAGTGTGCATCTGACTGACTTTACTGTTTAACCTCGCCTACATCTTCTTTTCTCATTATTTCTACATTTAATCCAGTTACACATGTGGTTGGCGTCATTGTGTTTATAGTACACCCACAAATATTCAGTTCAGTTCATCTGTTTTCTAGCATGTACATGTACATTCAGTATTGCCAAAGTGTTAGACCAAAGAAAAGCGATATCATTAATTA
Organism: Sphaeramia orbicularis; assembly: GCF_902148855.1. NCBI lineage: Eukaryota > Metazoa > Chordata > Actinopteri > Kurtiformes > Apogonidae > Sphaeramia > Sphaeramia orbicularis. The sequence continues at coordinate 42,891,791 of NC_043964.1, read as the reverse complement.
TTAGTAAATAATTCTTATGTTACTGACGGAAACATGGAGATGAGAGATTGAATGTTAACGGAAATTCCCTATAGAGGTTAACAGTATTGCTTTTTGTGTTTTTCAATATCTATCCAATATCCATCCATCCATCCATTTTTTTTGAACCACTTAATCCTTTGTTAGGGTCGTGGGGGTCAACACAGGGCTGACATATACAGTCAAACAACCATTCACCCTCACATTCACACCCACGGTTGATTCAGTTTGACCAGTTAACCTATTAAGGTGCATGTCTGTGGACGGTGGGAGGAAATACCCGAAGAGAACCCGAACAGACATGGGGAGAACATGCAAACTCCACACAGGAAGGCCCCTGCTGGTCAGTGTTGCACCACCATGCCACACTTATATCCAATCAAATAAATGAGTTTTCAGACACTACTCTGGTCTGGAGTAATGCCCCACCCACAGCCCATCAACACTGGAATGATTAAAGAGTATTTAGTTATTTAATGGTACAATCATATGGCACAGTGGTAAAATGATAATAAATGAAATGTTATTGTAGTTCCTTTATTTGATTATTACATTCATGCAATACAGCAAAGTTTTCTGTTAGAGGTATTTTCAATTTTAGATCACTGGTCGATAGGTCATGAGCTATTGTGAAGGCACTGTCTTTGTTGTTGTCATCGTTGCCGTTGTCTTCATTAGCAATTTCTTCTAACCGGTCGGATTCATTTCAAATTTTATATGTAGCTTCCTTGGGGCTCTGGCCCAATCCCAATTCACCCCTTAGCCCTCCCCCTTACCCCTACCCTTTGGTCCTTGCACTTGACATTAGCCTTTGAAATAGAGCTACAAGGGTTAGGGGTTGAAACATTCTCCTGTGAAATGGGACAACCCTTCATGACCTGCTACGTCATCAGCAGTCATCGATGATGCTGTTAACAGATGCGAAAACTTTGTTTCTGAAAGTATTCATCATGCCGTCAGTAGCTGTAACCATCTCTGTTCCATGGGCTTTGGTCATCTTTTTGCAGCTATCAACCATAAATCACAGAAATGCGATTTGTAACACATTGAAACGACATTAGGCGGTCCATCAAATGATTAAGTTGTTTATGAAGAAAATATGTACATTTGTGTGTTTCTTTCATCACATTGCTACACTTTTTGGCTGTGTTGACCTCCATGTTGTGGATGATTCGAACAGAGTTATGGGAAATTTTTGTGGTCCTGGAAAATCTCCATTTCAAGGGCTATACAGCCCTCCGCGTTAGCCCTTCCCCTCTGTCTAATTGAGAATAGGAACGACACTACCCCTTCACATGTACGCGCAAATCAGAGGGGTAGGGGTAAGGGGGAGGGCCACGGGGTGAATTGGGATTCAGCCAATGTCTGCGAAGTTTATTCACAGTTTTGAGAAATTCTGATGTGTTAATTTTCAACAGATTTTTGAAATGCTTATACTGGGCCATTTTTTGATGGTTTATAACATGGAAATGGTTAGAGATATCAATATAGTTATTATTGAACACTGATAGGAAGTAATATAAGGGCTTTCATTTCGGCTCATGACCTTTGACCTTGAATGACACTGAAGGGTCAAACTCAACGTCACCAATGTCTAGATTTCAACAATCTTCTCTGAAATTACTGATCAGATTCATTTTAAATTTTATATGTAGCTTCCTTGGAACAATATTTACAAAGTTCGTTTATAGTTTTGAGAAATTATGATTTTTGAATTTTTGAAATATAAAAAAGTTTGCCTTTGCTTGTAATGGTCCATATTTTGATGCTTATAATATTGAAATCGTTAGCGATATCAGTATAGTTACTACTGAGCACGGATGGAAAGTCATATATGGACTTTCATTTAATTAGTTGAGTTTTCCTCCAGTGAAAGTACCGCCCACTTCTACTGGGAGATTGATATCCTGCATTAAGACCGCAGGACTCTAACATATTGGCAAAACCTGACAACCTTGCAAATTCAACTTGTTATTGATGCTTGATAGAACATGACAGTGAGATACAGGGACATTGGTCCAATTTTTATGACAAATGCCAGTTTCAGATATCAGCCACTGAATAATAACTAGATGAATAACAATCCGAATCAGTATTCGTCGTATAGCTCTCTTACAAACTAGAAATGCAGCTATTGATTATTTTGTAACCAATAATCTATTAATTAATGATTATTTGAATAAGTAAAAATGTGAAAAAGACATGATAGAAGATTCCAAACAACTGGTCCTGTATTCCAGAACCAGCTGAGACAACAACCACAAAAGTATAAAAGTAAAAGCATATATAAAAATATCTATATAGAAATAACTACAATAACAATGGTAGAAAAGTATATATACAAATATCTATATGAACAATAACAATTAAGTCAAAGGACATCAACAACAATATGTGCACTGCAGTCTTCAACTAATTTGTATTCAACTTACTAACAACTTAAGATGGAACTAACACAACTTTATGTTGATCCTAGCATCATGTGAATCACAATAAGCTCCTATGTGAAACACAACAATGGAACCAATGTTTAGCAGCAGCAAAATTAAGGAAAAGAAGCTTCAATACAAGGAAAATTGTAATCAAACATATTTTTTTAATCAATTTGAGTCAATTTATCATTTCAGCTCTATTACCAACATTTCCCAGCAGAAACAAAAACCTTTAAATGATGAGTTATTGTGGAGTAGAAGGCCATAACATTAAGAGATACTGCGGTGCAGACCATATTTGGAAACATGAAACTTATGATCAACTTACTTAGAGGGAGAGGAAACTTTGAATGTGAGTTTCTCTGCTGCCGTTGTTATTGTGTCACTCCCTAGTATGATGCCGATGTGCAGTACATGTGTAGAACATGAGTGTATTTATTTCCAGAGCCTAGGGCCATGCACCATTAGAGTTACAGTTAGTTACAGTAGATAAGGGCACCTGAGTGAATGTAAGGGATGCAAATGGAAATTTGTCACTTCCTGCAATGACATGCCTGTGCAGCACCTCAGCATCAAAACCAGCTTGGTGACAGTAGGACTGTGTATGTGGACAATGTTTGACGTGTTACAATTACTCAATAGCCCGGGGTGAGGAGAAGGTTTCAACATGAGCCTACTGACACAGGCCTTTATGTTTGCTCTGCATCATTCAAAAGAACAGCGGCATCTAAAGACTGAAATTACCCCTGCAAATCCTGTTTTTAGTCTGTTTTTATCAAAGGAATTTAGAAAGCTCAGAGCAGGGTGCGACGTTGTGTAAGACACAGGGGCAATGAGCAGAGTGAGACAGTCGACCACAGACAGAGCTTTACTATTGTGTAAAGCAGCAGTGACTTGGCTGTGGTCAGGCTCACTCCCCTGGCATGTAGGCACCGCTCTGCTGGATTTGTTTCTCACAGCGGTGTTGAAATAGTCTCTCACTGTGGCTCTTCACAAACACCTTCATTAAGAGATTTCGACATTACTCAGCAGCATTAGTGAACTGCTACAGGAGTCTTTATCCATCAAATACCAGTAACAGTGTTTCAGGTTCTGTCTCATTGTCATTGTATGTTAAATATGAAGACATTTTTCATTTCTAATCTGTGAACAGATTAGATCAGGGCTGTCAAACTCATTTTAGTTCAGGGGCCACATACAACCCAACATGATCTAAAGTGGACCAGACCAGTAAAATAATAACATAATAATATATAAATGATGCCAACACCAAACCGTTGTCTTTGTTCTAGACTGAAAAAGCTAAAGTTACATAATGAAAATGTTTACATTGACAAATTATCCTTTAAAAATTGTGAATAATATGAACAACTATGAAGAATTGAAATTTATTATGAAAAATAAGTGCAATTTGCCTCCACTTATCACTTATTGTCCACACAGGTGAATTACAACTTACAGATCAATGGATCTACAAATACACAAAACATTAAGTAACAAGCAGAGTATTGTGAAAATTTAACTTCTCTTAAGATATTTCAGGTTGTTCATATTTGTTCAGATTATTCATATTTTTTGTGAAAGGATAGTTTGTAAATGTAAACATTTTCATGTAATGTTACTTTTTTACACGAAAACAAAGAGAAAAATTTTGTTGTCAGTGTTTATAGGTTATTATGATAGTATTTTACTGGTCTAACCCACTTGAGATTGAATTGGGCTGAATGTGGAACCTGAACTAAAATGATTGTTAATTTGTTAAGTGTAATTTTTGCATTTCAACAATTTATCCCACGGGCCTGAATGGACCCTTTGGCGGGCCAGTTTTGACCCACGGGCCATGTATTTGACACCCATGAATTAGATCATACTTTAACAGTGACACTTTTAATAATAGCCTGCTCATTGTGCGCTGGCAACTGTGTGAAACACTAGCTACCATTAGTTAGCAAACGTCAACAAAAATAACACAGATTCCAACACAAACATCACTCAAGCCTATGTTAACAAGATGCTGACTAAACTTTACTTACATGCCAGTGGTGTCATTAATAACATTGATAAAAGTGTTTTGAATATTACACATTGTACCTTTAACTTTTCTCAAAGCTATTAATGTGTAAGTATAGATGTGTTTCCATCCACTTGCTTTTATTCACATTTGTATGTTAAAAAACTCAGTTGGAAGCACTAACATTTGGCAGGGGTGGAAGAGCTGTATCATTAAATGGTAAATGTGAGACAGATTTACTTACGGGCGAAAGTAAGTAGCTGGGATAGGCTCCAAGCGACCCCGTGACCCTAGTGAGGATAAAGCGGGTTCAGATAATGAATGAATGAATGAATGAATAAGACAGATTTAGTGAATAATCACATGTGTGAATACAAGAGTGACATATTGCAAAAACACCACCATGCTGAAGCTGCAGAAAGAAAAGTTAGACATTTTATGAAATACTATATTTAATGGGCAAAGTTTTAAGCCATGACGATAATGATAACAATGAAGAACCAGCTTTTAATGTTCATATAATCCTACCATTATATTCATTTAAAAAAATTTTTTACTGATTATCTGAAAATTTGGTTAAAAATTTGCATTACATATCTGCCATTATCAGCCTCATAAACAATTAATAGTTAGAAGAGAACTAACAGCACTAGGACCAACTGTTCTTTTCCTTCTATAATATTACCAAAGCTCTGTTCACGCGGAACTAGTATAACCTAGCGCATTTGCATGGGACATGCAAAGTCTGTTTTAGACTCATTTACTGACATTATTCCCCTTGTTCTGATGTCAAGAGCAGTTTCACCACCTACAAATATGTAACTGTTCAAACATAGAAAAATGTTCCTTACTGTAGCTGTCATATCATGCAACTCATCTTTTAAAATTTTGCTCTTTTGAAAGATTTAGATTAGTTCTTTTTGTGAACATATTTGTTATATAACAACATGAGCCTCCTGGATTTCCATCTAGAAGACTTTCAAAACTTTGGTTTATTATCACCATTACCTTTATTGTCCAAGAAAAAGGCTGAATAAATCTGTAGCAGAAACAAAAAAACTGTTCTATTCCACCAATTTACAGAAATGTTGATTTGCATGGGACTAACATTACAACTGGACCTCTGTCAGTCACAGTCTAATTTTTACTTAACAAATTACAGACATACTAGAATCAGATGGGATTTAGATCATTACAAATAAACCAAAGGCTCACAGGTAATACTATTCCCTTGTGAATAATGCTTAAGTCATACACAAACCTCAAATTACAGCCCATGTTGTCCTCCTGTATGCCAGCCAGTGCAGCTGATTGGTGTTGTATGTTTCCTAACTTAACTGTAAAGTTCAGAGTTAGCCTGAGGCTCTCCAGCTTTAAACAAAGTAAAAATCTTTTCCAGGCTCTTCCTTGTTTTCATGGAGCTGCTCTGGACTGTACAGGTTCTTTATGGGAGATTTACTTGTGTGCTAACATAAAGTTTGTGTTAAAGTCTGTATTGTGCTGGAAGCCAATTGTCTGCAATAACAGCATTGATCGCTTCAGTAAAAAGAGGCAGAGGCATTGAAGAGCTCAGGAATGGGGTGAGATTTTGTATTCATCCTCATGCCCTACCCCTCCACTAGGTTTCATGAAAATTGCAGTGGTTTTTATGCTTCAATGACAGATGAACAAATAACACTGATCGTATACAATCCTGGGTGAAGATAATTACAGATGTAGTGGATTTCTAACAGTAAACCTGACTGGTAATCTGAAATAGAGAAGCTGTAGTAAAATGTTGCTCCATTACAGGAGTTATCCTCTTGGCAGGTCACATAAGTAATACTCTGCAAAGGAAAGTGTCAGTGTAGTGTGGTTTCAGTTCTGTGTACTTCAGGGGACTTCAGACTCAGCCCTGCATCCAGCTCTTTAATGATGCCACCGTGTGCAGTAAACTGGAACTAATAGAACCATCCTGAACCAGCCAACCCTGAGAAAGGTTCTCAAGGAATCACCATTAATACTTATGCACACAACACTTGGCCTCCCAGACAATATCACAACTGTTCCTGTGTCTTTATGACTCTGGTTTTTCCAGTACTGATCAGCAGAGGCAGCACCACAAAGGGCTGTTTGTTGAAAAAGCCACTCCATTGGTCTTCTTCAACAGTTTGCAGCCATGTGATTTGTTGACTTGTGTTTGGAACTAAAAAAACCTTGTCGCGGCTTAGGTCCTACCCCACCTCCCTGATACATACAGCAGTAGACAGTGGCGTGGTCAAAAACCCACTCAAGTTTTACTCCAAAAAAATGATAGCTGACTGACGTGTGACTCATGCCATTTCCTCTCCCAAAAATACCAAGAACTGCAAAAACCTTGATTGTTGCGTAACTTCAGTAACAAAAAGTAGTTTTTGCTCCACAGGCATGTACACTAGATTCACTGTTATTCCTGCTGCTTTCTGTAAAGTTATGCTGCAGGGATTAGGTAGAGGGAGTGCCGCATCACTGTTTCTGGTACATTACAAACCATGGCTTACCTCACCTGCAAGGTGGGGTCCACACGCCCAACAGAATCAGGTCCGATCACATTCTTCCCCATCATTTTTTCTCACTCTCTGCGTCTCTCTATAGCTTTTTTATGCTCCATATCAACTTCAGATTTTATCTCACAACCAGCCCTAGTCGCATGTGTCACTGTTTTTATGTTAAGTCAAACTGTACTTCAGCCTTGGTTGGGTTATGAGCTAATGAATGTATGAAGGGAGTTGGCTGACATGAATGGAGATGTTTGTATTGGCTACAGGACGCAGATGTGGTGACGGTTTTGACAACCTTAAACCATTTTAATCCAAACCTAAAATTCTGAATTTCGATGGCTTGACATTCTTTCCCATGGTTCAAATGCTGATATTTGTATGTTGATGAAGGTTTGTGATACTCAGGCTGCTGAACATGAATGTATGAACATTTATTCATACCTTTTTAATAAAAGCGTATTGATTGTGGCTTCCTTGGAGTTCAATAGTTGTCATGGAAATTAGTGATGTGCATAAAGCACACAGACCTGAAGTGTTACCATGGCAGAGACAGTATTTAGTGGTGTCTATGTTTAGCATTCCAGCGTTCTTAGTCTCTCTGCACTCATATGAAAAAGGTTATTTTCCATGACAACAGTTTAGAAATACACACTATTCTTTGCAGGTTTCATGAAAGGAAAAGTGGCTTTGTCTCATTCCTAAGAAAGAGGTCAGTGAATCGTGTGTATATAAACTCCTGACCCTGCTCATGTTGCCCTGTTCAACCCCACAGCAGGCTCTGCTGCCTTGTAAATTATGTCTGCAACCTGTTATTATCTTGCCGGCTCATACCTGAGGCCGAAGAAGCCTGACATGATACTGACAACCAGGTACTGAACTCTGCTGAGCTGGTGCCCTTGACTCACACTTGTTTGGCATGTTCGTGTATTGGCATATTTTTATACCCATCAGAAGAAAACAAGTGACCTCAGTCTCACAGTCCGCACCCAGATTATTTTTATCAGCATGTATCTGCTTGTGTATATTTGAATTTCCTGCCTGATTTTTTTCATTACTGTTGGTGTGCAGATTTTCCATTAGCTGAAGTCTCATCTTAATTGTTGTCTCTGCCTAAAACTTGACAGGAAAGCTTTGTATTCGAGAAAATTCAGTTTCAACAGGGCCTAAGATTTGTGGCTGAGGGTTGAAAAAGTATTTAGATCCTTTACTCCAGTACTAATCCTTTTTATAACATACTTTGAAATTACTTAAATATTGCTGCATTAAATACCTTATTTAAGTAAAAGCATTATCTACAAACTGTGCACAAAGAAAAATACACATGTAGTACATGTGCACAAACACTGCATCTAGGGAGTGACACAATGTCACAGGCACTAGAGAAGGAACTGAAACACACAGACACACACACACTCACACACACACACACACACACACACACACACACTCTCTCTCTCTCTCCCTCTCCCTCTCTCTCTCTCTCTCTCTCTCCGTTAGTAAGCTTATCATAAGTTTCATTTTCCAGTGTGTATTTCTGTTGTGCCCTTTTGCTCCACACTAACTCATTATTTGAAGGCATCTTCAGCCTTTGAACCCCAGTATGAAAACAGCAATAATGGACTTCTCTTGTAATGAAACTAGATTTGTGGGTGTACAGACACAGTTGTGTTAACCACATCTATTACAGAAATTCTTTAAGTGGTTAATATACAGTGGGGGACGAAGTATTCAGATATGTAACTTTAGTTTAAGAGCAAATGCCACATTGTGAAAATGCTTCACTACAAGTTAAACTTCAAAGTCTTTAATAAGAGTATGCATTGCCAGTAAAATGTAGTCCTTGTGCGGTAAAATGGTTTCTGTCACTTCTGTATTAATGTATGTGTTGTATTTTACTGCTGTACGTGTTGAAGTTTGAGCTCATTTTATGTACTTTATTTGCTTTTAGTTTAATCTACAGTAATCCATCATTTTCTATAAAATCATCATGTAATTGTAGTGTGACAACCATGTATCTCTAAAAAGTCTAGGGATGGACCAATATATCAGTTGGACATTGATATCTAAATTTCTGGTATCACCCAATTTCAGTGTCGGTATATGATATATACGGTATATACATATATATATATATATATATATATATATATATATATATATATATATATATATATATATATATATATATATGGTATATTTTTTCGCAAATGTCAGATGTAGATATTTATCAGCTATGTTATAATAAAGGCCTGTCATAAATCTGTATGTTTGACTCTGTGTTCATTCAAAGATAATGTGAGGAAGGATTGAGCAACTTTAAAATAAATAGTATTTTTAGTTATATAATGAATAGATCTTTGCTAAGGGAAGATAACTTACAACAAAAACAAAATAAAAAAGCAGAAAGTGAGAATGATATCAATTACCAGCCAGATTGTCCTTGTAATTATAGGTATTGGCCAATAAATTTGCAATTGATGCATCTGTTAAAAAAAAGCAACAACAAAAAAGCAGAATTTTCATAAGTTCAGAAAGAACAGGCCTGTTTTCAGCTTTGGGTTTTTAAAGACTTTATTTATCAAAGAATGAGGAGAATTTTATCAACCCATTAAGGACATTCAGAATCAACCCCTGTGGAAATACATGGTTTTCAGAGATGTGATGTGTGATGTGATAAAATTACACACATTCTTTACTGAAGCAGAAGTACAGATACAATCCACATAAAAAAGAGAGACATTGTGTAAAATGTAAATGCAAACAATGCAGTGATTTGTAACTCCGATGAATCTGCAATGTCTTCACAGTAGATCACAGAAAAACACATCAAATGTTTAAATATGAGAAACAGTTCAGGTAGTTTTGAATGAGATGGATGCAACAGTATGGATGGGGGCAACAAATGGATGGAAAACTAAGTAGTACTAAAAATAAAGAGCTGGAGGAACATTTTGCAACGAATTTGATGAAATGGCAACAGGTGGATAACATTTAACAAAGAGTATCTTCTAGAGGCAGAGTCTCTCAGAGAAGGTTTACCAATCTGCAAAAAAATGCATCTACAAATTGTGCAACATTTTCAGAATGTCTTTGAATACCTTATCATCTACAGGACAAATGCTCAGTTCAAAAGCCGATATGTCTGTTGGCATGAAGTACCTAGTACCTATAGAATGGACACCTTCCACACTGGGAAAGCTGAGAGATTTTAGACAAACATGTGCTCCCATCTAGATGAAATCTTTTTTCAAGGAACACCTTGAATACTTCAGCAAAACATCCTAATCTGTTTAAGATAAGATATGCCTTTATTAGTCCCACAAAGAGAAATTCCAGGTTCCAGTTCCAGTTTACTGCATTTATTACATAAGAGCAGGACTTCATATAGTAGAAGAGTCCGGGTCCTAAACTGGCCTGCCTGCGGTCCAGATCTTTGACCAATGGAAAACCTTTGGAACATCATGAAACAAAAAATCTGACATAAAAGACCCAGGACAACATTCCTCTCCTTAAACTCCCATCACTGGATCTCCTCAGGATGTTACACAGTGGTAAACATGGCCTGTCCTGACTTTTTAGAGGTGTGTTACTGTCATCGAATACAGAACGACTATATATTTTTTCTTAACATGGTATATTTTGTCAGTTTAAAGATTTGATATGTTTCCTGTGTTCTATTGTGAATAATACATGGGTTTATAACATTTTCAAATCATTGCATTCTGTTGTCATTTTACAGAGACCTCCAAACTTTGTTGGAATTAGGGCTGTGGTTGCATGACATTCTGGTAAAAGTATAAGTAGGCCTGGTGATTCAGCTGATTTAAATGCTTCAAATAAATGTTTACAATTGCAAGCTCTGAAATGTACTCAAAGAATAAAAGTAAAAAGTACATACATGTACTTCTCCATTGATTGTAACTGTGCAAAGCTACTGAACCTCCCATCATCCATTATATTGTTACATAGTTCTCCAGCAGGGCATCTCAAAAATCACTTTTCTGTTCAGATCACGGTGTTATTTAAACCAGTTAATCTCCAATAGCCCCCCCCCCAAAAATTTCAGCAAACTCTGTCAACGTTTGACCCCCCCCCCCCCGCCCACCGCGAAGTATGAAGGGCCCATCAAAAAACGTCAAAAAAAGCCAAAAAATGCTGTTTTTAAATGCATTACCATGCTTAATGGATACTAAATGGATACTAGAGCGCTTAAAGTAAAGACATCCATACTGCGTCACATGTGGTACCTGACTGAGTCTCTTGTGGTACTAAGTCTCCTTGATAAAGAAGTACCAATAGAAACCAAACACGCCATGGCAAGACAACTGCAGGCCAAGCCCAAACCTGCAGTATTCACTAGAGGCATGGACAGCAGCCTGACCTGGATGATCTTGTGGGACCCCAGTCCTGGCTGATATTTAACCTTCTAGGCATGGATGGGGCATGGCTGGAAGCACCCCCCAGAGCAGTGGGAGGAAGAGCCACAGTACAGAGAAATGAGGGCTATGGTCTCAGGTGACATGGTGGTGCAGTGGTTAGTACTTGTGCCTCACAGCAAGAAGGTGCTGGGTTCGATTCCAACACCAATCGATGGGGGTGGGACCTTTCTGTGTGGAGTTAGCATGTTCTCCCCGTGTCTGCGTGGGTTCTCTCCGGGTACTCCGGCTTCCTCCCACCATCCAAACACATGCACTGATAGGTTAATTGGTTAATCTAAATTGCCCATGTTTGTCTCTGAGCTAACTGTCGTTAACGATGCTGCAGAAAGAGGTGTTAAGGGCACCCAAGATTATGCCAGTTCAGCCATGGATGGTGCCCATAGAGGGAACATCGTCTTAGTGTCTGGTTCCCACAGAATCAAGCTATCAGAGTTTCTCAAGAATGAAATGGAAGAGAAACTATTGAGCGAGTAATATCTGAATAAATTGTGAAATGCACATGTATGTCCAGATTATCAGAACCATGTCATCATTAAAGTCTTTGATTTATGCAACCTTAAATCTTGTATTTAGCCTTATTATTTAAGTGTTCAGCTATATTTGTCTTTAACTAAAATCTGTATTTTGCTGAAAAGGAGGTTAAGAAAATAAACATTGTGCTCAACTAGATTTACTGTTCTGAACTTCTTTCTATTTCAGGTTTTTAGCCTATAATTGAGTTATTTTATCTTAAGATCACCTTTTTTCATTTATATAGAACCTGATACAATAACCTATGAAGTTGATATTACAGGGACGCTGTAAAATACCAGAAAAAGCAGTACGTGGACACTTAAGACCTCATTATATGTGATTTTCTGGGTTAAAATGAGCGTTTTTGGGGTTTTTTTGACAGGCCCTTCATACTTTGTGGGCGGGGCAAACGTTGACGGATTTTACTGAAATTTTTTGGGGGGGCTATTATCATGTTGGAGATTAACTGGTTTAAATAACACCATGATCTGAAGAGAAAAGGGATTTTTGAGACGCCCTATTCTCCAGGTCGCAAATATCTCATCAATTAGATGATAGATGAAACAGGCTCTGTCTCACGAGCCCCTGGGGGAGACAGCGTGTCTCAATCTCACTCGCAACGGTTCTGGCGCGGGAGGGGCGTGGAGGAAGGGTGAGGAAAACACCTCTGTGGGAGGTCCTCTCAGCCTCAAATTCGAACCCGCGGAGGAACTGGCCACCCAGAACATCTGGTCGGCGGAGGCTCTCTGAGGTGGGTCACAGAAGCTGGTTGTTCTAGGAATATTAATTTGGATCCACACTCAGCCATAGGTGATACTATGACCTATGGCTGAGTGTGGAGTTAGAGGAGTAAAGCAACAATCATGGACCGCTATCCCCCGCTCTGACCAACAATCACAGACCACTATCCCCCCGCTCAAACTGACAGTCACGGACACTCCCCCCCAGTTCTGACAGATTGTTTTCAGTGACTTTCTTGTAGCAAGGGCCCAACATGATTTTGTTTCAGGGGGCCAAAACTGGTAGCAATGCCCCAGGGTGATAGTAATACCCCTCAACGCTAGAAGCCACCAGCCATAAAACTGAATAAAGATGACGAAGAAGTCTGATCTGAGCCACTGTAGAAACATGGCAAAGTTTCTGTCCTGTTCTTCATTTAAGAACAGATTCATTTACTTACTGCTGAAATTTCATATTTATTTCCTTCTCATTGTCAATATTGATACCAGTGATCAAATCAAAGAGAGTGATCAGATCAAATCGAACGTGATTAATCGATTCAGAACCTTATGAATCGAAATCAAGTGTTATTGTGCCATCCATGTAGGTTGAAATCTGTCTTGATGTTGGGAAGGCATGGTATGCTGCAAAATAAAAATTAATTGCAATTTCAAATGGTTTGAAAATATTAGAAGAAAACTATGTATCTGAAAGCTCTACTTTGTGGAGTGGTTGTACTTTGGTACTTCCTACATCTTCTTGAGTAAAACTATCTAACTTCATTTCACCACCTGCAGAACGGACCTGGTTCTCTATGAATAACCATATTAAAAATAGTCTTTTACTTCCTTTGGACATCTTACACTGAAAGGCTGCTTTTAGGCTGTGAGACATGTTTGGCGATGTGGCTCTTTTCACTATTAATGTCAGTAATTTACCACAGGAATCTAAACCACACTGTTATTTTGAAACATCCACGGACAATGGCATCAGTGATCTCAGTGACTATCAAGCAAATGTTATTATGTGCCATTATGTTATTACGTTCTGCCGATATTGGTAGATAAATTATTTCCAACAAAATACATGTGATCTGATCTAAAGGCAGATGACTTTGACTCATGATGGCAGTGGAGCTGTCATCTGCCATGAAACAATGACCGTGAGTAAAAATGAATTTACAGCCATGTGAAAAGTCTCCAACAGCCTCCCCTCCCCTCCCCACCCCATCCTCACCCCTCAACAAAATTCTTCCCTCATTGGCCTCATGTCCACCAACTCTTTCCATCTTCCTCTCCGTCAGGGTCACTCCCTCCCTCCACTTCCCTCCTTCTTTCTCACTCAAGCCATGACTTGCACTCGTTTTGTCCCCACCTCTTTCTCCTTCGCAACCAACAACATTCCTTCATCCTGAAACTCCTTCCTCAGCAACAAAAGCGGGAAAAGACGCTGGGTGGTGATCTGGAACAAAACCACACTTACGCTGTAGCCTGAGTGTGTGTGTGACTGTTTATATATACAACAATGTAACTGTGATTGGCTGCCGTCTGTCGCCATGGCAGCACTTGCAGAGTCTTTGTCAGTGTCCAGTGTTGTGGGAGTTCCCCCTACCACCACCACCAACCCTTCAAACATTAAAGTGAGTCATCAACTTAAAAATCACTGCCATCAGCCGAGTGACAAAGACATGAGACACCAAATAAACAAAACATAGAAAAAAAATGGACTGCCTTCCTTAGCTGCAAGAGATGTTGAAATAGTTTAAGCTGTTGCATGTGTGTAAGGTAAGACAAAAAAAGAAGAGGAAGAAGAAGAGAGGGTGGGACGGGGGAGAAAGCAAAGAGGAGAGGAGGAAGGGGGAGGAGAGAGAGCTTATGTGATCAAGCAAGTGCGAGGTTTGTCCTGGGGTGTGGACTTAAAAAGAGGGCAGGGTAAAAGTGGGCGGATGGGTATTTTCTTGTGTTTGTGCGATTCGACTCTGAGTCTGAAATTTGTATCCTTGAGAGAAGGAGGGATTAGACTTTAAGAGACAATCAGTCAACTAACGGTAAGTCAAACTTCATTCTGTACTTCTCTTTAACTTTCTTCAGATATTCTTATTTATTCTCGGTGCTTGTACTGATAGATGAATAGGAGTTTGCTTCTTTTTATTTAAGAACCAAACACTGGTCAAGGCAAAAGTAAAGGCAACTTTACTATTGCTACTATTACTTTATTATTGTCCAGGTGAGGCTGCATTCCAGATGTGTTCATTTCCTACAGTTCAAATATTACATGTTTAAAAAGACAGGTTTTCTTTTGCCTTTCCTCTTTGTATTTTTCCCATTATAAAACTGAGCCTCAACTATTTATATTGTGTTTCATTCAGTGGAAAATAAGCCACATCCAGACCAGATCCACGATGCAGGAACATTTGACATGTCTTGTTTTCAGAAAAGACAGTTTTGGAAGACATTCAATCGTACAGTGCCACATGAATGTTTTAAATTAAAGCGTCCAATTGCCAAGCATTGGACTTCAGTTGTTATTTTTTCCATCCTGAAGTTGTCCATTAAAGTTTGGTGAAACGACTCCAGAGCACATCAGTATGTCTGCACACAGGCCTTCAGGCAGACTCCCTTCAGAAGCACACACCAGGTCAAGGTCTAAGTGAATTGTTCTCAGAACAGGTTTAAGGTGCGCATCTGTAGATGTGCCAGGCGTAGTCACATGTATGACCAGTATGCCCTGGCACTCCGTGGCGGCGTATGCATTCTGTTGCGTGTGAGTGAGCTGGCGAGCACGCAGGAGTGTGTGTATGGACCCAGCCCTTGACCACTCCTTTAGCGTGGAGAGAACCAGTACATTCCAGATGTGTCTTTTTCCTCCTGCTCACGCCCAGTGCAGCCTCCGGATGCGGCTGAGCATAGTTCTCATACATGTGACATTGTAAAAGATAACACCGAGCCAGTCTCTCAATCCTGGTGCCACCTACACGGGAAAGTCTGACAATAGGTTCAAGCAATATGAGATTTAAAGAACAGTAGGAAGAAGATTATTTTAGTAGTTTTACTGGCAGCAGTGTGTAGATCGTATTGTACCTCAATCTCTGGGCGTGGGCCAGGTAGGCAGGCGTTTTCTACAGTTATTATAAGGAGTGGCCTCTATTCTGAAACTACAAAAGACAAGTCCTAACTCATCTTCTCATCAAGAACTTCCCTCCATAAAACTCTTTCAAACAATACGTGTTTCCCTCCAAATGAGCCGACTGTGTTACTGAGCTCCGTCCTCCACACACACGCCCCAAACACCTCTGCCTTTATCCTTTTTCTGATTCTTAATGATCTTGTATTCTATTTGCAGATTTTTAACTGGGAGCGCGTTAGCTGTAACTCAAAGTAATTAGAAGTTGTAAAGCCACGCCCTGAGTGGGTGCCAGGGTTTGACATTTGCGTGGTGCTCTGAATGTTGTGTGTTTGGAGCTGTCATTAATGGCTTCTATCCTCTTAACATCCACTTTTTTTCATGGAAGTGTTTCATGGGAGGCCAAAAATGCATGAAAGGGAACATCTAATTCCTGTGTTTACCATGTGGCTGAAACACAATCAAGTACGTCACTGCTCAAATAAATCCATGTAAGGAGTGTCTGTTACTAGACAGTAGGTGTAGATCCGTTGGTATTTGTTCTTTACTTGATTGAATTACGACAAGTGTGTGTGTGTGTGTTTTCTTACATTCGCTAGCCTTCCAGTTATGTTCATCTTGCCTAATAAACTGTGGAAGGTGGTTTGACAGGTTTTTCCCCATGTCACTGTCTCTCCAGCTAAGTCATCATGCTGATTCTCCTTGCTGCGATCTTTGGCATTCACATCATAGGCATCATCCTCCTCCTGGTAGCTACCATTGACAATGTAAGTAAGACTGTGGTTCGATTTCTGCCTTTTAAACGCTGCAGTTTGATTGGAGCACACCTGCACAGCACGCCGCTATTACCCTTCTGCACACACAAAGCCTGCCTTCTGCCTCAAGGCATAATTACCCCTCTCTAATCCCTAACTTCCTCCCTAGTTTCAGTGTTAAAATTACTACACTGAGGAGTTACGCGCATTTGTAACACACTGATAGACAGCGCAGAGTCCAGAGCGATGAGTGATTGGCTGCTCACCTCTCTTTCAACACTTGAGGCCTCATTCTTCCCCTCATCGTCGGCCCGCTCTGCTCTCCAGAGCTGCATATTTGACATTTCTTTGTGACAGATGAACCGACCACAGTGTTGTCACCACCAAGTGGATCTGTGTGCACATGTAAATTACCAGCAAAGTGTCGGCTAGACCTGCACATTCTATACATGTATGCATAAATATGTGAGATTCCTGCCTGTGTTGCGGTGAGCGTAACATGCGTTGTTAGCACATTGTTCCGTCTGACTGTCAACCTGATTCGTCTCCATGTTACAACACAACATGCCTCCTCTCATGTATTGGTTTCAGGTTGTCTGAACATATTTAACCTCTGGTATTCCAGTGACTAAGGAAAATGTTTATCTGTCTGTCCTCCCCATTAGGCCTGGTGGATGACTGATAATATGTCCACTGATGTGTGGGCCAGGTGGATACAGGTGAACGGAGTATGGAACTACACTGATCTTCCCACGGGTTCACACTACCCATCCGGTAAGCCATACACCCACCCAGTCAAAGAAAGATGCATGCAACACCTGCAGCACCAAAACACTACAAAAGAACCAGCTAAAAAAGCAGATGATGATCCCAAGTGAATGCAGCAACCAAGCAAGATCAGTGTATAAAACAGATCGGTCTGCATATGTCCAGTGTGTTTCAGATACGCTACAAGTCATTATCAGGGAACATGTAGGTGTATAATACATTAAATGCACTAAAAAATGTCTTAAGGTACGTTATTTCTTCAAACACGTGGTAAAGCTGGGGTTTGCAGTGTTCAAAGTGCATTCATTTTCTTTCATATTTCTCAAACGTCAAAGACAGTAATGCAGTTTCATGAAAGTAAAGAGTTTTAGTTTATACATTATTTACAACACTGGACGTACAAAACACACAAATACCATGTGTTTCTTTGCCGGGCACTACCAGGAGCATGTTTTGAAGTCCAAGAACATTTGAGATGTTTAAAAGTTGCATTCCTGCCATTCCACTCTGCAGCTGATGTTTGACGTTGCTGCTGAACGTTAACATTTCCCGGGTGTGTCGGTGTAATGCAGAGCGATCTGCACATACTCCTTTACAAACACTCACACACACTCCAGTTCCTCCCAGCTTCCTCATTGTGTGGCTCTCTCTGGCTCCCCCTGCAGATTACCTCCAGGCGGTGCAGGCCAGCTCAGTGCTTGCTTGTATATT
The DNA here is from genome assembly GCF_902148855.1 of Sphaeramia orbicularis. Lineage (NCBI taxonomy): Eukaryota > Metazoa > Chordata > Actinopteri > Kurtiformes > Apogonidae > Sphaeramia > Sphaeramia orbicularis. The sequence continues at coordinate 42,873,782 of NC_043964.1, read as the reverse complement.
CTCCATCCTGGGCATCTTTGTGTTTGTGGCTCAGCTCTTCACTCTGGAAAAAGGAAAAAGGTTCACCATCTCCGGCATCTTCCAGTTCCTTGCATGTAAGTATTTTATATTTTTTGTTTTTATTTCTCTTATTTCTTTCCATTGATATTTAGCTTAAATGTTGTGTCTGTCTTTGCCTTCACCTCATCGTTTGCTTCACCCCAGGCCTGTGCATCATGATCGCAGCCTCCATCTACACAGACATCTTCCACCGTAATGAGAAATTTGGTTGGTACGGCCACTGCTTCATCCTCGCATGGATCTCCTTTGCTCTCACATTCATCTCCTCTATCACTTACTTTGTGTTACGCAAGAAAACAGCATGAGAAGGACACTAGTACTAGTAAGAACCAGCCCAAAATGTCTATCTGGACTTACCCTTTCAGCTGGAATATGAATATTGTTTTGTTCTTGAACATAATTCTTGACATAATTCATATATGATTCTAGGATAAATTAAGATCAATTGATGTCTATGGCTAATAACAGGCAGATTGAACAACGTAATCTGTGTTCTGTATCTTTTATGTATATTTACATGAGGATGAGTTTTTTTTTAATGAAAAGGGGCAAGTTCACTTGTGTTTTTTTTTAATTTTGTTATTTTTTCATCAACCTTAATTCGCATATCTGCTCTGGTTTTACTTCATGTAATGTGTCTGATAAAATAGAGATTAACTGCAATGTAGATTTTTTTAAGTATTTGGTAATATTGTACCTATTGAAAATCTGAAACGCTATCGTGCCATGTACATTTGTGTAATCTAATAATAAGACTATGCAATGATATAAAATGTAAACTTGATACAGTTGAGTTTGCTTTGTAATTATTTGCTATTAGAAAGAAATCAACTTTGTTTTTGTATAGATGCACAAAGCCACAGCGTATCCACTCGACGTTTGCTGGATGATCTGACCCTGCTCAGGATTATTACACTGTTGTACTGTATTAACAGATATGATAAAATCCAGTTTAGTCAGAAGAATTTTAGTTTATTCCGGTTCAAAATGTAAACAGTATCTGAATTACACTTATACCACTTGTAGTAAATCATCTTTTAATCACAATAACACAAAATAACATCAACTCCAACTTATATCACTAATATGTCACACTTATATTCAAAATAAACACTTTTTCCCCACACACATATGCAACTTCCCTGATGATATAATGTGTAAATATGTTTTGTTTCCTACAATGCAATTTAATGTTGCTACTGTTATTTCTCATTATAGATGACAATGATTTTTATGATATTAAAAGTTGATTTAAAACCAGTCATTGTTTTATTTTTCTGTTGCTCTGGTTCTCAAGATTAAGACAAATTCATGTGAAGGTTTTTTTAATTTAACAAGTGACCTGTTTCAACAGGAATCAGTCTCTTCATCAAGTTTATTTGATATGAACTTCACTTTTTTTCTTGTTGTAGTTAACAGGGATGATGTACAGAAAAATATTAATCTTAGAGAAAAAAAATGTGTTGCACCAGTTTAGCTACAGGTTGATTTCCATCTGAAGTCTGACGAAATACAAAACATCCACATTTCCAAAGAAGCATCTACAATTTGGGAGATGTCTGACCACACCGTGCCTCCCACCCTCAGCCCCCAGTACAATCACATAAAAACACTCACATACAGTTACAGTGGGTTTCTAGGCTGCATTTGTGCTGTGCTCAGGTTACAAAACATTTACAGTTCAGACCCAGATATTACCAGGATGTCTCCATTTGTCATTCATCATTAGAACAGTTATAATGGTCAGAGGATTCAGTGGGTCACTGAGCGGCCTAACTGTGTAATTCAGAGCACAGGACAAACAATAAACTGCACTGTGATAATAACAGTCATAGAAAAACTCTGGATTAGCAGCTTAAAGTGGGCTGAAGTCTTCCTCTGTCCTGTATCTGGGACACATGTCCTCCTGGTGTCGTGGCTGGGGCATGTGGCCAGAGATGGAGGGGGTCGGCGAGGGAAATGGCGAAGGGAGGGACGAGCGGTGGAAGGGAGATCCAGGCGCAGGGTGGGAGGGAGGAGGAGGAGGGAAGGAAGCGGAGTGTTGGAGAGGAAAGGAGTAGGAGTGGATGAGTCTTGGAGAGGACGAGGAAGAGGAGGACGGTGGTAGTTTAATGGACGGGGGCTCATAGTAGGGGGACAGGTGGGAGATGCGAGGGGGAGACGAGGGACAGGCCAGTGTGATGGCCGGATTCGGAGGGGTGTAATAAGGAGCAGGGGGGAGGAGCCCCACGAAGTTAAAGCTGCAGGGGTTAAGGCCTGACTTGCACCTGGGTCCCACCATCAGGACTTTCTTGGTGTAGTTGTTGAGGGTGGAGACGCCGGCAGACATGCAGACGGTGAAGGCAAACCAGGCCACACTGATGCACACAGAAGAAGAGCAGAGAGTAGATTTAATGTACACATATCAGACACAGAATGAACACCCAACCATCCAAAACGAATAGAACAGTAGACATGGGTTACAGCATCCAGGAAATAACCGTTCCATTCACTGAAGAGTCCATTTGTCTGGACTTCTGTTAGAACTGGGGGTTCAGTCCAACATGTGACATTTGTTTCAGTCATCAAGTTTCATTCTGTTTTAAAGTGTACCTGTACTGGTCATGTCTACGACATTAATTGTGCTTTGTGTATTACTTATAAACAAGAGAGACACAAATTCAGTAAAAAATTGCCATAAAGGCAGCACACTGGACCTTTTTATTATGTTAATTACACACATTGGCAGAACATATGGGGAGCAGCCATTGCCGGCCAGAAGTGGCGTACCTGTCATTGTTTCTGGGTGATCAGTGTGAGTAAACAAGCAGCAGTCAGTAGGCAAGATTGATTGGAAAGCATGTGTTTGCGCTTGTTGTGCTTGTGCAGCCGTAAGCTTTGTACTACGTCATTGTCCTAGAAACGCGACCCAGGACTGGTCACTTTTGTGTCACTTTAGACTGGTGTCTGCTGCACGGGGTCAGTGACCAGTCCATCACAGCCCAGATAATCAGACAATACAACAAGTCTCCATTACTACCGGTGCTGGAACAGCCCGTGAAAGAGGCAACATGTCTCAGACCATGACTGACTGACGGAGCAGTGACTAAGTACTGGTGTGTACCTGACAACAGGCTATGACGTAAGTTACCTGACAGAACCACTAGTACAGAGTTTTTTACCTTAGGGTCGGGAGCCCACGTGGGGTCACCTGTCATGCCTGCCACCAGACGTTAGTCTGGTTTTGTCTGTCTTTTGTGTTTGTCTGTCATTTCCTGTTTTATTTTGTTAAGTTTCCCTCGTGTGTTGTGTCTGGTGTCTTTGCTTCCTGTCCCTAATTGTGTCCACCTGTGTGATTACCTGACTCCGCCCTAATTTGTTCCACCTGTGTCTCATTGTCTTCCCTCCCTTTTGTGTATTTAAGCCCTGTGTTTCCCCTTGTATGTTGCCAGTTCGTATTTTCCTTGTGAGATACTTACCAGCGTTTTGGATCCTGTCTGTCTGTCTGCCTATCTGTGTTTGACCCAGTTTGCCATCTCTGTTTTGCCTGTTGCCTAATCCCTGTCACTTCTTCAGCCTCCTTCTGACCTCGTGTGTTTCGACCTTATCGCCTGACTTCACGGTACGTGAGCTAGCCTGATCCATATGTCCTGTTGCCTTTCCGTTTGCCTGCCCGTGTATGACCTGGTTCTGCCACTGACCTCCCTCTGCTTTTCCCTAGTCGGATTCCCGACACGTTCTACCGATCTGGACTGTGGGTTTTCGTCTCCGGTCCGGTTCACTAACCCAAAGAAGAACCCGGGGCTCATTGTTCTCAAGATTTTATTCATTACCATTATCAGTGAGCTTGGTGCTTAATAAACACTGTAAACTTTTACATCTGTCTCTGGGTTGTGCATGTGGGTTCAGTCTTCGTACTCTGAGCATTACATCACCTGGAATTCAAATGGGGTCACCTGAAATTTCTAGTGCTTGATAAAAATAAAAACTTACGAATAAAAAATATATGGTGAGTTGAGAGAGATAATCCCAATACATAAAAGACATGACAAACTCTGAAGCTGAAACTGAAGCGCTGTGGTACTGTTTATCTTTCAGATGTTCATTGTGGCTGGTTTCAGATGCTGCAGCTCTTTCATAATTCATAGTTTGAGTTATTGTTTGTTCAGTATTAATTGTCAGCCTTGTAAATACAAGCTGGACTGACTGTACATATCCTGACCAAGGAAAATAAAATTCTCACTTTGTGCAGTAATCTACACCTGGATTTTCTGCCTCCATCCATAATAATATACATTATATAGCCTAAATGTTGTCTGAAATTATCATTTATTTGCAACATAGTATAGCAAACTATTACATGATCAAAAACAAATTAATTTTAGCAAAAAAAAAAAAGTATCCATTTTCAATGTCTGGGGTTGCCCGGAATTTGTGATGTTAAATGGGGACACGGGCCAAAAAAGGTTGAGAACCACTGGACTAGTATTATAGGTGATCTTTTGGAATAGTTACCAATGAAAATTCACTACAGGTACCCTTTAAAGGTTCAATATGTAAGATTTGTTCACATGTATGTATGTATTTATGTGATGTACCTCTCCAGACACCTGGTTTTAAAAACACATCCCGTCCTATCTGTCTTATCTGACTGTCCTGTTCAATACAGTAATAAATAAACTCATCTATAGCTTTCATTTCAAGTTGAACAGGCTTTATTTGTAAAGTCTTGCAGTCCTTTTCTGAACCTGTTAATCCTCTAGAGGGTCATGTCGGTGCTGGAGCTTATCCCCACTGAAATCAACACCACCTTCAACATGTCGCCAGTTCATCTCCGGGCTGATACATACAAACACTCCCACATTCACACCTCCAGAGTGACCAATTAACACATAACAGTGCATGTCGTTAGACGGTCTGAGGAAGCCAAAGTGCCCACAGACAACCCACACCCACAGTGACAGCATCCTGCTGTGAGGTGACAGTGCTAACCACTGCACTGCCATGAAGCCCTATCATAATGTTTCTTTTGCTAATTTAATTCACACTGTTCGATGGCAACCAGTAGTTTTTGCATGATGTGACTGTGTGGATCATTCAAGAAACCTTAAATACTGTCAGGAGAATATACTTCAGTTAATATACTTCAGTGATGATTGCATCTTTAAATGCTTAACACTTTCATGCATGACATTACTACAGTGGACAGTTATTCAGTCTTTAATTAAAGCTACATTATTTGAAGTAATGACACCAACTCTAATATTATGACACTTAAATTTTTTCACTGTGGGATGAATAAAGTCGTATATTAACTTGACATACTAATTTATCCATAACATGTGGTTACAAAGAAATACTCTACTAATCTACAGCAGGGGTGTCAAACATACAACCCGTGGGCCAAAACCGACTTGCGAAAGTGTCCAATCTGGTCTGTGGGATGAATTTCTGAAATGAAAAGATTACATTAAAGATTTTAACAAACAATGGTTATCAAACTTATTTTAGTTCAGGGGGCACATAGAGACTAATATAATCTCCACTGGGTCGAACCAGTAAAATAGTATCTTAATAAACTACAAATTATGACAGCTCCAAATTTTTCTCTTTGTTTTAGTGTAAAAAAGTAAAATTACATGATTATTTTTACATTTACAAATGTGTACAACATTTACAAATGTGAATAAGCTGAACATATATTAACAACCTGAAATGTTCTGAGAAAAAAAGAAGAATTTTCATAGTATTCTGCCTGTTATTAAATGTTTTGTGTATTTATAGATCCATTGTGATCTATAAGTTGTAATACACACAGGTAAATAATAATCTGAGCCATAAAATTGTTAAAATTGCACTTATTTTTCTTATGAAGTTTCAGTTTGTTCATGTTATTCACATTTTTTCACATAGATAGTTTGTAGAAGTAATATTATAGTAGCATATAGTATATATAATGTAGTAATTATTATTAACTTAAATTTTTCATTCAAAAACATAGGGAGAAAGAGAAAAGTTTGGAGTTGTAGTTATTATGATACCAGCTGCAGCTGATAGTTAAATCTTACACTATAATGATACGTTTTCTTAAAGCAGAGATATATTCTCTTTGTGGAAAGAGCTTTATGAATGTTTTTATGCGTAACAAAATGTGAATACCATGGCATGTTGAACTGCTGATGAATGGAATCCACTGCAATGAATAACTGGCTTTTATGCTAAAGAAATAAGATACTGAGGAAATGCAATTGTATATGTTTTATATTAAAGATACCACACATTTATTAACAATTCATGCAGGAAAGACTTAAAGCTTTGTGAACTTCATATTTAACTTTGTATTTAATTCCACATCATATGCTAGACCCCACAAATGAAACACTTGAAGTTATTACGTCTTTGTGGGTTTTCTTGAAAAATGTTGAAATCTTTAAAACACGACACCATTAGCATGAGACCTAAAGTACATCAACTGACTAGGCCATCCTTCAGTTTCTCCCAGAATGCTTTTCTGCTATAAAACTATGGACCAGTGTATCCCATACCACCTCTGAATGCATCCTGGAGGATTGGACTTAACGTTTGGTCACTGATCCTGACATCAGATGTTGCATTCAGATGTTGCACTGATCCTGACATCAGATGTTGCATTTGAACCATCTACATGTGACAGAATTCTTCAGGACTTGTGTTAATACCAGGGTCTCTGTGTTGCGCAGGGAACTGATATAAAAAGAAGAAATGTTGAAAGACATTCTTGTTGCAGCACATGTTGCCTGGAAACAACATGCCACCATTAAAAACAAAAAGGAGAAAAAGCAAAGGCCACATCTCCAGCATATACTACAGTTACTGCAGTAGGTTATTTTATTTCATGTCTATTTGCAAAGTGCCAAAATAAGGAAAGCCATGAACATTAGTATAACCCACGCAGATGTTGGACTGAAAATAGAACTCACTGACAGATAGATGCAAGTGGACTTCTTTCCTGCACTATCCATACTTGGTTAGTGTATATTTTGTTGGCTGTAGTTGATTTAGTTTTAGGTTTTGACCAAAGTGTCACTTAATTTCAGATGCAGTTAAGTCATCTGCATTGTTTTAGCTTTAGTCTAATTTTATCCTACAAAGTATAATAAGATTTTAGTGTTTTAGTCTAAATCTACAGTATTTTTGGTAAAGTTTTGTGTTTCATTATGAAATGCTTAAAAAAAGAAAAAAAAAGCAATATTTTTTCATAACATAGCCAATGATGTAAAACGAAGCAGCAGCGTTAGGCAGATATCACAATTTGGCCAAAAATATGACTAGGAGGCAAATGATATGTTTTTGGTTTTTTTTGTTAGTGTTTTTTTTTTTTTTTTTTGGTAAAACTGCCTTTCTTGCACTTATTTTCCTTTTATCAATACAGACTTTTCTACCTCTCCCAACATTTTGCGATATTATAATGACTTTTTTTTTTTTTTACATTTTCTGTATTTCCACCTGGGTTTTTTAATGTGCAAATTAAAAATAATGAATAAACATAACGTGCCCACACTTGAAAACCCTCGGCTTTCAGTCCACGCCAAAGTTTTTGCATATAGAGATGGACAGATGAACGGACAGACAGACGGACAGATGATGAACTAATGACAATACCCTGTGGCGAGGGTAAAAACCAGTGTGACTGGACTTCACCGTTAAGCCCTTCTCATACAAGACTAGTGACCTGTGGAAATCTGGAAATGTGTAATAATTTCAGAGGTCCCCTGTGACATAAATCCTGTGCAAATCTGCCATATTTGTAATTTTTTTAAACTGAAAATACCTCCCCATCCATTCAATTTTGAACCACTTGGTCGTCATGAGGGTCACGTGAGATGTTGGAGATACCTATGGATGAAGGTACGACAGTTCATTTCAGGGCTGACATATACAGAGCAACAACCATTCACTCTTAATTTAACCTATAAAAGTGCATGTCTTTTGTGTTTCTATAGTGTTTATACATATATATATATATATATATATATATATATATATACACACACACATACACATATATATACATATATATACATATATAAATTATTTATTTTATTTTTGTAGTATTAATAATTTCATTACTGTTACATTTTATTATACTTAAACGGAGCACCTGTAACACACAGCAGTTACCCCTGGGATATATCTCAAATCAGCATGAACAGGATGTCTTACAGCTGTAGCCATGTGTCCCATTGTTTTTGTCCATATAGTTTATAAATATCAATATTTCCTTAAAGTGTAATGGGAGGTTTTTCTTTCTAAGTGAAATGTGAAGAAAGTAGATGGTTAGTTGTGGTAGAAAATTATCATTTAGTCAGAGCATGAAAAATATTTTAGAAATTTAGAGGTAGAACATTTAAAATCATAGTCACGATAAAAAAAAAAAATGAATAAAATAAATGTTGATAGAAACGAAGTAAAAACCATCTCTGAGGCATTTTGGAAGCAACAAAACAAACAAAACTAACCAATGCAATGATATTTATCACAATATAAAAATATATTATGACATTTGTCATTATTGGTTTGTAGCCCAGACCCCTGTTGGAAAAGAAACACCTGAATTCAACTTGCCCCAATACTTTTGTCCATATAGTGCACCTCCACTTCAGACACTAAACCAAATTTCAGAGGTCTGATGATAGTATTTGTCCCACATGCAGTGATTTGTGACATTTCTTGTTTCATCCTCTGTATTTTCTGGTTGAGTTGGCCGGCTGGTGATGATAAATGACAGATTTGGATGTAAAATTCAGAGGCTCATGTCACAGTATAACATGGATATTCACTGAAACTTCAACATGATCAGTCATCTGCAGAAGTAAGAAACATTTTTCTACGTTTTAGTATTTATCTGTAAGTAGGGAGCCTTTAGCTTTTTGGTGTTTTTTGTATGTGAAAGGGCTTTGAAAGTGTGGAGGTGTTTAATGAACTCACTAAAAAGCCCATGAGAAGCCGTAGCTGTGAGGTCTGAAGTCCTCTGGTCCCATCGATGCTGTGGTCTGAAACACCTGCATGAACATCATGTGACCCACCATCCCCAGCAGACCTGGAAAACAGAGCAATTGATGATAGATTAGATTAGAGGGAAGGAAGGAAAATGGACAGATGGACGGACAGACAGACAGATAGATAGATACATACATAGATACATACATCGATATATAGATAGATACATAGATAGAGACAGACAGACAGACAGACAAACAAACAGACAAACAATAATCATGTGCTGTTGTGTCCTTGGGCAACTGGTGTATGAATGCGTGTGAATGTTCGGTGTTCGTTGTTGGTTGGAGGGTCAGACTGGGAGCCATGCTTCTGTCAGCCTGCCACCACCAGAGTGTGAATGTGAGAGCGAATGAATAATGGATCACTAAAGTAAAGTGCTTTGAGTGCCTTGAAAAGTGCTATCGAAATCTAATCCATTTATTTTCATTATAAAGCATAACACAACAGCAAACACTCTACACAATGCACATAATAAATTAGAAGTATAAAAACAGAACTGGTAAAAACTCTGGGCAATCAAACTGTAAGGTGTAACAATAAACTGTAATGTGCAAAGTAAAAGTGGAAATTCTCAGAAGGAAACAGGTTAATAAATAACATTTAAGTGCATAATGCAACGGGGCTCACGTTGTCGGGAGCCAACAGTAACGGGATTTCCCTGAAATCCCCCCAATCCTCTGCTATATAAGAAATAAACGACACAATGTACAAAAGACACCAACTTAATTGTTATTCAGAAAACAGATTGTGGATAGATTTAATATGAAATGTGACATTGTATAGAAATACCCACAACTGTCCATTTGATATTTTCAGAACATTATCAAACATGAGATAATCCTTATTATCATGGAATGCACCTCTGTGAGCACATCGGCAGAAGCAACCAGTTAAAGGAAGCCACATCATGATTTCATGATTCCCATCACCCCAACATGTTTCATATCTCAGTTGCCCTGCACCCTTAAAATGAACTATTGTTTGTTCAAGGATTAAGAGCATAATGGCCTCATCTCTGATTATCTGGTCGGTGTGGCTAGCAAACAGTATCTATTGACTCTTTCATCTGTTCAATATTGTGAAAGCATTTGTAAAGTATTTGAAAACTATTTGAGTTATTTTCAAGTACTTTGACAGAGTATTCAAATACAAATATGGTCTCAGTTTTAAAACCCCAAATACAGATATAAATACTCCAGAAAGGTATTCAGATACATTCAATTCCAACCTCAAATACAAATAGACGTCACCTAAACCTCGAGTAATAGGGAAAAGATAGATATTCTTGGATGATCGATATGAACCAAACTTGAGCTTGATTGGCCTTCCATATCTATTAATAAGTGGTGCCAGAACCAACAAACCCCGCCCCTCGCACATATTGTAGCTTATTTTGACATCAATCCAGCTGATGTCATCATGTCTATGCGTGTGCTGATGTCAGCATGTCAATTGCCTCTATGTATGTGCCAAGTTTGAAGTAAATTGAAACAAAATTGATGTTTTCATAGCCATTAGAAATTTTGCCCATTATGTAAATGGGAGAAGAAAAAAAGATTTTAAAAATTCACAAAAAATTTGAACTTTTGACTCACTTTTCCAAAATGTAACCAAATCTATTGTGGGTCCCTAGCAATCTACACTCACAGTCAATGAAAACTTTGAGACCATATTTTTCAACATAATTTTTATTTTGAAACCCTAAACTGGAATTTTTTCATATGAATCATTTGTTTAGGATATTGGCATACAGAAACAAAAATCTAAAGTTTCACGAATAATTTCAAAACAAAAAACTTAACAAAAGAAAATGGCACCTGCCAAACACAAAGTCACAACAGTAGCGGTCCTGGTCTGGAGTTGTCACTCTCTCTCACCCTGGACACGGTCTGTGGTGTTGTGGCGTTCAACCAGGTTTCTGATTGTGGGTTGGGAACAGCCCATACATAGGCCTGGCTCTATCACTGGAGCTCAAACTGGCCTCCACCATACCCAGTGCCCGGAGATGTTGTTCATGTGATAGATGTGGTATGATGCCGTTCACTGGACTAACAATGGTGGCCTTTTTTGGGCCTTTATATAGGCCTTCAAAACAGTGGTGGCTGCTCGTCTTTCAGACAGGGGAAGCTCATTGTCAGCTTACATAAAAAAATTTTTAAAAAACTGTCAAGTTACTTAAACATACATTCGGCCCTCCGTTCCTTTTTAAGAAAATGGTCAGTGACCTTATCGTACCAAGTAGGCGTCTTTTCCAGGGACTGGACCAGTGTCCTCTCTGCTCAGATTACCTTGGCCCATTGTGTTGTGAGTGTAAGACTTCAGCCTTTTTAAACCAGAGATGCTCCTTTCACTCCGACCTCGCCGACAGTTTGATTGATTTAACTATCTACAAAACGATATTCAACTCAAACAAGAAATGATTAAATTATGTAACTGAAACAAGAAAACGCTGAAATTATGTTAAACTGAAACAAGGAAGTACAATGAGTGTTTTATTTACAGTGCAAGAAATGAACGAGTAATTTCGTCGTGGTTTCTCTCTTGATTTCGCAGCAAAACGTGCGACGGTATTAAACTGAACTGTGTCAGTGAAGGAGTAGAGCTCAAAATAGCTGTCAATCAAACGGGGTTCAGCCTTTCGACTGATCCTCCAATCAGCACGTGGGATTCTGGCATCCAGCCTGGCTGAGCTCCGCCCACAGCTCCATTCACCCCCAGAGACGTACAGCGTCCGGGGGCGGGACAACATCGTGGCATTTATCCAATTACCATCCAGTTTTCAGGCTATGAAAAAAAACTGTTCCACTCAGTCCCATTGAAGCCCATAGACGCCCGGCGTCTACGGACAAATACATTGAGCAGAGATCGAATGAGAAAACAGCGCCACAGGAATGTATGAGAAGTGAACAACATCGCGTCTGTTGATTTGTGATAAACCTGATTCTGAACAAACTCGTCTGGGAGATGAACGTGTTCTAACACAATTGTAGTCAATGAAATGTCAACACAACCGTACATATTTAACCATTTAATTTTCGTAATTTTAGGGGAAGCCGGGCTTCCCTTGCAGTCTGTGAGAAATTGCCACTGCTTCAAAACCAATCCTCAGATTGTGCAGATCCCCACTGAGTATTGCTCAATGCGTATTTGGTCCACTTTTGCAAAGAGATCAACCCATGTGCAATGAACCGTGACAACATGACAACTCATCATTATCTCAACTAGGGCTGTGCAATTAATCGAAATTCAATTACGATTTCGATTATTACACGCAACGATTACAAAAATTATGTAATCGAGAAAAAACGATTATTAATTTTGAGTTGTTTTAATTCACGCGCACGCAAGCTACCATGAGCTGCTCTGCCCCGCCCCCCTCTAAGCTACAGCTGCCTGCTAGCCGGCAGGTCCGCCCCAAGAGGAAAGTTGTACCTAGCGGTCTGGAAAAACGGCAGGAGAATCACAGCAGAAGTGCTTGGTAAACAAAAAAGGCAAGTCAAATTTAATTGTATGGAATCACTTTGGGTTTGATGAAGAAGACGAAGAGCAAAAACACATCACGTGCAAAAAGTGTTTCGTAGTTGTGTCCGCACCGACCGGTAACACAACAAACCTTTTTAACCATCTAAAGTTTAACCACCGCCACCTTTATCATATTCTTTATCTTATGAAAAACTAAAACGCATAAAAACAACTTCGTCCGCAATGCAGTCTTCAGTCTCCGAATCTCTTTACGCTGCAACTCCCGTATTAACCTAACCCTAACCCGTATAACCCTAACGTACGTATTCTACAGGGTGTCCCATTAGTCTCCATACATAGGAAAAATAAACGTTTCTTGACATAAACCATTTTTATTTATATAATATGCTCTATATGACTGCCATTTTGTCGGGAACACATTTCAATGCGTGTCCTCCACTGCTGAAGAACTATAAAGAAGAAATATAAAGAAATACATGTTAGAACCATATGTGTTATGTCTCCTATGTATGGAGACTTATAGGACACCCTGTAGATGGCTGATGTATACAGAAGGCCTTAACTGAAACCTCACAGCACGCCACTGAATTTACTATGTTTCATACTACATTGAACATACTTGAATTTATAATTTGCACTTTACGTGAGTTTTTTTTTTTTTTTTTTTTATTGCTACAGTTCTATGGCAAGTCTATAGCAGTTTAATTACAGTGCACTATTTGTTTACAAAAGGAAACATACTTGAATTTACAGAACACTTATTTGATTTTAAAGATTTTTTTGTTTCGTACAAAAGTGAAAATACTTTGTTTTAGTGGTTAAAAGCTTTATTTATGTTTAAAGAGCATATTTTACATTGTTTTGCAAGAAAAAAATAAACAACTTTAAGGTTAACAAATAATCGTTTTTAATAATCGTGATTTCAATTATTGCTAAAATAATCGTGATTTTTTTTTTTTTTCTATAATTGAGCAGCCCTAATCTCAACTACCCGAGCACTAAGTCATCAATAAATCCACAATGAATAATTACAACCCCCCTACAAGTAGAAATATGCAGACATTTCTACCTCAAAGTTTCTATTGACTGTCAGTATATAAACCCAATTTGGTATGAATTCAACCAAGAGTTTTGATGCAACAGGCATGTGAAATTTCACCCATTGTAGGTAAATGGGGGAAAAAGAGATCGTAAAAATTCGTAAAAAATCTGAACTTTTCCCAAAATGTAATCAGATCTATTCTGGGTCACTGGCAATCTATAAACTCAATTTGGTATGAATTCAACCAATAGTTTTGCTGCTAGAGTGTTAACAAACAAACCAAACCAAAAACAATACTCCTTGCCTCCCCTTCGGGGGGTCTGGTATTAATGTCCAAAAAATCCGATTTTTCAACAGAAGTGCCCCCATTTGGACAAGTGATAGTATTCCTGGAACACTCAAAATCAATAGGGGTCTTCCCCTAGGGGTCATCTATGTTGGTGCTAAAGGGGGATAGTTATCACATTCACATGAAGGACATCCGGCCTGAATAATGTTCAAAAATTATTTGCTGAATAATGTCAGAAAAATATTAGATATTTGTTGGACGATCGATATGAACCAAGTTTGAGCTTGACTGGCCGACTACTTCCTTAATAATGTCCGAAGAAAAACTAATTTTTCAACGGAAGCTCCCCCAACCATTTGGAAAAAGCACACCACCTGGTGTCAAAAGATGACATCATGTAAACTCAAGGAAGCGCCACAAAGAAAGAGAATTGCTAGACAATCGATATGAACTCAGTTTGAGCTACATGGACCTGATAGTGGCATAATAATGGACAGAGAAACCATTTTTCCCACAAAACTCCACCTAGTGAATGAAAATGACACCATATGAACTCTGGATGGTAACGAGAAAATAAACATTTGTAAAACAATCAATATGAACCAAATTTGATCTCAATCAGACTATTATTGCTTGATTTATGTCAAATAAACTGATTTTCAACTAAAGCACCCCCATTTATATGATTTATAATCTGGGGCACCGATGGGGGGGGGTTGTTAACATAACAAATTCATGGAGCCCAGCGTTTGTGGGGGGCCCATAGAGCAGAGAAGGGGATCCAGTGGATACAGACTAGAAGTTGGGAAAATTTCATGTAAGATCCGCTATACATAAGACCCGCTATACATAGAAGTCGGGAATCAGACGTTGAAAGCATGTTAAGTTTCAGTTCAGGCATTTCAAGACACTGAGTTTTATGAAAGGGCCCCCAATGTTCAGCTTTCATGGTGCCCACAATTGGTAGCTGCGCCCCTGCTTATAATACTCATAGAGAAGCTGAAATCAGTAGGGTTCTTCCACTAGGGATCCCAAATGTTGGTTATCAAAGAAGAAGAAATCCAAACAAATCTGTCCTAGTTATTGCATTCACACGAAGGATATCCAGCGGCGGTGGGCAGTAAAACCATTATATCCCTGATTTTGGGGCTATAAATAGGTTTATGGCCAGGTTGAAACATCAGACAGAGGTGAGATTATTGTACAGGGCAATGGAATGATGATGACCCCACTGAGGCTCATTTTCAGCATCGGGAGCTTTCAATATTAATGTGGAAAGTTGCGTTACCTCCCAGGACGGTGAAGACGGCGGCGAAAGAATTGAGCAGTTGGCCCCAGCGCTGCGTGGAGGGGAACCAGGCCCTGATGCACAGCTGCACAGACAGCAGAACGCAGCTGATCAGCAGCAGACCGATGTACATGAGCTCCAACGACAAGGACAGCCACATCATTGCTGAGGAGACACAGACAAACGCAAAGGCCTGAACATTAAACCACCAGGATGAGGATAGGCCAAAGGAAACCAGTGACAAAGATGAATGGGTTTACCTTTTTCATGAACAGGAGTCAAAGTATAAAAGCCTCGACACTTCTCCTCTGAAAACCAAGAGACAGCTGTCAATGCATATAGATGTGTAGAGATACAAGTTTACACACAGTTACCTGAAAGAAATGAAAGGATGGGCTGGATATGATGGGAAGACTGGGATATCTTTTAAATGTTATAATCAACACACAAGCTTTTTTATTATGAATATTAGATTTTGTCCATGACTTGTACCAATGAATGTCAGAAGTCTTCCTAAATTAAAATATCAGTTTTGCGTTTTTTAAAAATGAATATGAACGTACTTTCTTTGCATTATTTAAGGTCTGACAACACTACTTATTTTATTTTCACCAGCTGTCATTTTGTACAAATATACTGTATGTTCTAAAAATCTCAATTTGATGTATCCTTAGGACCAAAATTTACAAAAAATACACATTTAACTGTCACCGTGTCTAAATTTTAACGAACTCTTCCATCATTTAAATAGTGTTGGAAAGTCTCAGTCTTACATGTTGTTATATTTTACGTTGCTTTCAAATTACTTTTAGTTTTCCTTATCTATTACGTCATTCTCAACCCTTAAATCATTCCCATCTCGTTGCATCTTTTACATCGTCATCTTTTACGTCATCCTCATCTTTTATGTCATCCTCATCTTTTACATCATCCTCATCTTTTATCTTTTACATCATTCTCATCTTTTATCTTTTACATCATCCTCATCTTTTACATCATCCTCATCTTTTATCTTTGACATCATCCTCATCTTTTACATCATCCTCATCTTTTATCTTTGACATCATCCTCATCTTTTACATCATCCTCATCTTTTATATCATCTTCATCTTTTACATCATTCTCACCTTTTATCTTTTACATCATTCTCATTTTTTATCTTTAACATCATCCTCATCTTTTATCTTTTACATCATCCTCAACTTCTATCTTTTACATCATTATCATCTTTTATCTTTTACATCATCCTCATCTTTCATCTTTTATATCATCCTCATCTTTTACATCATTCTCATCTTTTATATCATCTTCATCTTTTACATTATTCTCACCTTTTATTTTTTTTTTTACATCATCCTCATCTTTTAGATCATCCTCATCTTTTACATCACTCTCATCTTTTATATCATCTTCATCTTTTACATCATCCTCATCTTTTATCTTTTACATCATCCTCATCTTTTACATCATTCTCACCTTTTATATCATCTTCATCTTTTACATCAATCTCATCTTTTACATCCCTCACCTCTCCTCTGCATGTAAACATCAACAACAACAAATGTACAGGTAAACATTTATAAACACTTCTACTGGTCAAATTCAGTAAATAAATTCCCAGATCATATTACTGTTCTGTCTTTGTTGTGTTGTGTATTAAGTTTGAGAAGTGCCTTTAAATGATATCATTTCTATTTGAAAGATGGGTTAGAATTGTCTTCTGAAGCTTCTGGAATAAACAAAAAATGGTAATTTTACTTCAATACACACATACACACACACACACACACACAGAGAGAGAGAGAGAGAGAGAGAGAGAGAGAGAGAGAGAGAGAGAGAGAGAGAGAGAGCTGTATTTCTAATGATTTTTTGTGTCATTTCGTTGTGTTTACAGCAAAGCTGAAATAGTAAATAGTAAATGAGATTACATTATTACAGTGCTTTTCTACCTTGATTCCAGAGTGCTTTACAATGTGTCACATTTACATATTGCATGCATGTGAGAGTCATCAGCACAATATCTCCAAATCTAAAAAAAAAACAACCCCAAAACATTAATGTATTAAGAAGAAAAACAACACTTTTTTGTCTTTTAGCTGGAGCAGAAGTTCAACTGTTACATACTGACATAGTTAATGAAAACACCGACTGATTAACATCATTTTCTGCATAAATCAACATTTGGATTAACTTAAGTATCGCTCAGATTCATCCTTTAAAATCATCTGCAAATGAGGCGGAGACAACCAGGCCGATGTTTGTGAATCCTATTAACCTTTCTCTCCCCGGCTTTCTAATCCATAATTGAGTCATGCTGTTGAAGTCTAAATCTCTGTGAGCAGAACACACACTGATGATAATCCTCTTTGGGCTGAGCTCACACACACACACACACACACACACACACACAGAAACACACACACACACTCATACATATATTGTGTATATATAGATATGCACGGACACAAATTACAACACCTGAGAGCTTAATTCATATTATCACCTTGGATTTCCTCTTGTCCTGTGACCTATTTCACTCTCTGTTGTGCTATTGTCACAGTTTGCTTCACTTCCTGTTCGTACTCATTTTGGGATCATCCTCTGCCACATATACTACCGTAAACAACCTGATCTGCACATACGACTGCAGGGAAAGCTCATGAAATCCTCTACAATGATACTGATTGTGCTCCGTAACCATGGCTACATAAGTTACACTGAGGTCTGTCAGCGTATAGATGCTGCAAATCCACTGGACTCTCAGCAGGGTTATTAGAGTCCATGGAAGCTAAAAATATTAGTGAAAAATAATTTAATTGACGGAAGCAAAGTAAAGATGAACAAAGTACAAGCAGCAATGAAATAAATACACTGTAGGATTGTAGTTAAAAAAAGGATAAAACCATTTTGTTTTTCTTCCAATGTTATTGCACAAGAATAAAATGGCTTCATATAATAAGGGACCTTGGATAAACAATGGTTTTGAAAATCATATTTGATGTTGCACAATCTTGCATCCAATCTTTTTCAGCTTCTGTAAATTAAGGTTTTCCTTATAACACAATAAAAATAAGCACTAACTAAACTAAGGCTCACCGGTTAAATAAAATAGGTTTGTGATTTGTTAATTTGCTTAAATCTTGTTATACACGATGGGCCAGATCTATTAAAGGTTTGTGTGTATAAAAAAATATACAAACTGATTTACTAACAGGGCTGTGTCTTTCAAAGGTGCAAAATAGCGCGTCTGCATCCAGTTAGTATGTTTGCCACAATGAATATGGAATGTGGGGCGTTTACACGCAATTGTGCATGCGGTGGGAGGAGAAAATGTAAATATATTAATTTAGCACACGCAAAGTGATTTATCAAACCCAAAAGGAATTTCGCTCATAGAAACTGCGTCTATATTTAACACGTCTCAAAGGGAGGTGCAAACAGTTTGTATGCGTAATTGCGCACACATGGCTGCAGTTATTGTCACAAGGAGACATTGAAATGATGAAACAAGACACAGAGAACGCATGTTTACCCTTGTGTGAACATTTTTGGAATGACGAAAGAAAAAATAATGGAGATGTCTCCATGACCACAATCAGTAACACATGCAAAATCCTCACTTAAATAGGGCGGTCTCCAAGACGCTGCACCTGTTGTCATTTGCACAGGCAATCTTATTAAATCACCCGCAAACCGCAGTTCAACCCCACATGCAAAATTCTAGATTGGTCTTACTAGATCCAGTCCTATAACTCTAATTTGCACATATTTCTATTGGATACTATTTTGTATTTTTTTTAATGTATGTCTGTATTTTATTGTGTTGTTATTAGTTGTAAGTGCACTGTCGCTGCCTGCAATTTCGTTGCACAACTTGTGTAATGACAATAAAGCCTGTTGTACTGTATTGTATTGTATTCTTTAAGTGACAAAAGTACAAAGTAAAGATTTTCAGCTTTGTAAATCTAAAGAAATATAGATCTTGATAGGTTGATGGCCAATGTCAACCCTCACAAGCACTAAGCAGTTCCAAAAATGAATGAATGAATATATGAATGAATAAATGACTACCTGTTTCACACTCAAACAAAGCTGGGACAGAGACATGTTTACCACTGTTCCACCACCTTCTGATCCCATGTGTCTGTATTCATGATGGTTTCTCATACAACACTGCCTGAGGGTCAAAGGTCACACACATTCAACCATGGCCTTTGTACACCCACATCTCTCCTGACTGCCTGAATTTTTACACAATTATATGAACTGCGGATGATGAAAGACCTCCATTCAGCGCAGTTTTACACTGAAAGATATTCTTTTTGAAGTGAGAATAGTTGAGTCACGACCCGTCCTTGTAAAGTCTGTGGTGGATTCTGTTTTCGTGTTCAGTCATAATCACCTCTCCTGTTACGAGGTAAAACCTGCTAATTATGGAATTTCACAGAACGGTTCAATATTTCAACTTTTCAGGCTGATTTAGTCTCCAGAGTGTGTCAGAATTTGAATTTATTTATATTTACAATATTTTTACCTGCTCTCATGAAATGACTGTGACAAAGTTACTTATTCTTGTAGATAATGTATAACTGGGACTCAGTATGTAATCACTGTACCTGGTCAAAGGTGATTACTGACGTGTATAAATAGGAATAAAAAGAGGGATGTGTCTGAAAACAAAATTATTCCAACTTTATGGCTAAGACTGTACTTTGGTCAGATAAACAAAGTTTATAACAATTTATCAAAATAACAGATTTTCTATTATTACAGTCAGAACAAACTAAAACTCTACTGAAATCACAATCAAACTGACTAAATAAAAATGGGAAGTCACAACTACTGTATCTTGTATTCACACTTCTCTACCTCTGCCCATGTGTCTTTTCTTTTGCAAGAAACTGAGCATCTTTGACCGTTACTTCTTTGTCTCAAATTAAATTTTTATCCTAAATCATCTCACACCTCCCTCCATAGCTGAGTGTTATGACATAGATATGTGTCAGTATGTTACACATGTCCACACATTAACCCATAAAGATCCAAACCTCCACCAGCAACCAAAAGCACCTACGGATCTAAAATGTTTGACACCTGCTGATCCAAATTATTTTAAAATAGAGTTTATCATCTTTCCATGGTCATCAGATATGACCCATCTGGATGTTCAGAGGCTCCACAGTGACTGTGGAGACACCGTCATCTTCTACGACATTGATTCACCAGTAAAGCCCATGAAGTTTGATAAATGACAGAGGATGGAGATACTTATTTTTACATTCAGTATTGATATCTTTGCTGAAAAAGTCCCTTTTTTCAGTTTTCTCTGGTTTTGATGTAATAACCCTCAACTTGAATCTGAACTTTTATAAACATCTACCTGATCGGTAAATTAAATATCGGAAAATACTCGATAGTCCAAAACAAAATGCAAAATACAGAGGATTATACGGTAATAGATGGTGATAAATCACTTAAGGAAGGTTAAATATAGAAAAAAAATCATTTATGGGTAAAGAACCTAATGCTAAGGAACAAGTGTTTGATCCTGTGTTAGTTTTTTGCACACGCAGACACTTCTACCTCAAGCTGCTCTTTTCTTCTGTTCTTATATGTGAGTTGAGTTTCTGCTTTCTGTGTCTGACCATCTTCCACTCCAGGGTGTGTGTCATCTGTGTGTTCTCACCCCACGCGTCCGTGTAGATGTTCTCTTCACACGTGAGGAACAGGCCGGTGTGGAAGGTGGGGAACACGAAGCGGTCGTCCCCAGTCTCCCAGGAGAACTGGATGCTGGAGGAGTTGGACACGCCTGGGACGGGGATGCAGTTGCTGTGCTTGGTGGGCGTGCACAGCGGCTTGGGCACCTTCTGTTTCCCCACGCACCAGTTTGATGACAGGAGGGCCACGGTTCCCAGGAACAGGGACACCACCGTCTGGATGAAGGAGAGGCGGGGGGAACGCATCTGCTGCAGGAACGCCATTGCGGAGACCGGGGGGGTTGGACGGGGGTTGGCTTGAGGAAGGAGACAAATGGATGCACATGAAACAGACAAAAAAACAGTTTGGGATTGTTATGAAGAAAGTTGGTGTAAAACAGGGATGTCAAACCCATTTTAGTTGAGGGGCCATAAACAGCTAAACTTAATCTCAAACAGGCAAAAACAGTAAAATAATAAATAATGACAAACTTCTAATTGTTCTCGTTTTACTACAAAAAAGTAAAGTTACATGCAAATGTTTACATTACAGACTATCCTTAAACAAAAAATGAGAACAACCTAAAATTTCTTCAAAAAAATAAGTGAATTTTAACAATATGCTTTAACTTATCATTTACACATATGCATTACAACTTACAGATCACAGTGGATCTACAAATATACAAAACATTAAGTAACAAGCATCTGGAACTAAAAAATATAAAGTTATCATCAAAACAACTTGTCGAGACTCAGTGACAAGTGACCTTGACTGTTGATTTCTTCTGTGGAGTATTTGTACAATGTAAATTCATCCCATGGCTGGATTGAACCCTTAGGAGGGCCGGTTTTGGCCCACAGGCCGTACGTTAGACACCTCTGGTGTAAAAGTAGGAAACACTAGACATACTATGGTCAGTAAACAGAGCCATGATGGTCACATGGTCATAAAACACACACTTATTGATCTCAGAATGACAACAACCTTCATTTACATGAACTGAAGTCAGTATGAAATGAACAGTCACTAATCTTTGACTTTATCATTTACCTCTACAGCTGTTTTAGTGGTGATGTCCAATTAATTTTTGTCTTCGTTTAACATTTACTAAGTCATTTATCACCATTTATAATACAGGGTGTCAATAAAGTTTCTTCACAATTTAACTAATTTATTACAAAAGCAAATGAATAGACATCTGTGGAAATTAGTAGAAAATGAAGAGTAGATATTGAAGTCTTTTTCCTCATTTAATCCACCTCTATATGGGCACCATTAGTTGCATAAAGCACATCAAGATGGTACTGGATTTGTTTCCATGTTGGCTGTATCATAGCTTCATCAGTGGTGTTAATGGCATCAGTGACCTTTAGCTTCAGGTCATTGATTTCCTGTTTCTTTGTTTTTTATATGATATCTTTAACATAACCCCATAGACAGGTATCTAAGGCAGTGATATCTGGTGAATTAGGTGGTCAGGGAATTGGGCCATCCCTTCCAATCCACCGGTCTGGAAATGTTTGATTTAGGAACCCACCAACAGGCAGACCCCAGTGTGGAGGGGAAATGCTGGTTGGTTGGAGGTCATCCAGCTGTGGTGCCACATGTTCAGTCAAAAGGTCAAAGTAAACATTCGCAGTCACTGGTTTCTCATTAAAGAAAAATGGACCAATGATTCGATTGCACATGATCCCATGATGTGATTAAAAACCACTGAGTACATAGAACAAATCTGATTTACATATCTCACCAATTGCTTTGTAATACATTTTTTAAATTGTAAGGAGACTTTGTGGACACCCTGTGTTATCCTCTGCACTTTCAGTAAACAGTAAATCAAGTATTAATTCACTGATCGTGTTCATAAAAGCTCAGAGTAAATTCAAAAGTTATTATATCAAAACTGAGAAAATTGAAGAAAAAAGTACCTTTTTCAACAAATATATCATTAACTGAATATGAAAACAAGTGTATCTGTCATAGATCCAACTCCATGGGTTTTACTGGTGAGTCAGTGCTGCAGAAGTTGACTGTGTTTCCATGTTCACTCCGGAGCCTCTGAACGTCCAAACGGATCATATCTGACACTGATGAAAAGCTGATTAACTGCATTTTAGCTTAATTACTTACATATATTGCAGGTTTCTGGTGTTTTTCAGTTTATTTGTCCATTTTGTCTGTTAAAGTCCCATATTTGACATTTTATTCTAATGCTTTTTTCTATTTATTTGATACTTTTCATTACTTATTTCGCAGTTTTTCTATTTATTCTGGTCCTTTTCTTGTTTACTCTGAAGCTTTTCTCAATTTATTCTGGTGTTTTCTGTTTATTCAAATGAATTTCCGTTTACTCTGGAGCTTTTCACTATTTGTTCAAGTGTTTAGTCAGTTTATCCTTGTAATTTCCAACTTATTCTGTTGCTTTTCACTATTAATTCAAATTCTCTGTTTATTCAGGGTTTTTTTCATGTACTCTGGTGTTTTTCTATTAATTTCAGTGTTCCTTTATGTATTCTGCTGCTTTTCTTTGTATAGTCCAATACTTTTTTCTATTTATTCTGCTTTTTTTTCTCAGTATGACAGTTTTAATGTTTACTCTGTGGGCTTTCGTTTTCCTTTTTATGCTAGTGTTTCACTATTTTTTCTGCTGCCTTCCTCAATTTATTCAGGTATTTTTATACTGATGCTTGTCACCACTTCTTCTAATGCTTCTCTATTTATCCTGATGCTTTTCTTTACATATTCTAAGTCTTAAAAAAAAAAAAAAATTCATTTTGGTATTTTATTGTGATATTTCTGACCTCTATGTAGAGTGGCCTTACTCTTCCGCTTACTGATGCTTTTCTATCTTTTAACCCATAAAGACCCAAAAATCCACCATCAACCAAAAGCATCTACATGTAAACTGTTGAATACCTGTTGATTACCTAATCCTATCAATATATGTAAATAATTGGTGTAAAACACAGTTTGTCATCTTTTCATGGTCATCAGATATGATCCATCTGGACATTCAGAGGCTCTGTAATGAACGTGGAAACACCGTCATCTTTTACAACATTGATTCACCAGTAAAACCCATCGAGTTTGATAGATACCGTGAATGGAGACACTTGTTTTATGTTCAGTTAATGATAGATTTTGCTGTAAAAGTAACCTTTTCCTTGGTTTTCTCTGTTGCAATTTAGTATCCTTTGAATTTACTCTGAGCTTTTATGAACATCTATGTGATCGGTGCATTAAATAAATAATAGAAAATACATGATTTACACTGAAAACTACAAAACGCAGAAGATAATATTAGAATAAATGGTGATAAATTGCTTAAAAAAGATTATATTTAGAGGAAAAATAATTTGGAATTTGACACAAAAGTAGTTATGGGTCTTTTAGGAGCCTTGCATATTAGACATATATGCTGTCCTGAAATTAATGCAAACAAAAAAAAACAAGGAAGTAATGTTAAATATTCAGGAAAAATGTTATGTTCCTGAGCTTCAAATACATAAACGTGTATTGAGGAGTGCATGTTGTTTCTCACTGTTAACCTGCTTGACTTTAGTTATACTTCCATTCCTGCGTTTTACTAAAAATACAAGCAGCATGTTATTAGTTTCTGAAGCAAAGCAGTTCTGTCTGATTGCCTGAGATGATTACCGAGGTGTTTGGAAAGAGAAGGTTCATTGGAGCCCACAGTTTTACATGACTAATCACATTTAAGGAATGAAAAGAGTGTGACAGGAAAAAATTAGAACACCACTGGTAATTGGTGGGGAGACGGACGACTAAATCAGAGGCAAGTAAGTGAAAATTGTCGTCACCATGGAACCTCTCCAGGAGACAGATGCTCGAAATAACACCTCAGAGTCCTTGACGTCAAGTGAGTTAAATGTGAACCAAGAAGAAGGAAAAGGAATTGCACTCACCTCCTTTAGTCTCTGGTGCTTTTTCCTGCTTCGTCTTCAGAGAACAGGGAAGGAAACATCAGGGCCTTTTCCCTCTGGGTCGGACGGTGAGACTGAGGGAGGATTCTGGACGCCACACTGACCTCTGTCAGTCTTTATGATCCAACCCAGCGGTCAGACACTACTGTGAGCATGTCACACACACACACACATACACTCACACACACAAAAGGAGAGACACACACTCCTCTTCTTTAATCCATCCATATAAATCCAAAACAGACAACTCCGTTCCATCTGCTTTCATTTTGAGTCCTACACTCATTTGGCTCTATTCCATTCATCTCCCCGTCTCTCATCTGCCCCCTCTGCCTATCATTTCCAGCCTCTGAAAGCATGCAGTATTTTTGTTTTGACGTGAAAATGGACATGACCTTGAAATGTAAAAAAAGATAGATACACAGTATTACATAGACAATATTGCTTTGCAGTACCCAGTGTAAACACCAATTTTCTCTGACAGCTATTTGACTGTGAGGAGCAGGCAGGGGTGGAGGTATTTAATAACTGCAGAGGTTTAATGCTCACAGGGGCTTAAAAGTACATTTATGTGCAGCCAAAACTGAGACCTGAGTGAATTACTGCACGATATGCAAAAAATACAATTGCTGTATGAAACAGGATTAAATATAAAGGTAGTTTCAACACAGATCTGATTGAATTCAACATATTTAAGTTATAGTGAATAGATTTTACTATAAAATGAAAGATTTTGGATTGGACATTGGACATGTGATGAAGTCACTTTGGACACCAGAGATAAGATCATACAGGTGTTAATGGAAGATACACTGATCTGCCATAACAACCAGACCACTGACAGAGGTGATAATGATACTGATACCTCATCACAATGGTTCCTTTCACTGGGTTGGACATATTAGGCCAGGGGTATCAGACTCATTTTGGTTCAGTTCCATATTTAGCCCAATTTGACCTCCAGCGGGCCAGACCAGTAAAATAATGACTTAATAACCTATAAATGATGACAAATCCAAGTTTTTCATTTTGTTTTAGTACAAAAAACCCAATTAAACTATGAAAATATTTACATTTTACAAAAACAATGTGAATAACCTGAAAAAACAGAAATTTCATTTGAAAAATTAGTGCAATTTTAACAATATTATACGTCGACTTATTATTTATACATGTACATTTACACACAGTGTTCCATAAATATTTGGTAACAGGCAGAATATTGTTAAAATTTTGGAGTTTGGAACTAAAATCTGAACAATTTCTACAATATTCCATCTGTTATTATTACCACAACTCCAGATCACAGTGGATCCATAAATGCACCAAACATTTAGTAACAGGCAGAATATTGTTCAAATTACACATTTCAGGTTGTTCATCTTTGTTTATATTTATGTATTTTTTTGCATTTTATTGTGGAAAAATTGTTTTGTAAATGTAAATATTTTCACAGTGTCATGTTATTTTTTTCACTTAAATTTTTTCCACATAATTTTTCACAAAGAAAATTTGTCGTCATTATTAATGGGTTTATTGTGTTGTTAATTTTACTGTAGATCACATTGGTCTGTATGTGGAACCTGAACCAAAATGATTTGGACAACCTTAACTGTTCAGGTTAATTTTTGCACTTTCATCCTGCGGGTCGAAATGGAAACTTTGGCGGGCCAGATTTGGCCCCCGGGACGCATGTTTGACACCTGTGTTTTCAGCGGAAAGTGGACATTTAGTGGTCGAAGCTGATGTGTTGGAAGCACCAAAATGAACATAACAAACTTTGACCAGGTCCATATTATAAGTGATGATTGGGTCAGAGCATCTCCATGAAAGCAGGTCTTGTTGGATGTTCCTGGTCTACAGTGGTTAGGATCAACCAAAAATAGACTAAGGAAGGACATCCCAGTATCAGGACCATTGATTATCTGTGAGAGGCAATGGATAAATATATCTGTTCCATGTAGGTCCACTTCTCTACTTGCAGGACTTCAGGGATTTGCTGTTAACGTCTTGGTCCAGATACCACAGCACACCTTCAGAGGTCCGGTGGAGTCTAGGCCTCGGGTCAGGGCTGTTTTTGTAGAAAAAGGGGAACCCACACAATATTAGACAGGTGGTAATAATGTCCTGCTTCATAGATGCTCAATTGGTTGTGATCCGGTCGTTGTTCATTAGATCACTTTCGGTCAGTACTAAACACTTCACACTGGGAATGAACAATGAGATCTGGAGATGCTCTGACCCAGTGATTTGGACAACACAATTTCTCTCTTATTAAAAGTTGCAAATTTTGTTGTTTTTAACACATCAACATCGCAATGGCCACTTGCAGTCTAATATATCCAACCCCCTGACAGGTCCCACTGGAATGAGATAATTAACGCTGATACCACTTTGCCTATTAGTGGTCATAATGTTATGGCTGATTGATGAATCTTACATTAACACATTCCACCACCAGCTACATGCAGCCAAATGCCACGTGTGCTCACAAGTTTGATGTTTTAACTTCAGTTGATTTCTATTTAGGTTCAGTGTGTGAGGTTTTGTGATATTTAGGGATGAATTTCCATTTTGCACACTAATGTTATACATTCTTCATCTTCTATGATGGCTTTTTCAGGGACTTTTAGTTAAACCTCTATGTTTGGTTCACACGCAAATATAATACTTGATAGTACTGCACCTTAATGCTGTTTCCCACTCACTAAAACAGAAAAGAGGATGAAGTCCAGTCCTGAGCTACTTAAACTATAAAGCAGGGGTGTCCAAATCCGGTCCTCAAGGGCTGGTAGCCTGCATGTTTACCTCCGCCAAGGAGGCTATGTGTTTTGCCTGCATTGGTTTGTCTGTCTGTCTGTCCGTATGCAAGATAACTCAAAAAGTTATGGACGGATTTCAGGAAATGTTGATACTGGCAGAAGGAACAAACGAATACATTTTGGTGGTGATCGGGGGAGGGGGGGGGTCACTGCCTTGGTGGAGTTCTGCGCTCTCCAAGTGCTTTTCTAGTTTAGATATTTCCCTCTTCCCGCACACCTGGAAACCATTACACCATTATCAGGCTTCTGCAGAGCATGATGAGGAGCTGATTATTAATTGAACCAGGTGTACTAGAAGAGGGAAATAACCAAAACATGCAGGATTCCAGCCCTCGAGGACTGGATTTGGGCACCCCTGCTATAAAGGATGAGCCACTACATTTGTAGACATACACTGCTCATTCTAAACTATTCTCATTTTTGAGATTATACGCAAGTATAAACAGAATTCTTGTAAGTATATTCCACTTCTGATATTTGATCCTGTTAACTCCCTCGCAGCCTTACACACTGGACCTCTGTTAGGTAAGGTTTCATATTATAGGTTTCATAGTGAATCATTGCTTTTACTAAAGCAAAGGAAGTGCATATTCTCTCCATTGCTCTATGAGCCACTGTTACAAATCCTATTCTAAATACACTCAATCATACAGAGTCAATAGCAGGTGACAAATTTGTCATTGAACCAGCTTAAAGTTCTCATTACCAGTACATTTTCACATGAACTCATAAAAACAAATGAGAAATTGCAGTTTTATGGCTCAGTTTCTCCCATTTGGCTGCTCTAATTTCTTAAACCCTCTCTGATTTAATACAGATTAAAAAAAAAACAAAAAACAAAACAGAACAAAAAAAAACGTAGAAACCCTAACGTGATGCAACTGTTCTACAGACTGCATTCATAACCCCGTCTGCTGCGCAACATGTGACGAGTCAGAACGGGGTTACGAGCTGCCCTCGAACTGAGGAGACGGGAAGAAAACACGAGGGAGATGAGGCACGTTTGTCTGAGGGACAGAAATAGAGATGAAGATCACTTAAAATGACTTGAAAACAGAAGGCAGGGAAAGAAACCGGGAGCATAAAGAGATGACAGTGAAGCTGGTGCAAGAAATAAGAAATAGAGCAAAGCTGAAGCATTTTTTAAGTGTATTCATAATTCATATACATATTGACAAGTTTCTAATACAGCATGGTTTTGATAGTGTAACTGTCTTCTTTCAGCTTGACCTTAATTTTTTTTTTTTTACAAGAATAACAATAAAAAAATGATAAAGACAACACCATGTACGACTCACTTTTAAGTTTTATGGCAATGCTTCTTTTGAATGGATTTTGCATCTCCCGATCGTGTCATTTGCGTGTCAAACCATTCAAAAGTACGTGGTTAGGCGTATTCCCCGCCCCCACCCCACCCCTACCCCCTGCCGGGCAGTACAGTTGGCCACTCACAGCCGTTAGTTTGTATGACATCCTCTCCACAAAGTTCTGAAAACGTGTCATCGCTGTCCGAGGGACCGACGCCAGTTGAAAAACGTTAGCTTCCTATGTGTGGATGTGTGCGCCTTGTACACGATTCCACGCCCATGACAACTGTCCAAAGTCCCGTCCTCCATCTTCCTTCCCAGTCCGAACGGTCCAAGATATCAGACGGGCATTAGTCCGTAGTGTTATCGCCGCCTGTTTCGTCCTTCTCTTTGCACATTACGAACAATTGTACTTGAAAAATAAGATTGTGTCCATCTGATTTTTCATGATCTGTACCGTAAAAACCCCGATGATGAAAAATAAGAACACTTTTCAAAAGGACCAAAATGGAATCAAAGACCCAGATATCTGCAACGTTTTTTTGTCGTTTTGTTTTTTTTTTGTTCAGTTTCACACACACTCGCTTCTCACTCATACACGTGACGTTTTGAAAGGCAACAGATGTCCGTTCTCCAAGGCAATAATGTCTTTGTGGCAAACTCGACCCTGACATTCCCTGAAATCATCGCTCTGGTTCCTCCCTCTCCAGGAATGAAACAGAAAATCCAATCATGAATATAAAGTGAGATACATCCATTTCATTTCGATGAGTAAATACTGATGAGGATACAAAATAATAATGAGGACTAAAATAATAACTGTGATCATCCTAATATGGTAAGATAATACTCATTTTGAGAGGATACAAACATCGCATCGTTTTCTTTTTCTGGGTTTGATAACCAACAGGCTCCCGATACACAAGCAACAGAAAACCTGGAGGGGAAAAAAAAAAGATAAATGATAATACAGATGATGATAAACAAGAGTTTAACACTTTGAGGGAATCTCAGCAAAATCAAAGTGAGCCTAGAGAGGAAGTGTGATTCTTTTGTTCTTTACAAAAAAAGTTCTTTTAGTTCCTCCGTCTTGTCTCGACGTCCCATTTTATTCCACTTTGATCTTTGTAGAATTATTTTTTTCTTGTAGTTCCGTTCCTCTATGTTGCATGTCCTTTTTTTTTTTTTTTCTTTTTCTGTTTTTAGGTATAGAGCGATAATTCTCTTAGGGGAAAAAAAAAAGGTTTCTTTTCTCCATTGTCTTAAATGTAAATGATGCTAATTCCTGTTGAGAAATTATACATTCCCTTTTGTTATTCTCCGTCGCAGATGCCAGTCGTATCCTTTTCACGTTTGGGGGCTGCGTCGCAAACTAATCACTTGTCGCTCTTCTGCTGTCCAAACTTACCTGGAAAAAAAAAGACACAAGATTAGGGTTAGCGTTATTCACAGAGACACATTTACTGAACGTCTCTGCTGGGGAAACCAGACACAGCACAGGTATTAGGGAAGTGTATCACACATTGAGATAGGTTATTAGTTTTAAATAATCTATTCTTTTATTTTTTTTGAACATATATTTTTTTTATTTGGAAAGATACTTTACAACAGATATCTAAGCACATTTGTATACCATGTCTGAAAAATCAACAATGGTAAAGCATGAAATTTAACACACACGTTCCATATAAATTCTGTTTAGAAAAAAAAAGACTGTTCTTGAATTAAGTCTTCCCACTTTATATACACCCATATATATATATATATATATATATATTTTTTTTTTTTTTTTTTTTTTTTTTTTTGTTAAACATACCTTAGAACAAAAAGGTGTCACGTTTTTCCCTTATTTTTATTATTTTTATTCCAAAAGTCATACAAATTTCAGCTCCAGTACATTCAACCAGTTCAATTATAACTTGTCATTTCCATTTAAATTAAATCTGGCTTCAGTGGGGTGATATATACAATCCATTTTGACCACATTTCCATAAATTTGTCCTGTTTTACTTTAATGAAAAGGACAGTTTCTCCATTACATAGATTTCATAGATTGCTTTTAACCTAAATAATCTATTCAATGTTGAATAATTTACTAGTTTATGTGACTATGGTCCTGTCTTAAACCACATATTTTCCCTTGTTTATGGCAGTGTCTGGTAGCAGGGACCCAACGGACAAACTGGGACAAACCCTGGTGGTTCTGTCCATCTGTCTGTCTGTCAGTCCTCTGGTGCATATGAGAACATGCTGCATAGTTGATCTAATTCATGGGTGTCAAACAGGGGCTGCATTCAGCCCAACATGATCTGAAGTGGGTCAGACGGGTAAAATAATAACAATAATATATTAATAATGTCAACTCCAAACTTTTCTCTGTTTTATACTGAAAAAAGTAAAATTATATGATGAAAATGTTTACATCTACAAACTATCCCTTAAGTAATGTGAATAATAGGAACTATGTACAAAGTGAAATTTCTTCAGAAAAATAAGTGCGATTTTAACAATATTATGCCTCTGCTTATCATCTACATATGTGCATTAAAACTTGCAGATCATAGTGGCTCTACAAATACACAAAACATGAAGTAACCGGCAGAATATTAAAATTGAACTCACATCTCTTAAGACATTTCAGGTTATTCACATTCACACATCTAAATATTTTCATGTAATGTTACTTTTTTACACTTAAAACAAAGAGAAACATTTGGAGTTGTCAGTCTTTATATTTTGATAGCATTTTACTAACTGAGCCACTTGAGATTGAATTGGGCTGAATGTGGAACCTGAACTAAAATGATTAACATCTTCAGTGTTGTTTTTGCATTTCACAGATTTATCCCAGGGGCTGGATTGGACCCTTTGGCGGGCGTATGTTTGACACCCGAGGTCGAATTTAAAGATCGGCAACATTTTACCTTAAAGACCTGTACATAATCTGAAAGAATAGAAAAAATACACTAAGTAACTTTAAAAACGCACAATAAAATTCATGACTGTTTTACTTTTTATCCATGGACTATATTTCCAATTATAGATGTTCTTATTGCACACATTCTGGGAGACATACAGACAAGATTTTGAATGGTGGAGTGATGGACACCAAGGTGATGTGCATGTCCGTCTGTGTCATTCCTGCATGCAGCATCCCGACTGCCTGATCACGGTTGGCTGCACTCAAGCGTAGCATTTTTGCTGCAGACATTTTCCCCATTTTCACTTCAAGGTTTTTATAGGGAGGGTCACATGTGTACAAAGCCTACACATTTTTAGTTAACAATTTAGCCCATCCCAGTATTTCACTCCCCTGCCCAGTTTCTACACTTGTGAGTACAACGTTCATAAATTGGTCTGTGGCTGAGAAAAAGCACAATCAGTCAGGCAGAACAACAGTATATTGTGTGTCTGAGAAGCTGTTTGGAGCATCTGAGTACATCTCATGACAATTCTAGGAAATTTTTAAATGTGTGTTTTTAAAGTTGCTTAGTGTAGTTTTTTTGTTGTGGCAAGAACAAGAACAAAGTTAGTTCTGGCCAGTACATGTCATACTCAAGTGCAGAACTCCTAGGAAGGCCTCTTGTTTTCCGCATTAAGTCAAAGTCAGCTTTATTGTCAGTTTTGCCATATGTACACTGCATACAGAAAACTGAAATTACCAAACTCTAAGGCCCCACAGTGCAAAAAGAACATAATAGGAAAAAAATACAATACAATACAATATAACTATAAACAGCATATATCTATAAACAGCAAGGAGTTGAGGAGATGATAAATAGACAATTAAGACCACGCCCACTTCAGATTCCTGACCAATCACACAACAGTAGTCAGACACCACATGAGAAAAAAGTTCTGCCTGGATGATGTGTCGAGCATAAGCTGTGAGAACTACTTGCAGAGTATCTGATAACCTTAATGCAAAAGCAGTGCACAGTTTTTGCCATGTTTCCAGCTTCTTTTCAGGACTTCAGAGGTAAAATGTCAATCACAGTCCAGTGTCAGTTCTGGATTGTCAAAATCTGTGATTTGCATGGACTTCAGTCACATTTAACATTGTTTTGGCTCACTTGGAATGCCATCAAAGGTGATATGAGAAACAATATCTGATGGTACCTTGTATTCCCTGCTCTCATGCAGCGGAACGTCAACAAGTGACAGCTCCCCACAAAACATGGACTCAAACATAAACTTGATGTAAGTGCACTTAGTGCAGGAATGAAGCATGAAGTCATGTTACAAAAGAAAACCTATAACCCATTCCTTCTTTTCTCATCTGTGTACAGTCACACTTTTACAGCAAAACTCAGACCACTGTAGAAGCATAAAGCATTGTTTATACTTGTGTAAAACGTACCAGTTACATCCGGAAGTAATAAACCTGCAGGGCCTCTACCAATACCTGCATAAATAAAGTGGATTTAATATTAAATGCATCAAACTTCCATCATAAATTACAAACCAAAGCTATAGAAATTGTACAATTATGCACACTTTTCTATCCACCCATCTATGATGCACTGTACTCTTCTCTTTCTGCAGTAATGCTGCATAAAGATAAAGAAAAGATGATAAGACTTTTGTGTGCTTAGTTTCCATGAGGACGGGCTGAAGTGAACGCGAGGGGGAG
This sequence comes from Sphaeramia orbicularis, assembly GCF_902148855.1. NCBI lineage: Eukaryota > Metazoa > Chordata > Actinopteri > Kurtiformes > Apogonidae > Sphaeramia > Sphaeramia orbicularis. The sequence goes on along the minus strand of NC_043964.1, from coordinate 42,840,193 downwards.
GACATGGCAGGGAGTAAAACTTGGGAGTACAGCCGCTAAGGTGAGCTGAGACGCAGCCAACACACAGTCAGAGTGGCTGCAGAAATGCTGCGTGAAATTAAATTGGAATGTCTAAATAGAAAAAGGCACAAACAGCCTTGAGGCAACAAATTAGAGTCCATTTACCGAAGGCCCACTAATGAGAAAGCGGCCTCCCACCAAACAATGAAACAACACTGCTTCCCAGATGAAAATTTATTAGAGGTGATCGAACCTATTTGGTGGTGAGTTAGCTGCAGAACTGCCTTAAATTAAATGCTTGCATCGAGTTAGGGACATTGTGTTTTCCAGTCAATTATTTAAAAGAAAAATAATCAGAAATGTTGTTTGAATGGAGGCAGATTTGTAGAAGTGAACCCTCCAAATCAATTGAAAGAAAACCGAACATGTCTTAACAAATGCAAAAATGTTTGCCATTAAAAGCACCATAAATACACTTCACATGGGTTTCAAAACAGAGATACCAAGATTAAACATGAAGTCATTCATGTGACAGAATTAACATGTTAAAAAATATACAGGTTGTCCACAAAGTCCCCTTACAATTTAATAAATGTATTACAAATGCAATTGATGAGATATGTTAATCAGATTTGTTCTATGTACTCAGTGGTTATCAAAGTTTTTAATCACATTGCATTTGTGTATTTCAGGTACCCTATTGATGAAATAGGTTCTGTTAAATAACCCCCTAAAAAAATGGCTACTCCAAAAGGCATAATGTGTATCATGGTTTATTGAACCAAAATTGGACATGCAGACTCAATGAAGCTACAGGGTTAAGTATAGAAGACATCCATAGAGAGGGACAGTGTTGGATAAAGGGAGGAGTGGATGATCAAGCCCTCAGATATCACTGCCCTGGATTTATTTCTATGGGGTTATGTTAACGATATTGTGTATTGAATAAATATACAGGACATCAATGACCTGAAGTTCAAGAGCACTGATGCCACTGACACCACTGATGAGGCTATGATACAGCCAACATGGAAACAAATCCAGTAGCGTCTGGATGTGCTTCATGCAACTAATGGTGTCCATACAGAGGTGTACAAAATGAGGCAAAAAAAACTTCAATATCTACTTTTAATATTGTAATAATTTCCACAGATTTGTTTATTTATTTGCTGTTGTAGAAAATTTGTTAAATTGTACAGACATTTTATTGACACCCTGTATTATTAAAAATGTTGATAAATGAGTTAGTAAATGTTAAACGAAGACAAAAATTAATTGGAAATCATCACAAAAACAGCTGTAAATAAATGTGTTAAATTGTTTATGGACACCCTGTTTTTTTTTAACTTGGTGTGGCCACCAACGTGATCTTTATTGATCAATTGATTAGCTGAACTATTTTTCAGAAGATACTATTACTCAAGATGTGCTTTGTTGTCCACATTAACCATCTTTTCCTGAGCATCTGTGTGAAGCATAGTGGAACCTTTTGCTGCAGTCTGAGATAAAACAAAGAATGAGTACGTGATGCCACTGCCACAAACAGATGTGAATGTGTGGTTGACACCTGAAAAACTTCAGCATAACAGTGATATGATCTACCGATCCTTAGTCTGTTGATAATGTAAACAGACCAGTCTGTCACTTTAACTTAAAGTACAAGGGGATTAAACCAGTTTACTTCTATGGAGTGAAAACGATCCATCATTCTGAGCCCTCGTCTTGGTCTTTTCCCAGATTTGTTGGACTATTGTGGACATTCTTGAAATTCAACTGGCAACACAAGCAGATAATTGTTGTTAATTAAGATTCATCTTTTTTAATGGCCATGATAATTTGGAAACTCAAATGGCACTTTACACACAGGCCTGAGTTCTGTTATTCCCTCCCTTATGTTTTCATCAGGGTTTGTCTGTCTGTTAGCAAGATACCTCAAAAAGTTATGGATGGATTTTGATGAAATTTTCAGAAAATGTTGATACTGGCACAAGGAACCAATGATTAAATTTTGGTAGTGATGGGGGGGGTTTGTTTGTTTGTCCATTTTATAGCACGATAACTGAAAAAGTTATGGAAGGATTTTGATGACATTTTCAGGATATGTTGATAACGGCACAACCAGAACGAGACCATATGGGACACAACCGGAAGAGGCTGAACTTCACTTACAATAGAAGTAATGGCTCTGTTGTGCACTTTGCTGCAGCTGATATTGTATATTACTGTTCCAAGAGATGGTGATTAGCAGAAAACACAGACAGCATGTTTAAAACCCCCCTTGTTGTGTGTTTAACTCTTTCAATGCCATGGGCCGATTAAATTGGCTTTACGAATACAACCTTTAAAGTGCCACGGGCCGATCAGATCGGCTTTGGAGAACACGCCATATTTGTGTACAAACAAACCATCCACCCCCATTTCTTTCTCACATTTCGATGACGTTCTTTCTGTGTCCCCCTTTTGAGACCAATCAGACGGGAATTTGAGGTCACGCGACCGAATAAATTATGCAAACTACGATCAATAATGAATCGGCTGCGTCCGGTGCGTTTTGAATCTAATCAGCAATCGGTCGGATGTTACTGAGCGGTTTCCCGCAGGATTCTTCAAATATTATAAAAACGACGCGAAATACTGAAAAACGGCCAAATTCTGTGGCACTTTTAAGGCTTATTACCACCTTAACTGTCTGGCACCGAAAGAGTTAAATACTCCTGACTTCAAGCTTCAGTCTTAAAAAAGTAGCCTTTCATTACAGATTGCACAATAATATACTTAAAAATAAATCAATTTCACCAATTGACAGTCACAACCATTTCAGTGAAACAAAATGTACTTGTGATATCAGATGCTGATGTAACAGTAATAGAAAATGTTTTCAAAAGAAATTAAAACTTTTCTTGTTTACACAATGGACATGAAATGGAAAGAGTATTGATAATATTGAAAGATGTCTTATGATTTGTATCAGACCGCTACTGTTTGGTGAATGAGCATAAATCTATAGCACTTATTCTGTTTGTTTATTTATTTTTGTTGCATTGGGCTGTTTATGTGTGTGTGTGTGTGTGTGTGTGTGAATGGTGTAAAATTAATGTAAACAATTAAAATTGTAATGTAACGTAGCGGAGACCCCAGGAAGAATAGCAACTAATGTTTCAGTTGCTAATGGGAATCTTAATAAATGAAATGAAACCGTATTAAAAGCATTACATGTAACTGTAGACAGAAGCTGCATTTCCTACATGTGTATCTTTGTCTTGGGTGAACTTACAGCTCCCAGACTCCTGTTTGTCCTCTTCCTCTTTGTTTTGCTCAGCCTCTCTCTGACTGTTCCAGGTACACTGGCTTGGCTGGCCGGATGCTTTGGGTAAACTGAGAGGAGACAGAAAAGAAGCACAATATCTGAGCCACTGATTTAGGAGTAAGGAGCTAATGAAAAATGATATTCACTAAAAATCACACAACAGTATGAAAACCAACCTCTCCTTCTTTACCTTGTGCTTCGGACACCGCAGCGAGAAGTTATCTTCGTTCAGAGAACAGTCTGGAGGTGAGAGAGAAAACATCAACCCTTTACAGACACTGTTACTTAGAGACAAACCAACAGTAGTGTTTTACGTCTGTATTTTACATGAACCACACTTTTTACTTGTGCCTTGATATCACTGCTCACCTGCTTCAATCGCACAAAGGTAGTGGTAGCTAAGTGTACAGCCTTTACTGTAGCAGCCCAGGGTTGAGCCAACCATCTCACAATGAGAGCAGCACTTAGAGAAGAAAACAGACAGAAGAAATCAGACTCAAAATGTACTGTCAGGTTAATACAGGCATACAACGGAAGCTAGACAACACCTGCAGACAATGTGTTAACAAGTCCTTATACTATGACACCTTGAACATCATTGACTTTTCATTTTTTCATGCACAAATTATGAGAAACAATTAAATATACATGTGTACATATATATATATATATATATATATTTTTTTTTTTTTCCTTTTCTCATTTTATTCTGTTTTATATTACATCACGTAACTTTTTTTTTTTTTTTAATTATCTGCTTCAGAGATAAAATGTGCTAAATCTGACATACTTTGAATAGATGAATCAGAAGACAATCACCAAAGTGCAGGTTGACTAATGGTTTTAAGATATATGCTGCTGAATGCCAAAACTGTTTAACAGCTTTGTCCATCAGGCTGTCAGGATGCTGAACTTTGTCCATTACCACCCCCCTCTGCCCCCGGATAGCAACCCACCCCCACATTTACTGCACAAAGACTGTAGACTACATTTTGTGATGCTCTCTCATTGCTGACTGTCTACTTCACTTTATTACAAATACTGCACTATTGTCATACCTGCTGCTGTTACTGTCATATCTGATGCTGTTCTGATCTATTATTCACCTCATAACTGTTGCTGTTTTGCACAACCACTGCTTTTGAAAACAGACTTACATAGACACTTTATATTTTATTATAGTTTATTCTTTATATCACCTATTTATGCTTATTCTATTTGTTTTACCTGTTCTTAACCATTTTTTACAGGGCTTTTTTATTCACAAAGTGAGAGAGAGACGATATCTCAATTCTCTGTTCACATTTTGATCCAATACTGTATCTAGAAAACTAAAATTAAGCGGCTCTTCTGATTTAGTCAGTGTTGATTCTGTTATTCTAGAAACATTTTATTTATAGACCTGTGTTAGATATTAAAAAAAAAAAAATGTTGAAGTCTAACTAACCCTCTATTACCTCTTTGCAGGGCGAATACCATAAATATGAGGTACAAATATTCCCTACCCTATGAACAGACATAAAGCTGTAAACCTGAGCTGTCCCAAACCCAAACAGGTCAAATGTAAACAGAGGACACTCACTGTTTCTCTGGCTCCATCTAGTGCCTCCTGCAGGCCGTACAGTCTCCCATTAACAAGGTACACTCCACTGGTCCACACTATGCATCCTTCGTGCACCCACAGCTCCTCTGGATCCATGGGCATCTGAGGCAGCTGGGCAAGTTGGGCCAGAGGTCCCAGGGAGTCTAAGGCCGGTGGAGGGGGCTGGAAGGGGAGGGACGCCTTGCTGTTGGAAGGCACCATCCTGGGGGAATCCTCACTAGATTTGTGCCTCCTTTTAAAGCGGGGGTGTGAAGTGAGCTTTCTGTGCTGAGGCCGTTGCTGGGCTTCGTCTACAGGTGGTGGTGGAAGCGGAATCTGCTGCTGCTGCTCTTTCTGCTCGCTTTCAAGGTCTGACTCTCTCTTGAGCTCAGGGATGGGTCTGCTATCTATATTCATGTCCCAGCTTAGAGATGATGTTTTACTGGTAGTAGAAGAGGAGGAGGAGGAGGAGCAAGACGAGGCAGTGTTACTGAGCGCGCCAGCCACGTGCATCATCATTTCCTCCCTTCCAGCTGGAGAGGCAGTTGCGACTGTCATGGTGAGAGATGTTGGGTTGGAATCCAGGCTGATAGCATAGTCACTCTCAGATGAGGGCTTGGCAAACTGACCCTCTTGTGTTTGTGTGTCTTGGATAGAGCTCGGAGTATTTGTGTCTGAATTTGGTCCTGTTTTGTTTGTGCCTGCGGTTGCCTGACACTGTCTGACCTGCGGCTGGTTCTTGGGGAGTTTTGCAGCGTATTCAGCTGGATAGAAAGGCCCGTAGAGATCTCCGAGGTGTTTGTAATTTGCCCATTTCTGACACAAGCAGCAAAGCAGTCTGCCAGAGTGACTGGTCTCTGTAATCACAGGGCCTGAAACAACATAACCAGATGAAGGAAGAGCTTTTCCCGACTGAAGTGTAGTTTCCACCTCATCTGTCTCTCTTTTCTCAGATTCTCTGTCTCTCCTAGATAACTGGAAAGAAAGAGCTGAGGTCAGGAGAGAATCAATTCCACTCCCGCCAGCTTTCCCTCCAACTGCACTCCGCTCTCCTTTCATCTTGTCCTCTTCTGCATTTACAATGGTGCACACTGCCCCAATCTCTGGGATTTTTTTCTCTACATGTATGTGTGGAACAAACAGGCCTTTTCTGTTTGGATCCACGAATGCTCTGTTAGTTAGACTCCCTCCTGGCCCTAAAGGTAGATCTGGGTCATCTTTGGCCACTGGTGGTGCTGGTGCTGCTGCTGCCGTTGCTCCTCTCCTCCTCCTCCTCCTTTGCTGTCCTCTTCCTTCTAGCGATTCGTCTTCGTCTTTCACACCTCTGCGTCTTCGCCGCACAGGTTTGACCTCGGCCTCTGGTTGTGTGTCCTCACTCTCCAAGTCCACTTTGACTACCTGTGTTAAAACAGGCGGGGCAAGTGGAGGAGTGTTTTTCTTGTCCAGCAGAGGGGGTGCAGCAGAGGGTGGGGTGCTGCTGGTTGGCTGCACCGTCTGTGGGCTCATGGCAGCTGCTGGAGTCGGGGTGGGCGGGGCAGGTGGAGTGCTAAGAACTGCTGTCTGAGTCTGGCCTTGAGTCTGGGCTTGAGACAGAGTCTGTGCCTGAGTCTGGGCTTGATTCTGAGCCCGTTTTTGTTTATTCACGCTTCCCACAGGCCTGCCCTTCTTTTTGCCAGATGGGAAATAGCCTTTTGGCACAATACTCTCCGGCGGCTTTGAATCCTGTGGGGACAGACTGGACCTACTGGATGACATCTGATGTTGTCTGTTCAGCATGTGTCCTTGAACCTGGCTGTGATGGGGCGGGGTGGTTCCATAATAATCACTGCCAGGATAATCATCAAATCCAATGCCAGATTCTTGAAGTTTCTGTCGAAGAAGGTTAGCGGCAGACTGCTCTCCTCTTCGTGTCTCAAGCTGCTGATACGTGTTGGTGAAGTGCTGAATGTCTGACAGGGCAGACGAGGACGGGGGTGGGGAACCCTGGACTGGGCGGGGAAGAGGTGGAGGAGGTGGTAAAGGTCCGAGTAATGCAAAATCTTCCTTGTCACCAGATGCTGATCCCACAGCGGCTGCTAATCCAAAGTCAAAGTCTTGTTGTTTGATGGCTTGAGATGTCTGATGAGGATCACATGGATAGGCCGATGGGGGCAAAGGCCCAGCCTCATCAACTCCTCTAAAAGGAATCATGTCATTTAATGAGTGGCTTTCATCCATGTAACTATCATCCCCTCCTGAAACCCTAGGGAAATGTGCTAAGTCTTGGTCCTGTGAATCATTAAATGGTTGTATTTCTGAGTGAGAGAAGCCTGGGTAATGATTTGACTCATCAGCATGGCTTGCTGGCTTTTTAATATTTGGTGTGATTTTCTGCACTATTGCCTCTAGTTTCAAACCTCGTCCTTTCCTGGTAGGCAAAACCTTGGCGTTACCACCTGATGGTGATAGTGCTTGTGAGTAGGTGTTCTCTCCGGGCAAAGGGGAAGACAGCCTGGGACATGGAATATCTGAACTGCATGAGTCATCCTCATTGTGATGGCTCGACTCGGACTGAGCCCCAGGAGAGTGATGTGAATTTGTGGCAGCCCTCTGCTGAGATGCGTCCTGGAGTTGCCTTTTGGCAGGAATAGGAGAGATAAAAGAACGGACTCTCCTTCTCAAAATTAATGGATTTGTGTCTGCAGAACCCCCAGCTTTAGTCTGACGCTGCTGCACCTGTGGTTGAGTGGAGTTCACATCAGTTGGTGGCTTAGTGGCACTGGATGGGGGATTTAAACAGGGGTGTTTGGCCTCCTCAGCAGCTCCTCCTCTGGAAACATCAGACTCTGCAGCATTTGTGCCTTGGCTCACTGGTGGAGGGACCAGGTTGTGTGAAGCTACAGGAGGGGGAGGGGGAGCAAGAGAAGGAGGTGGCTGAGTTCTGTAGAAGGATTCTCCTTCTATAATTCTTGCCCCATCTCTGCTGGAGTGTGTTGCTTCCCACATTTTCATATCATAGTAAGCGCTTTGATGATGAAGGGATGGTTTGTTTGTATGTTGTTCACTTGCCACATCTGCTTGCGAGATCATCCTCTGTCTCTGCTCTGATTGGCTGATCTTGTGTCTTCCTGGAGAGGACGCAGGCTGCATCATTAGGTCCTTAGATGGCCTATTCATTGCTTTTACCCAATCACTCATATCATGGGGGTGATGAAGAGGGGCACGAGGGTGAGGATACATCTGCATTTTATTTGCAGGTTGAGACTGTGGGGATAAATTGTGGAATGGATGGTGGGAGGGGAAGTGGGGGTTGTTACGTTGCATCATGTTGCCATCTCTTGTGTCCCCGTATCGATAGCCAGGAAAAGCACTGGTATTTCCAGTTGATAAATCAACACCCCGCAGATAGGACTGATGCCTTGATGGTGAGGACAGAGGATTAGTGCTCATAGGATGAGGTAAGGGGGCAACATCAACATTACCTCGCCTATAGGGGTCAGTATTCATTACAACAGTTGAATGAACAGACTTTGAATGATATTCTAAATCAGGCTCATTAGCACCCCCACTGCCATGATGAACACTTTGTAAATTTGCTGCATCTGGGCCAGTCTCTTTTGATGCCATTTCCATTTTCACCACTTGTTTCTCTCCAGTATCCTTTTTACTCAGATCATTGGCTGCTGCTGGAGAGGAAAATGGCTGTTGAATTACAGAGGCTCCACTCTGACTTTTCTCCCGCTCCCTCTCTCTGTCACTTTCCCTGTCCCTCTCTGGTGTACTGCGTCTGTTTGGCGACACATCACAGATGACAGAGCGCCGCTCTGATGGGGCTAATATGGAGCCTGATGATTTCTGAGACTCAGTTTGACCAGTGCTGCCTGTGAGCGGCTCTGGCTCTTGCAAAAGGAGCTCCTGCACAGCAGAGGAGTGAGTGGAGACATTAGACAGCGCTTTTCTCTGTGGCAGAGAATAGTCAGCTAAGTTTATATGTTTTGGTGGGGGTTGCTGAGATTCTGTAGCATGTGTTAAATTACTTTGGGACCCACCCACTTCGGCTTTTTCAGTATTCTGCAATATCTTTGTACTGGACATTTCTGATTTCACTGAAGACTGAGACTCCGTGGCAAAATCAGGCTCATTTCCATGCCTCTGGCCTGGATGTGGGGGCTTTCCAGAGCTACCCATTTGAACAGAATGAGCCTCAGTTACTCCAGTTTGCATCCGCATACTTTCAGACACACCATATGGGTGTCTGGTTTGAAACTGCTGTGGGAGATTGGCAGGATATGCTTGTTCTGGTCTGCTGTAACGTCTATCTAAATTGTAACCTTGAAGAACCTCTTGCAAAAGACTTGGAAATTGCTGCATTTGTGAATTATCCTCATGACCTTTAGCTGCTGCTCCCTGCCCCCTCTTTCCAAAAGCCTCAGCACCAGAATCTTTTAGATTCATAGAGCCAAAACCAGTTTGTGATTGTTGGTACCCTAAGTATTTGGAATTTGATTCTATTACACCCCCTGGGCCCATCCTCCCTCTGTTCTTCATTGACAAATCTGAGCCATATGTTGATTCAGGGTAGCCATATTTCTGTGGTCCAGGCTGCAGAGGGTTTTGAGGCCGTCCAAAATTCGGTTTCTGATGGTGGGAAGAATAGAGACTAAGATCTACACCTTCTTCCCCATTATGGCTGCTGGACTCTCTTATGTATGAATGTGATTGTTTTTCTTCTATGCAGTTGTCTTGGTTTTGCTTGCTTTTTTCAACGTGGCTTCCATCAGACCGAGCCGAAACAATCACACCAACACCGCTGGCACTTTGCTGCTCCTCAAATGTGTGCTTTTCTTCTCTCTCATTATTTTGTAATTTGGATGCAGTGAGCAACCTGTTTTCTTTGTCCTGACCATTTGCTGTATTGACTTCTTGAATTTGGCTGCTGCATTTCTCAGATTCATCACCTGCACCTTCACTTTCCTTTTTAATTACTTCATTTTTAACATCTGTTGTCTTTCTATGTGCCCCCCTGTGGTCATTATAAGTTAAACCAAGTTCTGAGACACAATTTGGCTGTGGAGGAGGAATACTAGAGGAGGTGGATGAGGGGGATGAGGAAACTGGAGGTGTTGAATGTGATGGTGGGCCAATCTCTGAAGACTGACATCCAAAAGGTGGGGATGATGAAGAAGGAGCATTAGCCTCAATTGTCTTTGTTTCAGAAATAACTAGCTCTTTTGACTGTGAATCGGAGGTGACTGTTTTAACATTTGGCATTTGTCCAACTTGTGGTTGGCTTTGACTCTGAGACAGGGGGGGATAAACACTGGGTTCAGACCCACTGCTGGCTCCACTCATTTGTCTAACCCTCCCATGTTCCTCCTCAGAAAACTGCTCATCTCGCTCCATCTTGGTCCCTGTTGAGCCTCCTGTGGACATTAGTGAGGAGTCTTCATCAGCACCAGCATCTAAGCTCGTAGTGTCGCCAACCCCCGCTCCACTTCCATCTTTAACTGTGCTTGTACTTGAGGCTGCACTTGCATTTCTACTCCTTGGCTGTGATGGGGGAACATTATGTGTTCCCTGTTGCATCTGCCCACCATCCTTTCCTTTCTTCTGTGAAAGCACTGTGTCAGTGAGGAGCATGTGCTGAACTGTGTTGGGTAAATTGGCTACTTGTGAACTCAAGGCATTAAGACTATTCAGGCCAGCATCCTGCATTTTGTCAAGTGGAGAAGATGAGTAAACAGAAGAGCCATCCTCTCGAGATCCAATTCCTGTGCCCAGACTAATTTTGCTGCGCCCTGCTGGAGGAAGACTGCTTCCCCCGACTGCAGTCATGGCGTGAGCCTTATGACTGCCACTGCTACCACAACTACTGATGCTGCTATTTGAATTGGGTGTGGGGCTTAATTGAGGCATGGTCTGCAACAATCTGCCATGACCATGGCTGCTACGGGGATTTGATGTAGGAGGATGTGAAGGACCATGACCTGAGGGGTTTCCATGTGCCTCTGAGACACCCATCAAAGGAGAAGGAGAGGAGCTACAACTAGGAGAATGCACTGCAGAGGCAGCTGGGGAGGGGTTGGATATTGGGCTAAAGTTTTGGTTAATTTGTGCCTGTTGCGCATTGGGGTGCATCGGAGATTTGGATAATTCTATTGATGTTCCTTGAGGTATACTGGGATTGGAGGCTTGGTGATGTTTAGCATATACAGAACCTGGAGACGGGCCCTGGTGCTGCATCTTGAGTGAGTTGTCATAACCTACTCCTAAATTGTGCTGGGAGTTGCGATGCTGTAGTGTGGCTTGCTTGTGAAGTGAATGTGTCTGTGGGGAATATCCAGGATAATTTGAAGCATGGTAACTCTGTTGAACATTCTCCATTGACCCCACATTGTTAGCAGCAACTGAACCAGAGACTGAGTTTGAACCGGAGCTGACAGTGGGAGAACTGTTGACTTTGGGATCAAACCCGGTGCTAGCAGCCCCGTCAAGATATCTCTGCGGAGGGGGGCTGTACATTCCTGATGACCCTGTGGATGCTCCACCCTGTGGGGAGTAATGCGGATACTGAGGGGTCATTCTGTGCCCAGAGTGAGGATAGCTTCTATGCTGCTGTCCATGGTGGACAGATGGGAAGGTCTGTCCATGCTGGCGGTGCTGCATTTGAGAACTTGGCACTGACTGCATTGCAGGGTTCTGACTCATGTTGTACTGGTGAGAAGGAGAGAAGGCTCCAGCACCAGCACCTCCACCTGAACCAGCAGTGGAACCATACTCTACTGGATATGGCGACATCAGGCCAGAAGATGGTGCAGCACCAGATCCAGTATGCCTGTACTGGTGAGGTATATGTCCATCAATATTAGGGTATCCAAAGCCGGTACCAAATGCCATGCCCCCTCTTCTGAGCCTGTCCTTCCCACCCATTGAAAAATAATAATCCATGGCATCCTTCCTGTAAGGGTTGTTACTGCTGCTGCTGTGAATGTTACCCTGTGGTGGCAGCTCTACAGCTCCTCTGTTTCTAGCACTGTAAGCTAGCATGTGGCTGGCTTGACTTGGGTGGTGATGGCCTCTGTGCAGGCTCTGCTGTTGCATCCCTACATAATCATCTGTCATCCTTGGGGAAATCTGGGGTTCTGCTGGCTGAGAGGGATATGGAGGTCCTCCTCCACCCCTCCCACTGAACCCAGGGGGGAGGGAGGGGGGAGCTGGACTGTTAGAAAAATTCTGCATTTTCTTTTTTTTTTTTCCCCAAGTTTGGATTAAAAACGGAAATGTCTGTCAGTGTCTATACCAGGGAATGTTTGTGATCAGAAACTGGAAAGCTTATGGCAGTAACCATAAATGAAAAATGTGAGTCTATGGCCTGGCAGTCAAACAAGAAAATGCTTTTGAAATCCACCAAAGACTTGAAGCAGAGGATTATAGATGGCAGATGTTATCACTTTTTGTAAAAAAAAACAAACAAAAAAAACAAAACAAAAAAAAGCAAAAAAATAAAACAAAACAAAACAAAACTTGGTGAGGAGGACTTTAGCAATGTTTAAAAAGGCCAAATGGTAAAAATCTTCAATTTGACGATAGTAGTTCCACTTACAAAAGTTAACTGAACATATGGACCTTAAAAACTGGAATAAAAAAAAAAGATAAAAAGATATGTACTAAAGCAGGTTTGTACTGCAGAAAAAAAGTACAAGATTAAAAGTGCACAGTCATTCCCATGTAGCTGAAGCTGTTTGGCACTGAGTAAGCATTGATGTCATTAATGACTGACACACCACGATGTGAGGCGTTCAACCTTAGATGTCTTTAGATGTACAAGTGCCGCTTTAATACCAGCTCAAGCAAGCAGAGCTATGCTAGGATTAAACTGTGTTGTGATCCAATAGCATCTTGTGCAAAAAAAAAAAAAAAAAATCTCAATAAACCCATTGAGAGTGTGTTTCATCACAGCAAAGCTTCAGTTCATCAACATGTGTAAGTTTGCCGTGACCTGACTCACACCTGTGTGAGACGTAAAATGCAGAAACTTGAATCAAGAGATCTGAATACAGACCTTCACTAAACACTCCCAGAGGCACACACTCCATTGATATTCTCTCCAGTTCTTGGATAAAGAGTGTGATATGTTTTGTGAGGTTCTTTTTCTTGGTCATTCCCTTTCAAATACTGCTTCATTTCATTTTGTGTGGATTTCTTTTAGTTTCTTGATTCATCTGGACTGTAGAAGTCTTTGGTCCCTATGAAGTAATTTTTCTTTCCTTGTCTCTGAAGCCAGAGTCTCCTTGGTTCTCTTCTGTATCTTTAGCATTTAGCTGTCTTACCTTTGTTTTTTTCTGTCAACCATCATTTAATTCTACCTAGTTCCATGGCAACAATTTCCCAAAAGGAGGGTAATCCATTTATTCCACTTCAAGTTCAGTCAATTCAAGCTCCACTTTTCTGTTCGTCTTCAGTATTTCCATGCAGATGCGTTCATTTTTCAGGAGCCACTGGCCACAATCCTTCACAACTCTGGAAATACAAAACATGATTTAAAAAGTTAGCATGCAAACAAGGCAACCATTACAATTATCAGACACTATGATAAATTATACACAACAAAAGAAATGCATTGTGGTCAAACATGAATACTAAAAGTTCTTTTAGAATGAAAGTTTAATATTCTGCTTGTCAGATTCATTAATTTCTGAAACAAATTGCATATTTATAACTACAAATATGAGCAAAAAAAAAGAAAGAAATTAATTTCTGACTTTCCTTTGGCTTTTGCTAACTTATATTATCATATTTCCATTTTACAGAAGCTAGGTACAGCTGTATGAATTAGTAGGTAAGGAAGTCTGTTGGTCTTGGACATACATTACAATAATTCAGGATTTCCAATAAGTGGACTATAAGCGACCAGTCACAATAACTACATAGGTCAAACAAATATAACTAAATAACCACAGGTGATATTCCTGGTTGCACAGATGATCCATCCAATTCACTATTGACTTCACAGCTTCAATCCTTAAATAGCATGCTTCCCTCATAACAACACTACCTTTTTTTTTTTTTTAACATGCGTCGAGAGTCCATCCTTTACTGTGCTAGAAGCTTTAACAATACATGCCTAGGCTGTCTCTTTTGACTGATAACAAACAGGTCTGTTGGGCTGAAAAGTGGGTTAGAGGCAGCATGCAATTAAGGCGACAAAGTGAGGTAGTGAAGGTCACAAGCAGTTCTTCACATGTAAACAAAAAAGCTTACAGAGCAAGGAAAGGAGGGGTCCATCTCCACCACTTTACAACACCCCTAAAACCCATTAACTCTAGGTGTATTTAAGTTGTTTTAATGGGCTTTAATTATTACTGGTGATAATTAAAGGGGATGATGCCACCTTTATGGGGTCAGTACTCATAAACGCAGTGCACAACACAAGCCCCTATAGTCTGTTTCTAATACAATGTAAAATGGTTAATGATCCTAAAACAACTTTGAGTCACTATTATTACTTGATCTAAGCCACACAATAAGTCTTCATCTGCAAGGATTACAACTCTTCATCTCATTAGTGTTATCTGTCACTCTGTTTTTATTATTATTGTGAACCTCTCATCACTAGTGCAATTGAGCCATGAAAGTGATGAGCAGTTTAATAAATATCGTGGAGAAAAGAAGGACCAGAGGGGCAACAAAATAAACTGCTCATACCTCCAGCTGCCTTGCAAATACTGCCTTCATCAAACAGGTCACATCTGAGCCTCTAAACTGTTGTAGACAGAGGGAGAATGGCAGAGATAAACTATATTTTCCTTCTCCATCCGTCTTACTAGCCTATACCTTGATTACTAATTAATCACAGCAGCTCATTGTGCACGACCAGACAGCATCATCCACAATACACATAACAGTGCAGCAATAATAAAACTGCAGTCAGTCAGCAAGTCAATCAGTTGCAGAGCTCCTAACTGATAAGAGCCTACGCAATAGTGATTAAACGCAATCACGGGTTTTATTTTAATGGTGTGCCGTGTCAAATGATTAGAAACCCTACATTTGCGTTTGTATCATAGTCTTACTTAGCTACATTAGCCCACAGCAATGTATACGCATTACTATTAGCTTTGTAGTGCTGCCTGTTTTAGCTTTAGAGGGTTAGCTTTAGCTAAAATACCTCCTTTACAGCAAACTGAACATGCGAGCAAGTCGCATATGTTGGGAGCTAGCTAAGCAATAACCACTACTTAGCACTTTAGCAAGCCAGCTAATTCACATTTATTACATTATTACAACCTTTAAGGACGTGCAGAAAACGATAGTTGAAGCAGGCTAACTCTAAGGCAGCCAAGCAGCAGTTAGCTACAAAAGAGAGGTGATTGGGTGCAGATGTTTCCCCCTCAGAAATTCACTGGGGCTCTGAGTAAATGTGTTAGCTAGCATAAATAACGTATACTAGCACCAGACCTGATGTGGGTACCGCATCAGAAAATGATCATCACGCAGCCTCTCGTTTTTTCTTGAATAGAGATAACGTAGGTCAGAACAAGGCAAGACAATCAGAGACAGGCTAGCTAACATAGTCTAAATGCATACCTGAAAACGTAGCAATACAAGGCCCCTCGAAGAGTGAAAGGCTGTTTTGTGACAATCCCGCTGCTGTGGCAGGAAACCCCAGTCTAGAGTCGACTGCTCCGCCGCTTTTCCCTCACCCTCGTTGAGTCCAGACAACCCCGACCAGCGGCGGCGAAGTCGGGGGGCCCGTCACGACACTCAGATCCTGGGCCTTTCTTCCGATTCCCCCTTTTTTCTTTTGTCCTCACCTCCAAAAATGATGAGAGCAGAGCACAATCGGGGTGCCTGTAGGTCCCGTAACCAGTGAGGTCCATACACCCCCGCCCCCTCCCCTCTTGTTCCCTCGCCTCCCTCTCTCTCTCCCTCTTTCACACACCGCTTAGGTGATTCCACCTATCTCGAACTAAAATTAAACACATTGCCATCACACAAACCTCCACTAACACATAAAGATTTCAAACATCAGTTTCCGCCTCTAAATTGCATTTGCATGCCTTCATCAGCAGCTCGACCTATTCGCTTTCCTGTTAGACTACTGTTTTTTTTCTTGCAACAGAAAGACCGCCTTGAAAATGCATACACACTCATATTCCTGCACCCCCTCCCTCATCCCTCTCCATCACATCCCTCCATCTCCCCTCCCTCTCTGAAGCTTTTGCTATTTCATTGATTTTCATCCATTTGTACCATAAAATCTACATTTCAGAATACTAATATTGTAAATGCAGTTTTTTTTTTCTTGCATATGAGCATTTTGCGTCACCTCCTTTGTTCTGATTTAATCTTGAGTGAAAGTGAATTAGGGTAGTCTAATGAAAGCAGTAGGGCACAAAGGCAACATGGAGAGGAGATAGGGTTATACTGGTAGGCTCTGTCTGAAATGAATAAGTCAATAACAGATAAAAGACAGTTGTTGAGTGAATAACACGCATTAGAGGGAGATTGCAGTGCAGCGGATGAATCTTGTTAAGTTTATTGGTTCTTGTGGTCCCTTAATGCTAAAACACAGACCTCTTGTACATGGTTATATTTTTTGTTTAGTCTTTTTTTCACAAGGAGAAAGCCACATTAATTATTCCTATAATATCTTGCTGATTAATGTTTGACACGACAGGACATCATCAGGGCCAGAACAACAATGGAGGTGCTACAAACAGAATCCTTTTCCCATTAAATGAATTGTGTTGTCTCTTCCTGAGCTTATCTGCTCTCACACAGGGCCAGCGAGTTCAGTGCAGACCCACACACACTCTCCTACCATCATAATGATGTGCCCTATGCCCCCCATCTATGGTGCTGCACTTTTAATGTACTGCAGCGTGTCATACATGCACAAAGGCGTTCACACACGTACACATGCACGCCACAGTGGACAGACATACAAACCACACAAACACTGAAATCCAGTCTGAGATACACAAACAAACACATCATGCACGCATCTTGATGCACTCACTCACTTAACTTGTCAATCACAAGAGTAAAATCCCACAGTTTCTAAACAACAGTTCAATACATTTCATTCCCTTGCAGATACACGTCTATTTCTATCATAGTTGCCATAGCAACTGCATCACAGAGCCTTAACTGTGGATGGATTTTAGGCTTCGTATCTACATTTGCTTTTTACATGTGCAATTTCATACGGGCATTCTTGTTTGCTGGTGTGATTATTTTTTGTCAAGAATCCCCTGTAAGCTGTTGTGTACTTGTATTGCCACTAAATCGAAGTGAAAGAGCTGAGAGACAAGATAAAGGGCATTGATACTCTGAGCCAGCAAGTCAGCCAATGAGGCCCATCCAATCAACAGGAGCGCCTGCTGGGATACACACAGAGTCTCTCAATAGCAGACAAGGTCACAAAATCTTCAATCCTTCAGTTGTAAAGAAAGCACTTCTGAAAACACTTAATACTCTCCAGATCGGTCTCATATGCAAACACATCATGAAAATTGTTCATATATTTTTGGTCATTGTTTTTGAACTGGTATAACCTATTGACAATCAGCTATGAGACTGATTTAAAAAAAAAAAAAAAAAAAAAAGAGTTTATGGGTGCACGGAAGTGTTTGGCTCTAAAATTTTCATTTATTTAATTATCTATCATTCAAGACAAACAGTATTTTATTCCTAAAGGGTAACTCAAGCTGCCTTAATAGCACAGTCATTTTTACCCTGTTTCTATGGTCTTAAAGCTTACATGTTTCATTAAAAAAAAACTGAAAAATATCAGGACTTCAGATGCATTTCATTAAAGGAAGCATGAATGTGTTGTTTCTCTCTCAGTATGATAAAGATCTATAAATTAATGTGAAGATAAACAATGTGTTGATGATAGACAGGTGACAAATTAAAGGAAAACCAACATAAAATGGTTGTGCAACCTGAGCAGCTTCAGAGGTTCTGGGCCATGATTCCACAGTCTGTGAAGGGAAGAACTCTACTGATAAGGAATCTAGGCTGAGACCTGTGAAGAGTATACCACAGGATTCATACCAGTTTATCATTCCATCAAAGCATTTCATGTGCATCAGTCTTATAGATGTGGACAGGTCTGAGCAAACATGGTCAAACATCTTATCACAATAAAAATGTTGTATTCTTTGATGTCAGTAATTATTCCAATAAATGTTAAATCGAGTTCTTTCCAATTTAAAGACTAATTTTTGGCCCTGAGAGAAGTCTGCATCCATCGGAATCCAAAATTTTTCTAGAATAAATATCATAATCGTAATAATAAATATCTCCACCAGGATGGAGGTATGCAAATATGTAAAAAAAAAAAAAAAAAAAAAAAAATCTCAGATTTTACGAACATGTTTGAAAGCCTTTCATTGTGATTTCATCTGAAGATAATTTGCACTACATTGGTCACATTTACTCATAGATATGAACATGCGGAAATTGCTCCATAATGTTACAGACACTGTCTCTGTCTTTGTGGGTTGTGACAGTTTTCTGCTGTGGAACCAACAATAATCACCATCATGTTTAGATTGAAGCCTCTTTGGACCTGGTTCAGTCACCATGTTCATCACTTACATCACCCAAAGTGTGTGGAAAAAATCCAAGTGCTTTTACCATGTCCTCAACTAGTTGATGATTTATTATATATTTCATTTAACCTTTATTTTACCACATAGGTAAATTGAGAGCCAGTTCTCATTTTCACTGTTGACCTGGCCAAGACAAAGTCACATAAAAAGCCTTAATAGTGCTAAAAAAAAAAAAAAAAAGAGTATTATTTACTGTATTTACATTAAAAAAAGACTTAGTTATTAGCAGTAAGAACATAAAAACAGATTATACAGTTTTAAATGTCATACCAGTGATAAAAGAAACAATATAGGGACGTGTATTAAAAACCAAATGGCTAAAAGCAAGTGCAATGATCCTGTAATAATGGCTGTACAGTTTTTGAAGGAGGAGAGCGGCTTTAAGGTGTACTGCAGATGATTCCAGTCATCAGTAGCAGAAAACTGAAAAGAGGAGCGGCCAAAGGAGGTGTAGGCTTTGGGTATGAGGAGACTGATGAAGCTGCTAGAACACAGAGTACAACTTGTGGTGTGAATGTTGAGCAGTGACTGCAAATATGACAGGGTTTTCCCAAATAGAATTTTGTAAATGAAAATGATCAAGTGAGTTTGCCTTCAAGTGTGGAGAGAAGGCCAGTTTAACAGAGAATACAGGGAGCAATGGTGAGTGCTGAATGGGGCTCCAGTCACAAAGTGGGTAGCAGCATGATAAATTATCATTATGATCATCATTTGGGCCTCGATGGTTGCCCAGATAATCCTGCACCACTTGCATAAATGAATCCAAGACTGTTACTTCTGGAGCTGATCTTTGAATGGAATATAGGATCACTAATGAAAATCCCAGCCTTCAGTGTTGCATCAACTTGGACTGCATCAAATATTTCTTTCAGGTATCAAAAGCATCGGAATTTTGATCCCTTAGATTTTATAGAACTAAAACACTGATGCAATACGCTACTAATGGATATATATTTTGATGTGCTGATTTCAGATTTATAATCAGCATACCTGATACAGGGAAAATCAATCATTTATGTCCTGTTAGAATAGAACAGAATAGAATAGAATAGAATAGAATGCAATGCAATGCAATACAATACAATTTGAAAGTGCTATTCAATCTGTACATCCCACAAAAAATCAACTATAAACATACAAATAAACTCAGCTAATACAAATAGGTAAAAATAAAAAAATAAAACAAGCAGAACCCCATCACTCACACACAAACATGCATTCTGTTATTGTACTGATCCCTTTAAAACATATTGCACATCAGATGTGTTTTCCCGTATTGAGTGTGGTGACTGCTGTTGGGTAAAAACTGTTATATGTACTGTTATATGTATTGTGATACATATTGTAATAATATTATGCAATTGCAATGTGATAAATATTATAATTTTATCACGCATCCATAAATATATGACTGTCAACCTGGAAGAGAGCAGTCCAATCATGTTCCTGTCATTTTTCTGCACATTATGTAAAAGACCCTCACAGTCCAACACAACACAGCTGAGTAAGCTTGTGAATATACTACAAAAATACATTCTGTATATACTTTTGCAGGAATCTGGTTCAATACCTTTACCCAGTAGTTAAATCCAGTAGCTCTTGGTGTAAGAGCCCAGTGCAGACATTCCCATAGAATTAATCTCAATATGTTAAATATGTCATCCTGTTTTTAACTAAAGGTCTACAACGTCCACAGGCCTGAGATGCAGGAGAGTCGGGTGTCACTCAAGCAAGTGAAAAGGCAATTTAAACTCAGCTGGAGCAAAGCTCTATAATCTGAGTGCATGGAGAGAGGAACAGTGGATAAGTGCCTGCATTGTGTGCTCACTGCTCCCCCGGAATAAAATCCACGAGTGCCGTTTTTATGTAAAGGTGTGAGGCTAGTTTGAAGGTTCTTTGCACTCTTGATTATGCCTGTGGATATAATAGCTATTAATGATTCCATTTTGAGTTCACAGGTTTCAGAGATGGACGGTGGCTCCACAGGGAACTAACAGTACTGAAAACACTATAAATATTCTAATAAGTCAATGAAGACTTTTTAAAATGTATAGTTATTGTACAAAATGGGCTATATTGCATTGAGTTTTTTAAAAGCAACATTTTATAATGATCATGCTTTAAGCAATTTTGACTTTGTACAGCTGTTCAAATATTTGCTGAGGAAAACTGTTAAATAAACAAATAACTACAGCAAAAAAACAATGACCTGACCCCAAAACATCAGTAATTTGCAGTTTCCCTGATGACCACATGGAGTCAGTCATACAACAAACATATAGCTGTAATCTGCTCAGAACCTGGCCTTGTAGTAGGTTTGAAAAAAAGAGAAAAAAGAGAAATAGTCCACATTATTTTGTCTGAAATCCAACTCCATCAGTCCCTTTGAAGTTTATGCTTCTAAGTTATGCTTTAGTACAATTTCACAGTCTTTGATCCTTCTTCGTCTGCAGTGTCCTACAATATCACAATTAGTGTCCCACGGATATGATGGGCACAGCTTTGATAATACATGGTGGAAAACATCATTCTGTGATCGGAGAGAAATGAGATCTTCAACTTTGATTGCTACTAGGTGTGGTGCCCCTTTCACAATTTCTTTAAAACTCTTATAGATCAAAGAACATGATGCAGCCAAGTTGAAATACACTTGCAACGGCTCCAGCTCTAGATCTGTGACCTTATCTGAGTTTGATGAGCCGAACATACGTACTGGCACATGATCTGCATTCATTTTGTCCACCGCTATTAGAGACGCTGCATTTGAAAACCAGAAGGTGTAAAAACCCTGCAGATGTTCCAAATAATCCCAAGCTCTTAAATACCCAACATCCTTCTGTGTGCTCTCTTTCCAAACACAGCTTTCTCTCATCTGTAAAAACCCAAAAGATAGAATTGGTATTAACCTTAACCACAGCATTGTAGTGACCAGAAGTTGCCAGAAGGGGGCAGTCTCTCCTAATATCCCTAATCACTCTCAACTTACCAACTCCCTCTTACTCTGAGGCCAGCTGCCACACTCTCCTCGTCTCCTAGCAACCTCAGAACCCTGCCTCCAATCACTACGGATACCGGGAGGGATGGAGGGAGGATGGGAGAGTGTGAAAGAGGTGGTGGGGGAAAGAGGAGGAGGAATGGGGTGGGGGTGGTGGTGGTAGTGGGGTATCAGCATCTCAAGCTGCAAAACTGAAAGCATGCAGAGCTGAGTGCCAGGTGAGGAGATGATTAAAGGGTTTCACTGGTGGATTAGGTGGGTAGGAGAGGAGCCAAGGCTCTATAGGACATATCGAGGTCATAATTCAACTCAGTCATCTTACAGGATATGAAGTGGAAGAGAGTGATTGTCCCAATTAAACCAGTTTGTCTGGAGGGTCCCCTTCACGTAGCATCCACAGCTCACGGCTTCTTTTCTTCTGCTCCCCATGCACCTTCTCTTGTATCACATTAAATCTGATGGGGCCACCACCATCCTCATCATCATCATCATCATCATCATCATCCTCCTCCTCCTCCTCCTCATCATCATCATCCTCATCATTTCTCTTCTGTCCTTGCAAGTCAGAGCAGACCTCCATGCTTTATTACTCTGCTCCTCCTTGGGGGTATGACTTCTCTTTCTCGTGATCTACCTCTTTCTCTCACACACACACTTCAAACACATACATGCCTGTACACACCGGCAACATGCAGATTCCCAGAGACAAATGTGTGCGTGTGTGTGTGTGTGTGTGTGTGTGTGTGCGATGGACATAAACACACATGCAATACAGTCTTTCCATTACACCACACGTCACATACAGTTACAGTTACACAGGTATGTTGAAGAAGTCACATCCTCACGTCTTCATAGTGTATGTCACGCATACAGAACACACAGGAGAAAAAAAAAACATGTCTCACTCACACACACACACACACACACACACACACACACACCTACACATGCTGGTCACTCACAGTGCCAACACACAAGCTTTCACACACTTCTTGTGTGATGCGACAGTGACCTTAGATACTGGATCTCCTCTCCCTGTGGCGGCTGTCATGTGGAGTGGTGTACAGAGACACACACATGACAGGGTTTAGTCAGGAAGATGGAGCCATGTTCTGTGTCAGGTTGATACACAACACGAGTCACTAGAGTGAAAGTTGACAGGTGCTCCTTTAAATGCAAGAAAACAACAAGAAACTCAATATTTGATACAGTACAGGGACATACATACAGGGAATGTATGCTAAATACTGTTGCATACCTGACAGGTGAGGACACATGGACGGGGCAGGTGGTGTGGATGCAACAATGCCTGTGAGGTTAGAAAACTGTGTTTGAAAAGAAAGGTAGATACAGTCCTGAGCCATGAAAACTGCTTCTACAGTAGAACCCAAACATTCCTGGTCTACAACACGGACCAGGGGTGTCAAACTCCTTTTAGTTCAGGGGCCACATTACAGCCCAATATGTGCCCAAGAGGATTGAACCAATAAAATGATAACAATGAAAAAAGCAAAATTACATTATGAAAATGCTTACGTCTACAAAATGTGCTTTAAAAAATTTCAATAACATAAACAAAAAGAGAAAAATAGAGAGAAAAATGAATGCATTTTCAAAAATATTATTCCTCAGCTTATCATTTACTCATGGGCTTTAAAATTTACAGGTCACAGTGGATATACAAAAGCAAAAAAACATTTATTAACAGGCATAATATTGTTTAAAATTGCATATACTTTTAAAAATTTTATTTCAGGATGTTTATATTGGTTCAGGTTATTTACATTTTTGTTGTGAAAGGATAGTTTGGAAATGTAAGTGTTTTCATGTAACTTTACTTTTTTACAGTAAAACAAAGCAAAAATTTATAGTCATTATATATATTACGTCATTATGTATAGGTTATGCAGTTATTTTACTGGTCAAACCCACATGAGATCGAATTTGTCTGTATGTGGAACCTGAACTAAAATGAGTTTGACACCTTTGATTGTTAATATTTTTGGTGTAAATTTGTATTTCACAAATCCATCCAACAGGCCAGACTGGGACCTTTGGGGGGTGGGGGCTGGCCTACGGGCCGTATGTTTGACACCTGTGACATAGACTGTGTGAAGGGAACTGCAGGATAGTTGTGACCAATAACATCAACTTTGTGACTTTGTGAGCACCTTTTAATAAATAAAAATGAACAAAAGCAACTAAACTTGAAAATAGCCTGAAAAAAAAACAGGTATGAAATGGAAACATTAAGGTCTATTTGTTTAAAAAGAATGTGACAAAGCTATTCATTGATGCAGTATGATGAGCACTGACTCTTAGGTCTAATATTTTGCTCATCACTAAAGGGGCAAGGACCTCGTCTCCAAAATGTAGGCCATGCAAGAGTATCTTAAAGCTGTAAAACCGCTGACATCGGCTGGGCTTGGCCCCCAAATAAACTTACACTGAACTTCTCTCTAAAAAGAATGGCAGTATTATTTTTTTAGAACTCATTCCAGTCTCATTTATTTTATTCGGGCCCTCTAATAAGTAATCTGCTTTTCCATCTTTAAATTATTTCTTTGTTAAACAGATCTCAAGGGAAAATAGAAGAATTTGTCATGTTGGCTTTGATTGGCAGGTTTCCAACACTGGAAGCCAGTGAAATAATTTTTGGGTGGGGCGCAGTATCCAAGTCAGGTTTCAGCTGCAGTATAACCACATATCACCACTAGGATACACCAAAGTACATGCACCACTATTTTAAAAAATAAATTAAAATTAAAATACACAGTATGTGTTTTCAGTAAAGTATTTTTTCAAAGTAAATTTCACTGGTCACTTCAAACATGCAGATTTTTCTATGACTACAGGGTGGGGAAGCAAAATTTACAATGAACACTTAGTTGTTTTTTCTCAACAGGCACTACGTCAATTGTTTTGAAACCAAACATATATTGATGTCATAATCATACCTAACACTATTATCCATACCTTTTCAGAAACTTTTGCCCATATGAGTAATCAGGAAAGCAAACGTCAAAGAGTGTGTGATTTGCTGAATGCACTCGTCACACCAAAGGAGATTTCAAAAATAGTTGGAGTGTCCATAAAGACTGTTTATAATGGAAAGAAGAGAATGACTATGAGCAAAACTATTACGAGAAAGTCTGGAAGATACTATTAAAGAAGAATGGGAGAAGTTGTCACCCGAATATTTGAGGAACACTTGCACAAGTTTCAGGAAGCGTGTGAAGGCAGTTATTGAGAAAGAAGGAGGACACATAGAATAAAAACATTTTCTATTATGTAAATTTTCTTGTGGCAAATAAATTCTCATGACTTTCAATAAACTAATTGGTCATACACTGTCTTTCAATCCCTGCCTCAAAATATTGTAAATTTTGCTTCCCCACCCTGTATTGTTGAAGTCAGGCATGTCCCTGACAAGTGTCCTTTCCACTGATAATATGAACAGTGTATTTAGATCCTGGGTGAAGGTAGTGCAGGTAGATCGTATGGCATTGAAAAAATAGAAATTCAATGTAAGGGTTAGTACGTATCACTGATACCATTCATACCAGGAATCAATCCCGTGCCTCCCAGCACTGAATTCCATGGTGATTACCACTGAGCTATCCTGCTATTTACTCCAAACCCAGTATTACTTACAGAGCTATTATCTGATTCCATTTCTGAGGAAGGTCTTGATTCTTTTCAGGATGTGACGTTTACTCCTGTGGGCGGTGCTTGGGCACAATCTTTGCGTGCTGAGGCTCTCCTGTCTCTTCTATCAGAGGGGGTCTACTGCGCATGCACCATTTATAACAAGAGTCTATACCAGTGTTTTTCAACCTTGGGGTCAGGACCCTATGTGGGGTCACCTGGAATTCAAATGGGGTCACCAGAAATTTCTAGTAATTGATAAAAAACCAAACAAAAAAAACTTACTAATAAAAAATACGTATATGGTGAGCTGATAGACAATCCCAATCCATAAAAAACATGGCAAACTGTGAAGCTGAAACTGAAGCACCGTGGTACTGTTTATCTTTCAAATGTTCATTGTGGTCAGTTTAAGATGCTGCAGCTCTTTCATAATTCATAGTTTGAGTTATTGTTTGTTCAGTATTAATTGTCAGCCTTGGAAATACAAGCTGGACTGACTGTACATATCCTGACCAAGGAAAATAAAATTCTCACTTTGTGCAGTAATCTACACCGGGCTTTTCTGCCTCTGTCCATATTAAAATACTGTACATTATATAACCTAAATGTTCTCTAGAATTAACATTTATTTGCAACATAGTATAGCAAACTATTACATGATCAAAAACAAATTAATTTTAGCCAAAAAAAATGTATCTGTTTTGAGTATCTGGGGTCACCAGAAAATTGTTATTTTAAAATGGGGTCACGAGCCAAAAAGGTTGGGAACCACTGGTCTATCTCAGCCGGCGCCTCAAACAGGAAACATGGGACTTGACTGCTCATTAAACAACTAAAAATATTTTTGAACTACGCTTGAATGCAGATTATACACAGTACTCACATATCATGTATAGCTTGTTTATTTAAATATTCATGTTTTTGAAAACTATTTTAGGTAATTCCTATCATCTTCTTCTTCATGTGAGACAGGTGGGGCAGCACCTGAGTGCCCTCTATTGACGAGCTGCCACTGGTTTCCAAAAACAAAATTGTAAAATGAGTTTGTCAGTGTTTGATGTCGTATTTATTTACACCATGAGCTCCTGTAGTTCCAACTCTTTCATCCAAAAATGATCAGGTCTTCCTTAAAAAAAAAAAAAAGAAATAAAATAAAAAAAAAAAAAAGTAAGTAAGTAAGTAAGTAAATAAATAAATAACATAGAGACGTCTAAATCTCAGACCTCTGACTTCAAATGGCAGTTTGGAAACCAGTTGATGATGTCATGGTTCCTACATCCACTATGCTAGCCACTAATAGGAACAATAAGCAGGGGGGAAAAAGAGGAAAAAAAACATGCAAATTTACAGTTCATGCCTTCTGATCACGGATTGATGATGGATTTGAAGTTTAAATAAGACACATTGTCACCTGGAAAATCTTTCTCCCAACAACAGCCAATTGATATATTGCTACTTGTTGCCATTTACTAATCTTTGAATGTCTTCACACCTACACTGATGTGCTCTAGTCGGTGGAAAAGCAAATAGGTTCTTAGAGTCTGCAACTAACTCCAACTCTTTCTTTGTATTTTTGCAGTCTTGTTATTCTACATAAACTATAAACACTGCCAATAAAAACAGTCAGTCTTGAAAGTCTCATTTTCTTTTGTTATATGTAGATAAACAATGCTGATTGTGGAATAACATCCACATATAATAATGTATAATAATGTCCAGTGTCAAGTCTCTATTTGATAAATGTTTGTCAAATCTGTCAAGACTGAGTGATTTTCAAGCTAAGCAAGCAGTAGCTAGTGTGCAGCAGGGCCTGTCGTAACTACCTTACACCACTGACATTTGTCATTTCAGATGGCAAGACTATATGTGTGTGTTGCAGTGTGAGCTCCAAACATTCACATACTGCAGTATCCTTAACCTGTTCTGATTCAACCGGCCCGCTAAATGTTCCCCAAAAGCAAAGACAAGAATGCAACTAGGGATGCACCAATACCACTTTTTTCCAGACCAAGTACAAGTACGGGTACTTACATTTGAGTACTTGCCAATACCGAGTACTAGGGCTGCACGATTCTGGCAAAAATGTGAATCACAATTCTTTTGCTTGGAATTGAGATCATGATTCTCTGGCGTGATTTTTTTCACAAAATGTTGATTGCACCGCTGTCAAGGAAAATGGGTTCTTTTACCTCTGATTCGTGTCTTTCATATCACTCTGCAAGTAGTCCGGTCACTAATGCAGTGTTTGCTGTGGAATTGATCTGTTGGTGTGTAATGGGTGGTGGTGGTGGGGGTTCACATGGTTCGGTGGGGGGTGCACACGCATGCATTTCGGTCAGTGGTGGTGTGTGTGCGTGTGGCTCGGCCGCACGTGCACAGTTCAGCTGTGGGGAGGGGGGGGTGTACGCACGTCTGTTTCGCCTGGTTACCCGCGCGCGTGCGTCAGTTTCTGTCCTACTTATACAATGGGGGTACGTGGCGGTGCAGTCTGTGTCCCCCGCAGAAGTGAAAGTGAAACTTTATGTTTATTTTCCTTTTCCCTACCCTCCTGTCCTGGCCAATTATATATTATACATATGTATAATACACCATGATATCACCACACCACACCGTGATGATTTTTCTTGGGTTGAAATGTTTGGTGTGGCAGCATGGATAAACCTTACCAGCGGAAACACCTCACTTATGGTCCCGGTTGCTAAGTGATGTCAGCTGATCTGTGAAAGTTTGCAGCGCAAAGAAACTTCCCAGCTGGCACAATGGAATATTTTTAATATAAAATTTTGAGAGAGGGTGAGACTTTTGATTCTTGGTTAAAAGGCCGAGTTATCATTACCGGCAAAGAAAAGAAAAGGAGAACAAGAACAGAAGCGCAGAAGTCAGAGAAGTGAAAATGAAAACACACTTGGATCTGAACTTCAGAAAAGAAGACCGGCATGAGATTAACACCGCCGAATGCGAACCTTTATTGTGCACAAGTTCAGGTGGGTGACTCTCACCACTACTGCTAGGGTTTTCATCCACTTCACTCTCTTTACTGCAGACGTTCCTCCACTGTAATTCACTCTTTCCTCACTCAGCTGCAGCCGACAGCAGCAGGCTCACCTGTTGTAAAGACGGTTTACCATTGGTTGAGGGAAGAGGCAGTGGCGGTTCTGCATTTGTGGGCATTTGTTTGTAATGCAGCCCATGAAATAAAATGCTTAAGAATCGTCCGTGTTTAGAAATGAGATCGCATACATGTGTGAATCGAGATCACGATCTTTTAACAATTAATTGTGCAGCCCTACCAAGTATCAATATGAGTACTTAATAATCCCATTCCAGTTCTTAGTTCCTTTTGTAAATGTGCTTTATTGTCGTTGTCATTAGTCGGACTGGAACAAGGTGCTGCTACTGACATTTATTGTGTTGGAATGAGCGTTTTTCAATCATCCCACTAGGAGGCGCAGCTATTAATTAACCATACTGGACAAATACCACAAAGAAAACTAAAGTTTTTTGAGAAGAAGAAAGTCAGTAATAACAAACATGGAGACGACAGAGGTAACACTAATGTGGATACTAATGTTGGAGCGTTTTCACTGGTAAGGTTTAAAAGCGAAGCTTCAGGAGGTGGGGAAAAGATAAAGAAGCATTAAGTTTCGTTTTCACTTCCGCTGGCGGCGGTCCGCACCGCTCCGTACCCCCATAGTATTATAAGTAGGATGGAAACCCACCCAGCCCTGGGTAGTTGTCATAAGTATATCAGTAGTTTTTCACAAACTCACACAGTCGCTCTTTGAACAGATCCTCTACCTCCATGGTTCCCAGTGGTATTCTCCATCTGGGTGCGCATCCGCGAGCACCTGGAAAATGGATGGAATGTACGCTGTCTGTGTCTTTAATGTTACTTGCAGTCAGTGTTACTTTTATCATCGTCATTTATTTTGAAAAATCTCCACACTCTTCACACTCCCCACACATTATTCCACCGCCGCGTACCTGCTGCACTTAACTGTGAATGTCACGTGGCTGTAAGTGGTATCGGTGCAGTTGTATCGGATTACTTTTACAAGTACGAGTACAAGAACACTCACTGAGTATCAAAGCCAATGCCCAATACTGGTATCAGAATTGGTGCATCCCTAAATGCAACCCAAAACTCAACAATAAACTGTTAGTATTGATTTATTATTCATTGCACCTGAAAAGAGACAGAAAATAAAATAATACTAGTTCAGTCACAGCAGGAAGGCAGTGGTGTAGGTGTAACACACTGCAAAGATGACATTTAAACAACTGAAATTTTGTTTATAGATGTCTTTGGTAAATCACCAAGGTGACCAGTGATGTTAGACATGACGGCAAGATTGGAAATAAAAGTGATGGCACTAATAATTCTCCACTAACACAAACAGTGGCACTAGCAATCATATGATTCATTTTCAAAGTACATTCTGTGCTTTTCTGAGTGCTGCCTTGACATCAGACAAATACATTATCCTTGAAAGAAATCTGTGCAGAATCTGTGGGAAGAGACGTGTGTAGTATGTCTGCAAAACTTTAAGTCTGAGCCACAGAAAACATGGAGATGGAAGAGGAGATGACGGAAAAAGCAGGGTTGAACATGTGTGTGTGTATCTGTATGTTTGTGTGTGTGTGTGTGTGTGTGTGTGTGTGTGTGTGTGCGTGTGTGTGTGCAGGAGGGACTGGTAAAGAAAAAGAAAACGCTGGCTGCTGTTGCCGAGGCAACCATCTCTCTCCCTTTTCCTCTTTAACCCCTTCTCCTCAGCACTTCCTTTTCACCTTCTGTCCTTTACCACTACAGTGGGCTCTCACTTGTTGATGTCCTATCACTCCATCTGTCCCATCTTTTGATCTTGATTTATCTCTCTTCTCTCCATCGCTTCGTCTGTTTCTCACGCTTCTGATGTAAAATCTTGACTCATGGGCTCTTCACTCTCATCTTCATCTCCATTATTCATCCTCATGTCGGCACACCTGTCATTTTTTTCTGTGCACACGTGGTTTATTAACTCTGAATCATTCATTAGCAACTTGTGCTAAGCTCTCGCAAAGTAATTGTTTAACTACAGGTGTTGATTGTAATTAAAAAAAATATGCCACAAAACAACAGTACAGTCCTTTCCCTTAGAAATGACTGGAAGGCAACAGATCTGGAGTCACACATGTCTTTAGGTGCAAAACCATTGATTTCTACTCAGTCCTGGCTAGTGTGGTTTCATATGATGTGCCATATTATAAATTAATTCAAGCAGATGACAGTGAGGTTTCTATCCAAACATATTTGCAAACTTTAACTGAATTTTCAGAGAAAATAAAGAAAAAGAACAGGTAAATGTATGCTTGTTTCCATACATGACTGAGTGTTGTTGTGAACATTCCTTTTGAAGAGCAGGGTTAAAATATTTAACCTGGTAAGTGTTCAGATGCAACTAGTAATTTTATGAGAATAAAAAAAATGACATCGTAAATTACACAATAAAGCAGAATGCAAACCCATGTACAGTAATGCTTTTTATCATTTCAACAGGAACACATCGTATAGTTCTCATTTAATTCATGTTAATGCACAAACGATAAGAGACAAAGTACACATTACTTGTGATTTTGATCAATGATATAGCTTTGATATAATTTTTGAAGCTTTACTGCATTATCAGAATGACAGATCAGCAGATCCAGGGTGCCACTTATTTGTTTTTCCTATATTTTTAAAGAAATACTGTTCATATTTTAAGTTGCATAGAAATCATTTCAGTTCAAGACAACCATTCAGTATTATACTGTATTTCATATTGTCACAAATAAGGATACTCTTCACCCTACATTAACTATATTGAGATCTGATCTTTATAAATGTTTAACAGTAAAAAGTTTAAATAATAGTTTGCTCAAGTGTAAGCATAAAATGTTAAAATCATAGGCTAAGAAAATGTATGATAATATTTGCTTCTATTACTAGTGTTAAAAAACAGTTCATATGAGCAGATTTAAGCAGGTCAGTAAATGGGGTACTTTAGTTTGTTTCAATAGACTCTGGGGGTCTATATGGTACAAGCCTGTGGTATCTATCTGGTTACAGGACTCCTTTACAGATTACTTTAAATTAATTCATTTCTGTGTGTACCAAAGTAGGACAGCTTGATGTCCAGATGAGTTACACATTAATATAATCATGTGCCAAGTCAAACCAAACTAAAACCCACAATTAAAGTTCATGTCTTGTTCTGTATAACTTTGGGCTATATAACTGGAGCAGTTTGTATAACAGGCAGGCTATAGAACTAGAACAATTCATCAATTCCAATTTTCCTGAATTGAAGCTTTGTTTTGTTAATTTCACTGCCATTAAACATTGGTTCCACCATTGGGTTTCACATGGATGCTTATTGAGACGCACATCAACACAAAGTTCTATGTTAGTTCTATCTTAAGTTGTTAGTAAACAGTGCACATATTGCTTGCAGGTGACATTTGATTTGTTTGTTGCTGTTTATATAGATAGATAGATAGATAGATAGATAGATAGATAGATAGATAGATAGATAGATAGATAGATAGATAGATAGATAGATAGATAGATAGATAGATAGATAGATAGATAGATAGATAGATAGATAGATAGATAGATAGATAGATATTTTTATAGTTTCATGTTATTGATGTTATTATCTCTATTTCTATATTTTTTATTCAAATCATTTTACTTTCATCCTTTTTGTGGTTGTTTACAATTTTCTTGCCTATTCAAATAATCATTTAATCGAACCAAATTAAATAAATTGATAAATTAATCAATTACAAAAATAATTGATAGCTGCAGCTCTACATACAAACTGAAGCCAATGTTATATACGGTATCTTCAAGTGTAATACCACTGATGACCACTAGATGCTGACTCCAAAAAGCCCTGACCATAGTCAGTAATGTTCTCCAGGAGTCATTCTGGTCTCATTTCAGTCTGGTGGTCTGTCTTAAAGGGTTGAGTTATTGCTCTGTTAGTTGTATTTTAATGTAGATTGTACACTTTAAAGTCTGCCCTGCTGGGCTTTGATTGACAGGTCTATAGATGGTAACCAAGATGCTAACAAGACTGTAAAATTACTTTATTATGCAGTGCTTAATCAAGTTTCGTTTTTACCCCCTCGGCTAGTCTGTCTGTCTGTCTATCTGTCCATCTGTCTGTGACGCGTCTGGTAAACATTCTAACTCTGGAAAAAAACAGCTGTTTTTTCAAGTTCTGAAATGATTGACCTTGTCCTATTTTGTAACCCACTTTTTCAAGGTCAAGTGTCTGAAAACTTCACTGTGTGAGACCCAGAAGACTCACATAAAATTCATGAAAATCAACTCTTCACTTCATACCAAGTTCTATCCATTTCTTTGCCTGATTTTGAGGCAGAGGGGGTCTTGCTATGCTCTGATTACTATTATGTGTCAGTAAGGTGGTCTTTAGCATTAGCTCACTCATGACTGCCTACTATGGTTACTTGATGGCTACAAAATGCTAACATGACAACAGAAATACCATAACCAATGACTACTGGGTCCATTTCTTATTTACTATGGTTCAGAAACACAGATGCCGATGTGGAAAGAACGGTCAGAAAGAAGTCGTTCCAGCCATCACCCACCCCAATGTCCCATCTTTCTTCTCTCGCTCATCAAATGCTGCATTATGAATCCACTACATGAAGCTAAAATACTGCGCCTCTTGTGTGTATTGATCACACTGGGCCTCTGTCCGCTGTTATAGATCATCAACACTGCTGTGCTGTCCAGCTGCTGCCTGACACCAGCGCCTGATGGTCTCACGCATTTACACATATACAATCATCACAGTGTCCAACCCAGTTATAGCTCAAGGAGCACTTTGTTCACATGGTAAGTGTTTTCATCTTATATCAACCACACAACCTAGAAATAATATAACAATAGAGCTGTTCTTATTCAGTCTGTCAGACCTTCTGTCTTACATGTATTGGTACTGGAAAGAATAATGATTATTAGAAGGTAAGAGTTTTTAAAATGCAGGTTTTTCTATGATGAGAAAAAAGCAAAGGAGTGGGTAATGACAGAGCGCAGATATTGCAGGGGCACAAAAAAGCCGAGCAATAACAGATGAGTCTTTTAAAGTCTCAACTTTCAAGGATAAAGTGAGTCGCTCGTTTTATTGGACTTATGGAACTACTGTAGCACCCCCACTACTGTCATCTGTCCTTTTTACCTCTCTGTTCCCTTCATTCTGCTCTCCCTCACATTCTCCATAATCCAGTGAACTCTCATCCATAACTCACTGGCCCCTCTGTCTTTTATTACCGCAATCCCCCTCCTCCCCATCCCTCCCTCCATCCTAATAATTCAAGCTGACGCACAATATAAGGGGGCCTTGGAGAGAGAGAGGTGGGGAAATGAGTAAAGAAGAAGGAAACTTGCACTTACAGAGGAAATCAGGTGATGTAAGACAATACTAAGAGGTGACGGAGAGGCGGAGAGGCAGACAGAGGGGGAGGTTTTTGCTTTGAAGTGATTGTTGAACAGAGTGGTTGAAGTTTAGATACATCTGTGTCTATCTCCAACCTACGGTCAGACTGCATGCCAGCCTTGGCAGTCATGCTTTGTCTACTTTCATGCCAACTTTGCGCCTGAAAACTCGGCTCATAGAAGAAGAAGCCAGCTCTCGATAACAGATAAAAAGTCCATTTCGGTGCGCTGGTCTTATCCGACAGAGGCAAAACAACCGACCAAACATAAGCACCTCACACATGATGCTCTATCTTACTAATATATCTCATATATCTCATCCTTTTCCCCTCTCACACCTCATTCCCTCCATCAATAATTTAATAAGTCTTGCTTGCCAGTGTGACTGAAAAATTAATGTGAGCTAGGAGTGGGGGGGTGGGCAGTTCCAGGGATGATGGATGGGGAGGTGGGTGTCATCATGGCAGGGTGGGGGGAAACAGGAGGGCTGCTGCATTCAGGTAAGGGCAAGAGAGAAGGTCAGATATGCAGCATACAAAGTGAAAGCCAAAGTAGGATTTTGTAGGTATTATATTATTTACTGCAGTGTTTCCCCAAAGATTTTTTTTCCCTCTGAGGAGCCACTTTTTAAAAATGACAAGTTATAGCAACCCAGTGGACCTTAGCTATAAATCATATGCAGAGGGAATTTGTGCAAAACACAAAAAAAAGTTCCTGGACATTTTTACAACAATTTCTCAATTTCCTTGTCATTTATATAACATTAATAGGTTCTGGTAAAAATCAATAAAGCAAACAGAATCTGGCTTCATAGCCTTTCATACTAGAATCCATATACTTTATATGAACGCAGACAAACCTCTATGATTTCACGCACTGGGCTATGGTAAGGGCTCAAAAATGAAACCAAAGAGGGGGTATGTTATCGTTCGTTCATCCATTCATTCATTTATTAATTCATTTTCTAAACCTGTCAATCCTCGCGGATGGTGGGAGTATTCTCTCTGGGGAGAATAAGCAAAATTCCTTTCTGTTCCCTTCTTCAAGTCAAGAAAGTTGCAATTTGTTGTAAAACTGGTGAAGTATCATGTATCAGACTGTGAAAATATGTAACTGTTCAGAGTCAGGGTCTCTGCAGCTTCAGCATGACTAGCCTCATAATGATTTTTCACCGGTTTTAATAGTTTTTCATTAGTTTTTCCACCTCTCTCTCAAAGAATGAGGTGAAATATAAGTAGCATGTAAGTATATCGTGTCATCAAAGATACAGTCTCCTGAGCCATTTCACACTGAAGATGTTAGTTTACTGTCTTCAGAACAGACTGCAACTTCCTAGGTTCCAACATTTGTCTTTTATGTTGACAAAATATGTGTGAAGGGGATTGAAAAATTACTTGCCATTGACTGCATTTCAGATTTTTTCCAAACGTAGGTCCAATGGAGCACAGTGGAAGGGGCAGGACTCTAAAAAGTTCTGGCTCCCATAGACTTAGATTTGACTTGTCTCTAAAAATATGAAGCTCATAGTTTTGTGTTCAGGTGCCTGTACTTACCTCACCTCTTCTCCAAATATGGTCACCTTTCGTTCTAAAAAGCCAGTGTGGCCACATTGCAAACTAAACACTTAACCCATAAAGACCCAAACAGCCACTGGCGACCAAAATCATCTACTGATCTAAAATGTTTCACAATTCTGAACCACTAATCTTATCAATACAAGTCAATTATTGTTGTAAAAGGCAGTTTGTCATCTTTTCATGGTCATCAGATATGACCCATTTGGATGTTCAGAGGCTCCGTAGTGAACATGGAAACACTGTCATCTTCTACACCATTGATTCACCCGTTAAACCCATGGAGTTTGATAAATGACAGTGAATGGAGCCATTTGCTTTTGCATTCGGTACATTCAGTCTTTGCTGAAAAAGTCACTTTTTCTTCAGTTTCCTCTGTTTCTGATATAATAACCCTCAACTTTAATCTGAGCTTTTATGAACAACTACATGATCAGCAAATTAAATATAGGAATATACATGATTTTCACTGAAAGACACAATGAAGAGGATAATAATTAAATGATAATAAATAGCGATAAGTTACTTAAGAAAGGTGAAATCTTGAAAACATTTATTTGGGAACTGCTACAAAATTAGCACTGGGTCTTCATGGGTTAAAACAGCAGTTCATAAACTAATATAAGATGTTAGAGGGATCACAAGTTACCATATTTAGATAGTTGCAGTTAGTCAGTCAGAGGTTGCAGCTGGCAAGAGTGACGTGTAATGCTAACCAAACAGCTTTTAGATTGTTGATGTTAACGCATGGAGTCGCACTGAGTTTGTATGACATAGCCTACAAATGTACTGGTCTAATTGTATTTATTGTTTTGCTAGTATTGTTCAGCAAATCACCTTATCCCTGTCATGCTTCGCACCATTCATCGTTGCTTCAAAGATCATCACTATGTGTTTGACCGTGCATCAACTAGTACACTCTCCTGAAACATACAGTAAAGCTGTCAGATAAATATATATACAGGGTGGGGAAGCAAAATTTACAATATTTTGAGGCAGGGATTGAAAGACAGTGTATGACCAGTTAGTTTATTGAAAGTCATGAGAATTTATTTGCCACAAGAAAATTTACATAATAGAAAATGTTTTTATTCTATGTGTCCTCCTTTCTCAATAACTGCCTTCACATGCTTCCTGAAACTTGCGCAAGTGTTCCTCAAATATTAGGGTGA
Organism: Sphaeramia orbicularis; assembly: GCF_902148855.1. Classification (NCBI taxonomy): domain Eukaryota; kingdom Metazoa; phylum Chordata; class Actinopteri; order Kurtiformes; family Apogonidae; genus Sphaeramia; species Sphaeramia orbicularis. Next base: position 42,803,820 of record NC_043964.1, on the reverse strand, counting down.
CAACTTCTCCCATTCTTCTTTAATAGTATCTTCCAGACTTTCTCGTAATAGTTTTGCTCATAGTCATTCTCTTCTTTCCATTATAAACAGTCTTTATGGACACTCCAACTATTTTTGAAATCTCCTTTGGTGTGACGAGTGCATTCAGCAAATCACACACTCTTTGACGTTTGCTTTCCTGATTACTCATATGGGCAAAAGTTTCTGAAAAGGTATGGATAATAGTGTTAGGTATGATTATGACATCAATATATGTTTGGTTTCAAAACAATTGACGTAGTGCCTGCTGAGAAAAAAAACAACGAAATGTTCATTGTAAATTTTGCTTCCCCACCCTGTGTATATATATATATATATATATATATATATATATATATATATATATATATATATATATATATATATATATATATATATATAAAAAGCAGAAGTTTTGCCTCTTAAAATGCATTGGAGTAAAGCAGCATTAAAAGAAAACTAGTGCGTTGACCCGTGGGGATCACAGGTGTGGTAGTTTGTATGCTGTTGTGCATTCATGCATGCTGTACCGCATTTGTCCAGCAGTCACTGCCAAAGCATTCTGGGTATAGCAACATGATTGTGAGGCTATTGTATTCCAAAATTAGTAATATCTCCCAAAATATTGGACCTATCAACTTGCCATTTTTGCTAGTCTGTTCCTTGACCAAAAATACATAAGTATGACAAACTGCAGCAGTCAGCTCTTTCTGGATTTTGTGTGAATCCCCAGACACACATACACGCATGCATGCACACAGAGGCCACTTGGCTTTTATGATATAGATATTATGCAGATTGGGTAAATGTATTTTTCTGTCCACTGCACTACAGTCACTCCACTCTGAATTCCCTCCAAGCTCTATTTTACTCTCTATCTTTAAATCTTTAATACCTTTAAAAGGGGTTATCACTCAAAGTGGCAAAAGCCAAAAGGGTCCACACAATAATGACTGCTGGTCACCAGGTAATTGCAAAGACACTGACATTACTTCCACTCCACTATATTTTAGAGGGAAATATTGTACTTTCTTTTCCACTACATTGTCCGACACCCTTAGTTACTCATTACTTTTAATCTGAAGATTTGACACTATGCGAAACATTGCAAGTTTTTTTTTTTTTATGAAGCTTTTATGATTTGATGAATCTAGTAGGGAAATTGGAGATTGTCCTGCTCTGCCCTCGCCTCATCCTGAACTATAGTGGCCACAAAAAATGCAGTAGTAACCTTGAGCTTTCACTTAAGGGGATATTAACTCTGGTCCACACTGAGACATAGTAAGTGAGTGATGGTAATGTACCTTAATGCTGGATGCAATAAAATGGAAATAAGGGTCTATTACTGTCTATTACAACATGGCAACCCTGGTTTCAGGTAATGAAAACACAACAATGTATTTACTTGCAGGCAATTATACTCTAATGAAAATTCAAATCAATATTATGTTGAATTTCTGCAATTTCTCTATACGTCTTACACACTGGACTGGCTTTCAACCTTTTTAGCTTTTGACATTTAACAAAAGCAGTGTGTATTCAGGCTCACATTTCCGATGTTTATGAGCTGTAAACATCTTTGTCAAATAATGACTTTTTCTGTCACATGAATAAATTTCTATAAATGTTCAAATTGTCCAATGTTTCCCTTTTCCGTTAATGATGCCATGAGACCTCAGATTTTTCCAGTGTCCCTGAATATAAAACTGGATATGAAGTTGCTGAGACTCCACTTCCAACCTCTCTAATGATAACAAACTGTGAGAACACTGAAGTGTAACTGTTAATAATCAATAATATATCAATCAGATGGATCAGACGGTACTGTTACTTCAAATCTTTAACTTCATCTTGCTGCTTGCACTTCTTTTTTTATATATATCAAACATCTGATTGCTTCCTCAACCCCTGCTTGAAAGACAGATAATTGTTTAACGCGAGGGGGGAAAGGCAATTTCTCAGCATCTTGACCTTAAACATGAAGTGTGTCTGCAGTGGTGGTTTGCTCACATGCACTTAAGTGTAGCACCCATCATCCGTCTTGAATCAACTGAGATTAGAGAGGTGAGAGAGGGAGTGCTGGCAGTCTGGGGAACTTAATGTTGAGGCTTTTGGTATTGATCAACAAGCCTATAAAACCCCTGCAGAGATCCAGTAGATAGAGTATATTCAAGATTCAAGATTCCATTTACTGTCATTGTATACACAGAGCATACACAATGAAATTCTGGTACACTTTATAGAGACGCTACTTCTGGAGTAAAATAAAAAAGAAAATATACAACGCAAAATTTTAAATAGTATTAAATAGTAAAAAACAGTAAAAACAGTAAAACAAACACATACACACCGCCCCTCTGCCATTCAGTCAAGTCACACATTCACACATTCATTCCTAGTTGCGTCCAGAGGACAGTGAGAGGTAAATACAGTAGTTACTGCACATTGTTGATTTTTCATTATTGCACATTGTTGATTATGATTATTGCATATAGTTGATAATTACATGTTGTGCATTATTGCAGAGTTCAGCATAATGATCGCTCTGGGGTACAAGCAACAAGTATACTGTGGTTATTTAACACTATGAGGCAGTAAAAATCTCACTACACCTTTAAGTGGTTGATCTTCTTGTTTAAATGTGAATGAAATGTCAATGGACCTGATGATGCATATAAGCTGTTCACTCCTTTGGGAAATTAAAAAAAAAAAAAAAAAGCCTTAAATTTAAAATTATTTAGGAATATTGAATTGAGATGGTAGATATGTTTTTGTTGTTGATTTTTTTTTTTTTTATGGTGTGAATGCTCCATGCTCCATGCTGTACACATTTAATTTGATGTAAGCTTTGTATCAGGTGAAAAGGATAGGCAAAAAAAAAAAAGGAAAAGATTTTGCCTCTAGCCTATTCCTTTTTGGTTTTTATGTTTATTACAATTATTGTACTAAGTGCAATGATTGATGTACAAACCAAAATAAATTTATTCATTCATTATGTGAACCTGCTTTATCCTCACTAGGGTCACAGGGGTCGCTTGGAGCCTATCCCAGCTACTTACAGGCGAAGGCAGGGTACACCCTGGATGTTTTGCCAGTTCATCACAGGGCTGAACATATAGAGACAAACACTCTCACATTCACACCTATGGGCAGATTAGATTAACCAATTAACCTATCAGTGCATGTCTTTGGATGGTGGGAGGAAGCCAGAGTACCCGGAGAGAACCCACGCAGACACGGGGAGAACATGCAAACTGGGAATTGAATCCAGGACCTTCTTGTTGTAACCTTCTGACACTGCACCGCCGTGTCACCCTCATTCATTCATTCATTGTTAAATTACAGGACACTCAGTAAAACTTGCCTTTTGGTTTTGAGATTCACTCATACAGTGAAAAATGAAAACAAATGAACAAGAATCTGCGTCATCTGTGATGTTGTCTTGTCCTTCTTCTACCAGGTTTTAAAAAAATCAGTTCATTTTTTTTTTTGCATAATCCTCCAAACAGACACACAGGTAAACAGGCACAGGCTATTATGTAAAAGCACTCCCAGTTTTTGCATGATTTAAACACAGGCATTTTATTCCCACTGAAAAAGAGACGATATATTAAAACAGTAGTAGCCTGGTTAAATGCACATGTTTTTAGCTTTGATTTCCACTGGGATATTTTGCTTGTACGCTCCTTTTACAGAATGCCCTGTTTATTATTCATACATTTAAATGCAGTTGCACTGGGGACCTGCTCAGTACAAGCACAATGTTCCACTACAGGCAGCGCGACAGGGCTGGGGAATGCTGACAGATAAATGCCCTTCTCAATGTCAGTTTGATGGCAATTGTTGAGACAGGGGACAGTTTTCTTCATTTACTTCTATCAACCAAGTCTTCAAACCTGTTCCACTTCTCTGACCTTAAATAATTATTATGCATCAACCACAGTCTCAGTCTCACTGCTGATGTTTTCTGGTTAAATAAGGGGACAAAGAAAAGTCATTATGTTCAGACTACTTTATGTTGGTTTAACCCATGAAGACCCAAACCTCCACCAGTGACTATTAATACATGTAAATAATTGGAGTAAAATACAGTTCGTTGTCTTTTCATGGTCATCAGATATGACCCATTGAGACGTTCAAAGGCTCCATAGTGAACGTGGAAACACTGTCATCTTCTACAACATTGATTCACCAGTAAAAAACCCTTGTAGTTTGACAAATCACAGTGGATGGAAACACTTAGTTTATGTTCAGTTAATGATAGACTTCACTGAAAAAGTCACTTTTTTTCAGTTTTCTCAACTTTAATCTGAGCTTTTATGAACATCTACATGATCAGTAAATTAGATATAGGAAAATACATGATTTTCACTGAAAAACCCCAAATGCAGGGGATAATATAATAATAAATGGTTATCAATCACTTAAAATACAGAGAAAAAAAAAATATTTTGGAACTGCCACAAAAGTAGCATTGGGTCTTTTTTATAAAGGGGTCTGATGAAGCAGTAACATGTGGACACATTTCGTATTCAACAGTCTCTGTCATGTAAGCAGAGTAACTTATGTACAGTACAGGCCAAAAGTTTGGACACACCTTCTCATTCTTTGCATTTTCTTTATTTTCATGACTATTTACATTGTAGATTCTCACTGAAGGCATCAAAACTATGAATGAACACATGTGGAATTATGTACTTAACAAAAAAGTGTGAAATAACTGAAAACATCTCTTATATTCTAGTTTCTTCAAAGTAGCCACCCTTAGCTCTGATGACTGTTTTGCACACTCTTGGCATTCTCTTGATGAGCTTCAAGAGGTAGTCACCTGAAATGGTTTCCTAACAGTCTTGAAGAAGTTCCCAGAGATGCTTAGCACTTGTTGGCCCTTTTGCCTTCACTCTGCGGTCCAGCTCACCCCAAACCATCTCGATTGGGTTCAGGTCCGGTGACTGTGGAGGCCAGGTCATCTGGCGCAGCACTCCATCACTCTCCTTCTTGGTCAAATATCCCTCACACAGCCTGGAGGTGTGTTTGGGGTCATTGTCCTGTTGAAACATAAATGATGGTCCAACTAAACGCAAACCGGATGGAATGGCATGTCACTTCAGGATGCTGTGGTAGCCATGCTGATTCAGGTTGCCTTCAATCTTGAATAAATCCCCAACAGCGTCACCAGCAAAGCACCCCCACACCATCACACCTCCCCCTCCATGCTTCACGGTGGGAACCAGGCATGTAGCATCCATCCGTTCACCTTTTCTGCGTCGCACAAAGACACGGCGGTTGGATCCAAAGATCTCAAATTTGGACTCATCAGACCAAAGCACAGATTTCCACTGGTCTAATGTCCATTCCTTGGGTTTCTTGGCCCAAATAAATCTCTTGTGTTTGTTGCCTCTCCTGAGCAGTGGTTTCCTAGCAGCTATTTGACCATGAAGGCCTGATTTACGCAGTCTCCTCTTAACAGTTGTTGTAGAGATGTGTCTGCTGCTAGAGCTCTGTGTGGTATTCATCTGGTCTCTAATCTGAGCTGCTGTTAATTTGCGATTTCTGAGGCTGGTGACTCAGATGAACTTATCTTCAGCATCAGAGGTGACTCTTGGTCTTCCTTTCCTGGGGCGGTCCTCATGTGAGCCAGTTTCGTTGGAGCGCTTGATGGTTTTTGCGACTGCACTTGGGGACGCATTCAAAGTTTTTGAAATTTTCTAGACTGACTGACCTTCATTTCTTAACGTAATGATGGCCACTCGTTTGTCTTTACTTAGCTAATTGGTTCTCGCCATAATATGCATTCTAACAGTTGTCCAATAGGGCTGTCAGCTGTGCATCAACCTGACTTCTGCACAACACAACTGATGGTCCCAACCCCATCAATAAGGCAAGAAATTCCACTAAGTAACCCTGACAAGGCACAGCTATGAAGTGAAAACCATTTCAGGTGACTACCTCTTGATGCTCATCAAGAGAATGCCAAGGGTGTGCAAGGCAGTCATCAGAGCTAAGGGTGGCTACTTTGAAGAAACTAGAATATAAGAGATGTTTTCAGTTATTTCACACTTTTTTGTTAAGTACATAATTCCACATGTGTTCATTCATAGTTTTGATGCCTTCAGTGAGAATCTACAATGTAAATAGTCATGAAAATAAAGAAAATGCGAAGAATGAGAAGGTGTGTCCAAACTTTTGGCCTGTACTGTACATGTATTACACATACTAGCAGCATTGTACCTGTGGTGCCATTGTACAGTAGCATAAGAGGCTAAAATCGCCCAGCATACCTCACAACATTTGAATACAGACATAAAATTGTGCCTAGTAGATAGTCAGGTAATGTTTCTAATTATTTAATGAGTTTAGCGGCGATCGGGCCCGTGAAGGCTGAGGAAAATCCGTACAAACGCCCTCCTGTGCTGCAACATCGACTGATCGGACACAGAACGTGCATTATATAGCAGGATTTTAGTAGGTAATTATAAGCACTTTAACATTATGCATAACATTATGTATAACAAAATTTGGGGAGATAAAAGTTACGTCATTGGCTTCTTTCTTGGATTTGAAACGGACATAAATTTTTTTAGCTTCACACAAACATTCAAAACAGGTGATTCTTGACAGAAATTGATTTGTAGTAGGACAAAGCCTTTTACTTATTATGTTCAACTGTGCTGAAAACAATTTTTGGACAAAAAAAATGAAAAGTCTGTTTTCTTGACATGAGAATGTGGTAACATGTGGACAGGCTGCCATAGTAACACGTGGACGACTCTTTACCATTGTATGCATCACCCAAATTGTTGACTTTCTTTTTAAAACAACAAGGCAGATATAATCACAATGCTTTATTTAATGTATTTAATACTAACACAGTGTGATTTACAACTTGTGGTGGTCCATACTGATATAGGTAAATTACAAATAAAGAGTCACTTGTCAGTAACAGTTCACAGATGGTCTTTTTAAATGTGAGTGTATGAATTCACAAACTTCATCATTGACAATTTTAATTTCTCAAAGTAATAGGTCGTCTTTTGCATGTCTTTTTGTTAATTTAGTGCAGCCTAGCAGAAGGTTCAGAACTTCTCCTGCACTATGTAAGTGGTATTTTAAAAAAGACAACAGTTCCATAAAATAGAGATCTTTAGCTAAAAAATGAGCCCATTTCATACATGATGTGAGCATATTTATTTTTTCATGTTGATGTTCACTTTCACTTGATTTGACCCACAGGTCAGTTGAAAAAGATGACAGTTTGTTTTTGTTTTTTTTACCTGTTTGTACATTTCAGGCTGTGCTTGAATATATTGTAATATTCAACTTTCCAAGGTTTAATTTGGTGTGGTGCAGTCCTGTAGGAGCAGTGGGGGAAAAGGAGGAGCAGCCTGAGAGAACCCCGAGGGGGCTGGATGGCATCGGACGAGGCTTTGTGGAGCGCCAGCAGCAAAGCGGGTTGTAGAGGGGACAGACCTGGACCCAACCACTCCACCATACAGTCACCATATGGCCCTTGTTTCTCATGCAGCCCCCTCCTCTCCTTTTACTTTCCTCTCCAAGGCGTTCCTGCCAGCCAGGAGAGACCGAGCCAGCTTGTGCATGTGGGAAAGATCATGTGTTTTAGAGAAAGCAACAACTAATCCAAGAAAGGAAGACTCAACGAAGGCTTTCAGATTATGCATGTGTGCACTCAAGGATAGAGAATAAACAATAAGAGTAGATGGTGTACTGTGTCCGCTACAGTGGGATGTGAGAGCCATGCAAAAGATGTGTGTGTGTGTGTGTGCGTGTGTGTGTGTGTAATGGGAAAATTCACCTGCACGTAAATACAAAAATCAAATTAAAGCAGAAATGATGAGCTCCTCACACCTTTGCACTTCTGTGGGCAGGAACGGTCAAGGGTTTGTAGATGTCTTCAGGTCTGTCCTCTTATTGGATGTTCTACAAAGGATTTAAACCTGAATTACTGCATCAACACAATAGTGGATTGTAAAGGTCAAAAACTGCAGAAAATCACATATTCCAACCAAAATGACAGACTTCATGTAGGGTTTAGGACCTGACTCCAAGAGGCTTTTTTATGCATCTGGATCTGACACGTGTCTAGTCTCACACAACCAGCACTACTGAATCTCCACATTCTGTAAGTTCTGCTCCAGTGCTGTAGGTCTGGCACACTCCAATAGAGGTAAAGATGTCTTGTTTTTTGGGGGGTTTGTTTTCTATTTCTTGAGTGGCACCAACTGACAATGCTGCGACTGATGTTTGGTGCAATGTGTGCATGAAGGACCATGTCATAACTTAAATATGACTAAATCCAATATATCCATAAAAAGACGTGTTTTTTCAGTTGTAGCTCAGAGGATGTTGTTCTTTCACATAAAGGTGGAGACTGTCAAAGAGATAATGCAAGGAAGGATGTAAAATGATAATCCTGTCATAATTGGAATGTGGAGAAAAGGTGTCAGAGACCATTGTCTATGTCAATTAATACTGACATGGATGATGTGAGATTGTGAGTATTTTTGCCACCTCTGGACAGCACTGACTAAATTCACTTGGGTTAAAGCTCATAGAAGTTCAGAACTAAAACTTGAAATCAAAATAGTGGATGTGCGGTGGAGTTTAATGGTATGTTTTCAACATTCCATAAACTCATCTATGAAAAACCTCATGTAAGGGCTTGGGTTTTGTGATTTTCCAGGGGTCCTTAAAAAGCCATTTTTGCATGTCCCAAAAATATAACATTCTCCTGGTGTCTCTATAAAGTTTTATGGTTTTTCAAGTACATTTATCTCCATGAGGATAATAATCCTTAGAGTGTGGGGCCTTTGCACCCTCATACAATTCAGACCAAAAGCCATGTTCACTCAACTGGAGCTTCACTGTGCACTTGAGAGCCGAGTGTTCATGTACTAGTCTGAAGCAGTAGATTTACTGTATTTTGTAATTTTGTAAAAGGAACAAAATGGTAGGAATGTCAATAGAAACGGGTTCATTTTTACATGGCTGTCAATGGTCTGAATGAGCGATGAATGGTTTGTGAGTCATTCAGTAAAACTTGTAAAATAGTCTTATGGTGTTTAATCTAAAAATGGCAGTCAAACAGTTATGTACAATGTACAAAATGTGCATTTGACTCTTCATTTTTTTTTATTTTTTTTTTGCAGATGAAGCTCAATTCAAGGAACATGTGGATATAATTTAAGTTATTACAAGTCACATAACACATTCAATTATCCAGAGTCAGATTTTCAGGCTCAAATCAAGATATCACCTTTGCACCACTGTGGATCTATTCCCCATGGCCATTGTTGATAAATAAACATGTGGTACCAGGCACAACAAACCCCACCCCTCACACATATTGTAGCTTATTTTGGCATCGATCCAGCTGATGTCATTATGTCAGTGCGTGTGCTGATGTCAGCATAGACATAAAAAGCATAGGCAAATTTCAGCCGTTATAAATAAATGGGGTAAAAAAAAGATTTTAAAAATTCATAAAAAATTTGAACTTTGACCTACATTTCCCAAAATGTAATCACCTTTATTCTGGGTCATTGGCAATTTATAAACCCAGCTTGGTATGAATTCTACCAATAGTTTTGCTGCTAAAGTGTTAACAAACAAACAAAGAAACAAACTGAACCAAAAAACAACACCACTTGCCTCCCCTTCGGAGGGCGGCGTAATAATAATCTGAATCAGGGGTGTCAAACATGTGGTCTGTGGGCCAAAACCAGCCCACCAAAGGCTCCAGTCTGGCCTGTGGGATGAATTTGCAAGGTGCAAAAATTACACTGAAGATATTAACAGTCAAGGACGTGGAACTCATTTTAGTTCAGGAGCCACATACAGACCGATGCGATCTAAAGTAAAACAATAGCATAACTAGAAGCACTCGGAGAGTGCAGACCTCCACCAAGGCTGATCAGTGGCCCCCCCCGTGGGCCCCCCCACCCCCGATCACCACCAAAATTTAATCATTTCTTCCTTATCCCATTTCCAACAAACCCTGAAAATTTCATCCAAATCTGTCCATAACTTTTTGAGTTACGTTGCACACTAACGGACAGACAAACAAACAAACAAACAAACAGACAGACAAACAAACAAACCCTGGCAAAAACATAACCTCCTTGGCGGAGGTAATAAGATAAATTCATTCATTATCTGAACTGGCTTTATCCTCACTGGGGTCACTGGAGCCTATCTCAGCTACTTTATGGGTGAAGGTAGGGTACACCCTGGACAAGTCACCAGTTCACTGCAGGGCTGACATATAGAGACAAACAATCACTCTCACATTCACATCTATGGGCAATTTAGATTAACCGATTAACATATCAGTGCATGTCTTTGGATGGTGGGAGGAAACCAGAGTACCTGGACAGAACCCACGCAGACATGGGGAGAACATGCAAACTCCACACTGAAAGGTCCCACCCCCACTGGTGTTGGAATCCATCTCAGGACCTTCTTGCTGTGAGGCACGAGTGCTAACCACTGCACCACCGTGTCGCCCTATAAGATAAATAATGACTCCAAATTTTCATCTTAGTTTAATGTGAAAAAAACATAACATTACTCCAGCTTCCTCCCACCATCCAAAGGCATGCACTAACAGGTTAATTGGTCAACTTAAAATTGCCCACAGGTGTGAGTGTGAGAGTGACTGATTCGTGTCAGCCCTGTGATGAACTGGTGACTCTTCCAGGACTCCAGCGTGTACCCCATCTTTGCCCATAGGTAGCTGTAATAGGCTCCAGCACCCCCCACGATCCTGATGAGGATAAAGCGGATTCAGAAGATGAATGAATGAATGAATGAAAAATAATATTACATTATGCCTATAAATAACGATGCCAACTTTTTCTCTGTTTTAGTGCAGAAAATAACTTCAAATTATCCTTTAACAATTAAATTTTGAATAACCCGAACAAATATGAACCTTAAATGTATAAAGAAAATTAGGTGCAATTTTAACAATATTCTGCCTGTTTCTAAATGTTTTTGTTGTGCTTTGTCGATCTGATCCATAATGCATATAAATAAAGGATAAGTTGAGACATAATATTGTTATAGTTGCACTTATTTTTCTTAAGAAATTTCAGTTTTGTCAGGCTATTCACATCTTTTGTTTGGATGGTATGTAAATGTACATATTTCCTAATTAAATGTAATTTTTTTGCACTAAAAGAGAAAAATTTGGAGTTTATTGTATTGTTATTTTACTGGTCTGGACTACTTGAGATCAAATTGGGCTGAATGTGGCCCTGGAAGAAAATGAGTTTACACCCCTGATCTAAATAGTCCTAATAGTCTAAATAACCATGTGAAAGAACTAAAATCATCTGAACACCATATGACACTGAATGAAAACAAACAAGACGCTGCAGAGGTGCTTAAAAAACATCAAAAAATCTTCCAGACTCAAATGCATGAAACTTATAGTTTTTTTATTATTAATACTCAACACTTCAGTTTGTTCATCATGTACAAAGAGAAAGAATAGTCTTATTTGAGCACTTATAATTGTAGATATCAGTATTATCCTTATTAGAAGTACCTTAATGATGTTTTTGCAATTTTGTCATGACGTGGTTAACTCCGTTATTGAGATTACTTTAATCATTTCCATACAAAAAAAAGAAGGTAAATGTTTTCCCCCAATATTCAGTATTTACACAACCTGTACAATTATTTGTTTTTGTGTAGTTTTCTGTCTGTATGGTGTAAAAATTTTGGCATTATTTCAAAGAAAAGGGCCACAAAAAGAGAAAAAAATGGCCAAGAATAATATTATGTATATCATTATGTATACAATTGATACTATTCATATGTTACATTTTGTCAACCCACAGTTAATTTAATCAGTGAATATGAGTGTTTTCATCGCTTTCTGCTCAACTTGTGAAATACATTTAGTAGCAACCCCTTACATCATGATACCAGGCAAAGAAAAGTGTTTTAAAAGTGTGTGAAATAGTGAGCAAACAAAAGTGTACACAATTTAATAGAAAATTTTAAGTGCATCAATATAAATGTCAATACATATTTAAACACATTCACAGAGACAGACCTTTAAAAACACTAGAAAACAAGCTATGGAATAAATAATGGGCTGGAAAATAATGCTAAATCTTTTGGGCTTCAATTCAGTCGTATTCACAGTTTTTCTCGTCTTTATGAGATAAAAATCATACAAGTGGCTCAGTCCCCACTAATACTGATGGAAAACAAACATCTCAAATACAGTTTTTATGAAAAAAAAAAAAAAAAACCCAAACAGAAACAAAACAAACATTTCCCCATGTGACTGTAGCCGGTTCATCAGTCCCTGCAGCTGACCATGTCATGCTGTTATTTGGTCCCTGTAACACGTCAGCTGAGGTGATATTTACATTTACCTCCATCTCCAGATGTTCCAGCCCCATTAAACTGGCCAGAGCCATTTCTCTTATAAAAAAAAACAGAAAATGACACAGTATTTTTGCTCTACATGAACAGTATGAACAAATGTGTTGTGGCGTGCTCGTGTGCAGAGAAGGGAGGCTCGGGCCAGTTTTGGCCTGAAGGGAAATAAAGACTTTCGACGAGCCCGCTTCCTCTGCATCACTGCCCGACCTGCACACACTGAGCAGCTGGGAGAGGGCGAAGGCCTGATGATAGCATGTTTACCACAGTGTCAGATGCACCTTGACTGTCCAACCGGTAGCTGGAAACTGGACCTAGCCAAGCCTTCCACTGCTTAAAAAAAACAAAAAAAAAAACCCAACAGGACCTGATATATTGGCACATACAGTGTATTGTAAGAGCATGTTCAGTCATGCTGTTTATTGCAAATGAGGAGAATGAACTTGTATGAAAAATATGCAAAGCTAACAGTGTTTATGTGCGCACAGATAACATTTTTCACTTTTCAATCAACCCTCTAGACATGAAAGCAGTTGAGGAGAAAAACATAGGAGAGATGAATTTCTTCTCTGAGGGCTGGGGAAAAGATTATAGAGACTTATTGGAATCAGTAGCGCACAGAAGAAGAAGAGGAGTGGGGAAATTATTTATGATGGCACGAGGACAAAATTGCATATGTACACAACAATTTACAAATTATATTTCCCGTCCTACACTGAGAAACAAGCAATGTACAAGGTTGGGCAAAATAAATTACAATCTAAAACATTTCTGTGTTTTCGCTGTCAAATAACAGAGTGTAGTAAGATGTGAGTTAAAACATTGCAACAACAGCTGATTCCCCTGAAGCAAAACCAAAATGAGATATGACAGAACAAATGTTTTACCTTTTAATAAGGGGTTGCACAAATGCATTTCAGCTCCAAATGGATTCTCGCTAAAGATGAAACTACACTCTTTCATGGTTTTCAACAGTACTGTGCTGAAATTCTCAGCAATATTACCCACAACAACACTGGGAAACGTCCAGTGTGCGTTTGTGTGTACATGTGTCTATTTCTGTGTGCATGTGTGTACATATATTTATATATATATATATGTGTGTATATATATATATATCTTCCTTTACCACAGTGATGTCTATCCCAAACATAGAGAGGGAACAGGATAGGCCGGGCCAACGATGGCTCTAAATTCTGTGTGCAATCACCATTAGAGCCCAGGTCAAAAAACGGGCAACAAAAACACAAATATCTTGTAAGTTTTTAACAAGGATTGCTGCTTAAAAATGAAAGATCACAATATACTGCCTCTATATGCAAATATCATCTATGTATACATGTAATATTGTATTACATAAATGTGTAGATAATTGGATTTATCTGAAAAAGCATGAAGAACAGCTTACCTTAAAAAGAGAGAATCTAACACAATTCAAGGGAAACTTAGCAAAGACTCCTAAAACTAAACTTTCCCCTTTTATCACCAAAACGTCTACACCTACAGTAAATTATCCTCAATTTCCAACACTTTAGTGAAAATAAGAAAAAGCATAATTCTTAACATAATCATTATACTGATTGGTAAACTATCATAATTAAGTAAACATGAGATTGAAAGAAAAAGAGGTTCAATTATATCACTTATGATTAGTAATATTTGTGTCTTAACTATATTTTGCATATTTTTGTTTGTGTATTTTTTGTTTTTATGACTTTTATTGTCGTTTTCTTTATTTCTTAAATTGCTGTAAAACATATTGAAAGTTACATCCTGTCTGTCTGTTTACTGTACAAAGTGAAAAGAGTTAAATATATTATTTACAAGGAAAAGATTGAACATACTAATGCTGACACTGATTGATGCCGACTCCAAAGTCATTTTTCAGCTACTTCCTATTTCTGCGTCATTTCCTGTCCTCCCACCTCTCCTGCTTATACCGTCTCGCTGATAATGGTCGACCTGAACTTTCAAAATGTGTGCGTATAAAAATTCCAGAGATCCCAATCTATTTATAAGGAGAGCCATGTGGAGGGGGGTGGGGCGGGGGGGTATGAATCTGTTTGATTTAAGGCTAACTCGATCAGTCTCACTTTGACAGTGTTATCTGTGGAGCAAGAGAGAAGGATAGGCTGTTGAATTTATGAATAGTTATCAGCAGGTTAGTGAGAGGAAAAAAACAGCTGTTATCGTTCAATCGTGATTTGCTTCCCTCCGCACGCACGCCGACCTATTACACTGGTGCGTTCAGATCGGAGGAGGAGATAAGTCTGCACACTCCAGCAGCTCCAAACTCAGTTCAGCACTCCTGCATAATCTCCTGCAGCCCTTGAACTTCTGACATCACCAGCTAATCGAAGATCAAACCTTTAAATAACTAATAGAGGCTTTATTCTGTACAGTAATATGATGAGTCATCATCAGACAGCTCGGGCTGGGCTGGGGTGGGGTGGGGGGGGTTGGGATGATAAGGCATGTCTACTGAGTGCCTGAACCTACAATAAGTAAAAGGTCCTGTGCAATAAATGAGGCCTCTCCAGCTGAAACGACTTTCCACATCAGTTCTAAAAAAAAAAAAAAGAAAAAGAAAAAAGCTGGAACGTTTTTGCAAAATGGCCGCTGTCAGTGTTAAAGAGGCCTCTCTCAAATAGACATCCTCCTTAGCTCAGGCTTTTATCAGCATCATTGTCACGGGGCAACAACACTTTTGTAGCTTTCGCCTACAGATACAAACACTGCATATTATATTAATCACGCACAACGTCCGAACAAAGTACACCACAAAGCTTTCCTCAGACCGCTTAGTGAAAAGTGAAGCCTTCTACGAGATACTAGTGAGAGGCCGAAAAAAGTAAGTGCCTGGTGACTGTTGTCATGTAACCTGAATAAAAGTGTTGGTCTAAAGGCTGCCATACTGTGAAATAAGACGTGGTCTTTCTGTGACAGTGGGACATCCTGAATACAACTGTGGCAGGTTCATAAAGCGCTGCCCGTACTTATATGAAATAATTTTACGAAGTTATAAAACATCCCTAAACCATCAGCAGCAGCGGCGGCAGCAGCACCTCAAGCCTGCTGTAAATTTTTACTGCAGTTCTGGCTCATAAACACAACGAGAAAGAGAGAGCAAGAAAGAGATAGAGACGAAAGAGAGAGAGAGAGAGAGAGAGAGAGAACACCCGAGCAGCCTAAAAAAGAGCATGCTGGTCTGTCCTGGTGCTGCTGCGCATGGACCACGTGTGAACTGGAGGAAACATCCACTGGAGACCATTAAGGCACGTCCTTCCTCTCAGTATCTTCAGCTATCAGCTTCTGACGAAACGCGTCGTTCACAGTTAACACAAGTGGACAAAAAACTCTATGTGTTAAAGTGTGTGCACTTGAATTGTTATGTGTTGAAACATCAAATAAGGATCCGTAAGCTCTTAAACGTGTCTTCGAGATCCTGTTTTTCCACAAGGAGCAAATAAACATATGATCATGGAGTAAAATATTCCACAGAAAACAGAAGAACAGGAGTTAAGGACTCAGTCTTTCTTGCTTGTTGGTTGAACTAAACAACCTTCCTGGTACCACCAGGGGCAGACAGAGGTTACAACTACAGGTACTAAAACAGTAGTGAAATATTGTACCAACAGAACAGAAAACAAGAAAAACTTAGTGAGATTATAAGCATTGTAAGTGTTATCATAATCAATACTAACATCTTTGTTATTCACAATTATTGTTGTTCTTATACCCTGTGTTTTCTATAAGAATATGTTATTATCATTCATGATTGTATTTCTCATTGCAAACAAGATCAGCTCTTTTGGCGTCAGGGGTGAGGAGGAGGACGAGGAGGAGGAGCGAGGGAGAGGGAGAACAGAAGAGTGGGATGGAGAAAAATGGACAGACCAGGCTGTCTCCTTCCAGTCATCTCCTGTCGTAGCTCTGCTAAACGTGACAATGTCTCCTCTCTGCTCTGACACAGGGCCAGATGGGCAGTTCGCTCCTCTCTCTCCGATCTCGCAGTCTTTTTCCTCCCTCCGTGGGAGCTCTCAGACAGCCCATCAAATCTCACCAAGGCTCACACATTCCAGTATCAAGCTAAGATGAGGTGTCGCCACTTCGCGATAAAAATCAAGTACATTGACTTCTGCCTCGCTGGTGGACGAGGTGATGGACTCGAGCTTGAGTATGTTTGTGAGATGGAGGGGAATGTGAACTGTGTGTGCACATAAAAGTAGAGTAGCTTTGGCCATTTCTGAGAGAGGGTTAAATCCCACAGCTCCTCAGGGTGTCCTGATATTTTGTACCTAAGTTTCTTACAAAATTCCCTTCCATTTCTAAATCACACCCTCTGCCTGTTATCGCCAGTCAGTCTTTCCCTCCTGTAGCTCACATCGTCTCAGATGGACTATGGTTGCAGTGTGTGGACAGTGTTTTTTAAAATCATCCCTGATCTTCTAACACTACACGCCTCCATTCGTCTCCTTCTACCTCGTTGTTCTCCGCTCCTCCTCCCACCTTTATTTCTCTCACACATCAGACTCAATGCTGGAGAGTTTCTCATACACATGGCCATTGCTTCCATTGAAGGGACGCGGGGGGCCGACCCCCAGCATCGAGCCATGGTGGTTCATTCCACCGAGGCTGAGCTCTTTTGGGAACCGAGGGGTGACGTTGGACATCACCCCGGCCGTGGCAGACGCTGGCAGATATGACGTCGCGCTCATCTGGCTCCTAAAGTCACTTCGGCTGTTTTGGCAACTTGTTGCTGCTGCTGTTGCTTTTTCATGTAATATTGTTTGGCTCCGTGCATCAGACACTGGTCATCACCAAAAGTAGGAATAAAGGGGTTTTGGTTTACCCGATCGGGGTAAAGAGATTTTGATAAAGAGAATGCCGCCCCGCCTCCTCCTTCCATCAAAGACCTATCCCTGTCTCTCATGTCTCTTTCTCCGATGGAGCGGCGGTGAAGGCCCTCACCACCTCGGAACAAACCAAAAGGTGAGCCGGGTCCTTTCCTACTGTCACCTCCGTAAAACAACGGGTCCCTGTCTCTTTCCCTTTCTCTCTCTGAGCCACCGTGACGTTCAAATATGTGTGCAAAAGGGCTGGTGCCCTCCATGTAGCGTTCTTTCTCCTTCAAACTAACACTCCTGGGTGGGGGCAGCATCCCCGCCATACCAGCACCACCCATCCCTCCACCTCCTAAGCCCCCTATCAAACTCCCCATCCCACCTGACTCCTCTTTCTGAAGGTCAACAAAGGCGTCATATGAGTGCTGCCGCCTTAGTGGCTTTCCAAATCCTCCGCCTTTCCTCCTCTGCTGGGCCTGAGATTGAGACTGGGGGCCTGCACCCATTCCTCCACCTCCTACCCCACCTTGCCCTCCCCCCATCTGTTCCAAGAGGTGGTTGTTGTCCTCACTGATGTCGTAGAGGTTTCCTGTCTTTTTACAGCCCTCACAGCGCATGCAAGTTGCAGAGCTTGGGCGGCTGTTTCCTCCGCCTCCCGATGACCCACAGCTCATACCACCACCATACCCGCCACTGCCTCCTCCTCCATGCAGGGACATCTGTTTGCCCCCTCCTCCCCCGCTGGCCCGACAGTTCCTGCATTCCCACTCTCCCCCTGCCAGGCCAGATCCTCCACCACTCTTTGAATCAGATTTTTTGGGTTTGCTCTTTAGAAAGTCATCCACTGGAACCAGGGAAGTGCAGGTCGCCACCCCTCCTTCTCGATTCCCAGGGCCCTCTGTCAGGTCCACATGTTCCCATTGAGGTACGCCCTCTTTGGGCCGAAACTGGTCCAAATAAAAATCCCTAACGCTCTCCTTTTCCCTGAAGAGATAGTTCCCATCATTGTTTCCTCCTCCGCCCCCTCCCCCTCTCTTGCGTTCGGGGGGTAAAAGTGGCGGGGAGGTAGAGCGTTGGCTGTGGTAGTGGTGGTGGCTGATGTGATAAGGTTTTCTCCTGTAGCCCAGCTCAATCTCGTCCAGCTCCCGTCTGGACTTGGCAGAGGCTGGCCTCTTTTTCAAGCTATCACGGTATTGTTTACGTTTCTTGGCATTACCCTCGAGGTTTCCATATGTGACGGTGTGCGTGGAAATATCTGAGACGTCAGAACGAATATTCCCATCGTCATCTCCTCTCCCTCCACAGTAGCCATGCCCAGGGATGTAGGTGGAGCTTGAAGCGCCTCCCTTGAAGGAGAACTTCCCATACAGGTCAGGCAGGCCACCCTTGAAGCTCTGTCCTGAGGGGGGAGTCTGTCCGGACAACAGGTCAAATTTACTCATGTTTCTGTGAGTTAGTGCTGAACAAGGCTGGGTAGTGAAAATAGGGGCCACTCCTCCACCCAGGCTGTCACAGTCGAACATGCCGCCCTCCAGAGAACTAGCACTGCCCAAACTGTGGGGTCTGTTAGGGGGAGGCCCACTGAGCCCTAGTGTTGAGCCGTGGTGGTGCAGGTAGTGGTCCTGGTACAAATTACTGTCTTTCAGGTGGAGGTTGCCAAACGTCCTCTCCACCTCACTGATGTAGTCGCTGAACATGTTGTCTTCTGGTATGTAAGGTGGCTTGCAGTCAGAGTGGCCTGCCAAGCTGCGCCTGTGCTCCGAGATGTCATAAACAGAAGATTCACGGCGGATGAAGTCCAGAGCGCTGTGTGGAGAGCCGTTCACCCCTGACAGGGAGGCCATGTTCTTGGCGGTGCGTAAGAGGCGCATAATGTTGGAATGGGTGTTGTTCATGGTGGCTGATGGTGAGTTCAATGCTGAGCTGCTTTTCTCTTCAATCTGCACCCCGTGAATACAGCTGTAGATTCCCTGTATGGGAGAAACAGAGGAAGGCATATTAGAGAGTGAGTCGTTCATTTATCTGCCAAATTTAAGTTGCCAAAAAAGACCGCGTGTTAAAATGCATGCTGTTACAAAGTAAAGTATCAGCAAGTGATTATGAAGTCCCTCTGAAATCAAATTTATAAGTGATACATTAGAGTTTGACATCTCCTGGAAAACAATCAAAACCTTTGATGACTCAACCTGCACTTGAACATCTACATTAATTTTACATCCAAACTTTCTTAACCCCTGCAGAGAACCTACATGCTAACTACCAGTTACGGGTTGTCACCATGGAACAGGAAAGTGCAGCTATTCAGATCTGACACATCTGTAAAACTGATTACAGCGTGCCTACAACTGTAAACAGGTTAGATATGACTCTTTGTTTTCAGTTTGTATTGAGCACCAGATAAGTAGATCATAAATTCTGTGACATTATTACCCATTGGTTGCATAGGTGAAAACTACTCCACATGGCATGGGCATGGTTTGCATTTTGCATCTGGAATTCAGTTCTAATCATCTAATCATGGTCATCACTGGACAGTTAACCCCGTGTTAAAAAAAATCAGAACAAAATGGTCATTTAAGGAGTGGTGTTAGCCTCCATAGATTTGTTTTCAAAGGAAGCACATAAATATACAAAGCAAATAACACCTCACTAGCTGTTTCATGGGGACTTTTAGTGTAAATAGTTTTCTCAGTCTTTTTCACTCTAGTGTACAAACAAAGCAGTCAGACCAGCTCAAGTACATATGTACTCACATGTAGTTAATATTTCCAACACTAATAATTACATAGTGTCCATTGTTAGAATATTTTTTATACAATCAGCTATTACTTATCTTACAATTTTAGCTGTTTACTTACATTTTACTCACTATTATTAGCTTTCACTTAGGTTAACTGACACTGAACAACGAATACATTTAACCCTATACTCTTACTTTTAGCTTGCTACATAAGACACCTGATAATGTTTATTACATTTTGATAACTATTCTAACTTCTGTGCTTGCTAGTTAACAAGTTGTGTCATGTAGGTTACTCTAAACAGTAACATGATTTCCTCAGGTTGCCAATGGTTAGCTCACTACATTTTTTTTACTACATGTTTGACAATGGATTACCATAATCTTAATATTAACAAGAAGTTGGTTGTTTTATTAAGAATGGGATATACATTTATACTACACCCTGGGCAAATATTTTTAGACCCTAGATGAGGTAAAGGCAACACAGCTCTCTCTGCTAAGACCATCAATACCATGCCAAATCAATAGTAAAGAGGATTCAGCAGGTAAAAACAAGTGGTGTACTAGTGTGAGAGAACTGGGGAGAGTGCAGCAGACCAAACAGGATGAGGATTTAAAGAGGACAGTGTAGCCACTCGGTAAATGATTGATAAAGGCAAAGGGGTTGTAAAAACCCCTGGGTCCTGCTGGTCAATATCTTTAATCAATGTGATTAGAATTCAGCTGAACAATATCCTCCGGCAGTTATTAAATACCTCAGTTTCCACTAGACTCTCAGCGGCCACTGGCCATGACACAATCCCTCGCTGAAGAGAAAGGCCAAGCCAAGGAGACGCTGGCTGAACGTTAAAGTGACAGAAAGATAAACTGCCCCATTTGCATTCAGTGATGTACGATACAATATTCAGATAAAAATGGATGTACAAAGGAAAGCAAACCAGGCATGACAGATGGGGACGGTGAAGGATCAGATCAATTCCAAACAATGATTTTACTCAGTTTTTCTAGACGTCCGTATAGATGGCTATGGAAGTAAAGGGACGCTGTGGTCATCTTTAACAATCAGAGACCAGCTGACCTCTGTCTTGCTCCACACTGCAGCAGGTCAGGACTATGTCGAGAGGTCAGGGTTCACGTCATTCTCCACCTTCTCGGCTGCTAAGTTACGACTCCTTTCCACCACCTCCTCCTTCAATATTCCCCAATATGACTCGTTGACCTCACACCTCCTTCTCCTAGACGCTTGTTTCTGGTTGTTAATTAGCAGTATGGGCAAGGTCTGCATTGCAGCAAACAGGCCTTCATCCCTCACTCCACTTTCATAGATAACGTCATCACTTCTGTTAATTTCACAGTCTGTTAACAGCCAAGTATGTAAAGCTTGACTAAGAGAGGTTAACACAAATACAGAAATGACTCAAGAGTATTCTCGAAATATGGAAACCTTGAAGATAAGGACAAATATACACTCCTACCTGCATGTTTTATGTTTTTTTTCCCCTTTAGTGTTTGATTCGTCTCTGTCTCATCTGTGTTTCTTTTTTCCATCTGCCTGTTTATATAATTTATCATCCCTTCATCCCTTTTGTTTTCTTGTTTTTTGTCGTACCGATTCCACCCCACCTGCTGCTGAATCTGTCACATCTTCCCTCCCACAACATCTGCGACATCATCTGATCTTCGGTTGAATTTTTTTCAGAAAGTGTCCTCCTCAAGTCTTAGGGCTTTGACCTTTCGTTTTAAGCCCTTTCTGATGGACCAGTAAATTAGCAGCAACAACCACGATCGCGAAGTTCATAATGTAGTGCATCAAACCTTGGACGTTTGACAAAGTGATTGCTGCTTTGTATTCAACAGCAGATTTTGTCTACTCCACATGCCCACATAATGTAACAGTTGGCAGATTGCTGCCGGCCCAGTGCTACAGTAACTGATTATTTGGGCAGGATGTGTGAATAGCAATAAGTGTGGCCTAAGGGTTCCTAAGAATTTTCAATTCACCACGGGAACATGGCAAAATCTATAAGCGATTACACTGGAAAGGAGAGGCAGAAAATCAACAAATAACTAGCTGCCCCCTTATGTACGATGGCATATTATAGAGGGCCTCCTGTACCGTACGTGTCACATCTCATAATTTAATAGTGCCTGTGTGTGGTGTAAGTATATGGCGCTAAATGCAAATGAGCTGAGGCATGATGTGATGCGAGTACCGCGAATAGAGAAGTGATTAAAGCTCTAATACATTTACTGTTTAAAGTCATTAGAGGCTTTTTAAATCGATATAATTAATTTGTTTCAGTGTTGCAGGTGGGACCTGAAGGAGTCGGTAGCCAGGGGAGGCTTGCTCGCAAAGCTACGGGGTCCTCGGAGGGAGGGAGCGTTAACCGACCATGAAACCGTGACCAACGCCACGTGACTCACGCCGACCGTGACAGATGTCTCATTTTTTACACTGCCGAGCTTAAATGTTAATTGCGGCAATAACAATAAAGTTTATTGGATTATGCTGTGAAATTAAAAAAGCGGAATCAATCTGAGTGGCAGAGCAAGAAAGGAGAAAAAAAAGGCAGAAATGGTTGAGGCTGGGGAGAAAACACTCGAGTAAATGGGAAGGAGACAATGCAATGCTGTGGCCAGGGATTGTGTGATAAAGTATCATTTTTGCTGTTGTTGTTCTGCGATGTCCAGCTCTTTGCTACATATGCAAATTACCCTTTCAATGAATGTTTCCCCTGAATATTTTAACATACTGAATCATCTGGCTGCACTGGTGTACACATACTGTTCATTTCTGCTGTCACATAGTAGCAAAGACGGGGGTAATTTCTGCAAATGAGAGCAATCATCGAATTTTACACAAAGTGTAACTGCTCTCAGATCCAATTCCCATATGAATTATAATGATGTAATAATCAAAAACAACACCAACCAGCCTGTCTTTGGAAATGAGAAGTCAACTGACATTTTAGCAACTGATATTTTACACCAACAGATGCAAACACACACACACAAACATAAACAAGGCGACAGCAACGATGTAAAATTAACACCATACAAAATAATCAAAGTTGAGCAGTGAAGCGTAATATTAGAGCAGAGGGGGGAAAATGTTGTGTTGTTTTTTGTGTTTTTTTTTTTTTTTTTTTCCTGTAGCCTCACTTTCCTGGCACTAGCAGTCCCAGCACCACAGCAGCATATCAAATGGAGGGAGAGAGCAGCAGTGTGTGGCTCTATGCTGTAAATTAGCCACGTGGTTTAGCCTGCAGCGGTTCACCTTCAGAGGCACACAGTGAATTACACCGGAGCCATGTCAAAACAATTGGAATGCAAATCAAATACCTCGGGGTGACTTTGGTCTCCCGGGATCCAGTAATCTACCCTCTCTGGTTCTTTGGCTGATTTTTGTTGAGAGAAATATTGATTTCGGCTCAACATTTTGTAAATATTTACCCTGTAGGCCTAAGTGCCACAACAAAAGCAGAGAGCTCCTGCACCCATGAGCACTTTGGGAGTTGAGAATGTGGTTCTGTCACTTCAGGACGGACACACACTCAGGTACAATTCAGGGATCTCTAACCTGAGCTGTAAATAATAAAGCACTTCCAATTAAGGGACATTGAATCAAGCTGATTTCATAGGGGTGAATAACAACTAGTGAGGGTGACTTTACCTCAACAAATGTAACCTTCTTGGACATTGGCAGCAGACAAAAACACTCATCCACTAATGTCAACCTGTATCAGCAATTAAATGCCTGAACCTGTTTTATATATTTTCTTTCAAAACTGACGAATTAAAAAGTGATGACGATGAACATCAAAGTTTAATTTTAGGGTTCTCTTTACCATAAAATGAGGATTACACTTTTTTTTATTGTAATTTAAACATTTTTAAAACCTTACAAATGTAAATTTTAAAGGTTTGGTCAGCTGTAAAACCTCTTTTTCTAACTGCTTTTACAGATTTTTCTCCAAAAGTATAGAATGAATTATGACTCAAAGACTTACATACCAGTTTTAAAGTAAAAAACTGAATATTTCAACTTAACAAATACATTTGCTTATTTTATGTTACATATTTCATTTTTTAACTGTATAAATGGTCCAAAAAAAAAGATAATTCAGCATTTGTTAGACTGCTTTTAGCTTTGATTATTATTTTTTGGGTCATTGTTTTGATAAGATTATGCCTTGTCACAACATTTATTTTGTCCATAGTTGCTAAGATCTTATATTGATGATGGGAGAGTTCCTACTGTGTAAATAGTTATTACATCCCAAAGATTCTCCATGGGGTTCAGGTCTGGACTCTGTTGTGGCCAAATCATGAGTGAAAATAACGTTTAATGCTCTTGAAACACTCCTGATGAATCCTGTGTTGTTATCTTGGAATATGTCTGTGTCACTGATGCTCAGGCTTGGTCATTTGGTATATTCAGGTTTATTTGATCACATTTCTTCTTGGTAGATGATGATTCACCGCTAACCCTCTGGGTTTTAATTATGTGTTGAGTAGTTTTTCTCCTAACTTCAGTAGTTCCATTCATCTCCGTAGCTTTGCTTTGCTCAAGCCAATAAGTTTACCCTTCTGAGTTCCAGCTTTTCTGTGACCATGGGATGTTGGCACGGTTGCGTAAGAAATGAAAAGCTACTACTTGCAGCTGAAACATATTAATCACTGTAGTAATTATCCAATGGAAGGATTGGAACTATTTACTTTGTTGAATCCAGGTGGGTACTTTTTTTGACCATGTTGTGGGCAATTAATTCTGGTTTGACTGGGTTGAAAAAGCACTACATTAATAAAGTTGTTTGTTTGGTATATGCGTGAGAGGTGAGGATTAAGAAGTGTTTTTATTTGGTTCAGCTGTTCCCAAATTAATGCAGTAAAATATGTTACGACCATGCTTCTGTTGGGTTTTGTTATTTCCCTTACTGTCCTGGTTCTGTCTTAAACAAATGTTTCTGGTACTGTCCATCATAACATTTGTAAAACTACAATCAGTGGCCAGCTGCTCTGTGTGTTTATAGCACTGCACCAAACTGATTGATGCGTTAATGAACACTGACGCTTTCCTCCTCCCTCTTCCCACCCTTTCCTCACCCTGCTGATGCTGAAAACGAAGCCGGGCCGGCCGGAGCAAACGCCCATAAAGCAGAAGCGCAGCTGCCAGTAGAACCAGTGCTCGCAGATGAAGGTGATGAGGGACAGAGCCATGGCGGCGCCGAGCATGTAAAAGACACCGGCCATGTTGTCCACGTCCAGCTGACTGGACATGACTTCGTTCTTCTCGTGGTGACAGATTCCGGTCAGCCACAGGGACTCCAGCTCCTCCATCTCACCTGAATCAAAGAAGCAAAAGATACAAAAGTAGGAATGAGAGAACTGAAGGCATAAGAGACTGAGCATGAACCGGCATACAGCCTGTATCAGTTGCTCCTGCCTTTTCCCATACTTTTAAACTTTTTTCCCCTGTGTCTGTGTTTTAGTACTTAGTTGTAATTGCGTTTCACACTTATTATGTATATTTCTTTAATTATCATATTGATTATATATTGTCTAGTACATATTGTACAAATTGCTGTTCTAATTTTGTGTCTTAATACATTCATTCATTTCTGAACCCGCTTTATCCTCATTAGGGTCACGGGGTCGCTTGGAGCCTATCCCAGCTACTTATGGGCGAAGGCGCAGTACACCCTGGACATAATGCCAGGTCATCGCAGGGCTGACACATAGAGATGAACAGTCACTCTCATATTCACACCTATGGGCAATTTAGATTAACCAATTAACCTATCAGGGAGCCGGGGTACCAGGAGAGAATTCACGCAGACATGGGGAGAACATGCAAACTCCACACAGAAAGGTCCCACCCCCATTGACTGGTGTTGGAAAGGAACCCAGGATCTTCTTGCTGTGAGGCACGAGTGCTAACCACTGCAACACTGTCTTAATATAATATGTATGTGTGTATGTGTATGTGTATGTGTGTGTGTGTGTGTGTATATATATATATATATATATATATATATGTATATATATATATATATATATATATATATATATATATATATATATACACACATATATATATATATATACACACACTCACACACACTAGCGGCATTGTACCCGTGGTGCCATTGTATGATAGCATGATAAGTAGAACTTGTCTGCCACCACTATTCATTTGTAAACTACCATTTAATCATGCATTGTGCAGGTAATAATTTGAGCCAACATGTGAGGCATGAAGGGAAGAGCATGTATGTCTTTGGCCTGTCAAGCATGATTAAATTCATACAGCGGTAGTGAACTGCAGCCTTCACATTGTAGCATCGTCTGCTAGCAGTAGAAATTTCATGAACGGCATCATAACCACTTCTGAAAATGGAGTATGGCGGCAGGGATGAAGAATCTAAAGTAGAGAGAGGCTATAATCGCCCAGCATACCTCACAACATTTGAATACGGACATAAAATTGTGCCTAGTAGATAGTCAGGCAATGTTTCTATTCATTTGGCGAGTTTGGCAGCGATCAGGCCTGTGAAGGCTGAGGAAAATCCGTACAAACGCCCTCCTGTGCTGCAACATTGATCGATCAGACACAGAACGTGCATTATATAGTACGATTTATTTATTTATTTATTTTTCTGCTGGATTGATAATTTCTTTCCTGCTACTTTTTTATCATATTTGAAGGGTGGAACTGTAACACCCAATAAATTCCCCCTGGGATTAATAAAGTATTCTGATTCTGATGAGAGGAAAGGAAGGAAGGATGGACAGATGAGCACAATGATGACATGCAAAGAAGCGTTTTAATATTTCAAAAGGGAATTGAAATAAAGTAAACGGTGTTAAAAAGTGGAAGGGGATGTACAATATAAAGGAGAGAGGAGGGATATGATGTAATAAAAAGGATGGGTTTTGGAGGACACAAGGGATGCAGAGTATGATGCAACAGAAGAAGAGAGGCGTCAGGGTGGTTAGAAGGAAAATACGACTGATATTTACAGTAAAGAAGCAAAACACGAAAAGAGCAACTGACACTCACGACTGGTCAAATGTTAATTACATCGCTCCTATTTGCAGCATTTGTGCTAATAACCACGTGACGTAGGTGTTATTATCCACTGCATCTACAGTATGTTTGTGTTTGTGTTTGTGTGTGTGTGTGTGTGTGTGTGTGTGAATGTGAATGTGAGTGGTGTGTGTTGTTTGTGTGCCGTTCCATGTGGCTGATGCTGGTCCCTGAGCTTCTGGTCTCTTTGTGGGTCACCTTCTGTTTCATCACGAGCTGTTCTCTATCAAAGCCGACTGTGGCAGGACAGGCGCCGGTTAATTAATCATACATTCAGCCGCTGTCGCTGCACGTCAGCGCCACTCCTGCAACGAAGCTTTAACTGGCCTCTGAGCACCAACAAGAGGCTCCGCAGAATACAAACTCACACCGAGGCTTCACGCACTGACTATGTTTACACCAACACTATTATTGCACCGGCATTCTGAACAGGACAGGATTATATTTACTGAATTTGATATAGGTCAGTTAGGTGGCAAATTAAGTCTTTTTCTGAATGCAGCTTGTGTAAATGTGTCCTCTTTGTCAACACGTACACAAACCAACTAGACTACATGTGTCAAACATATGGCCTGTGGGCCAAAACCGGCCCACCAAAGGGTCCAATCTGGCCCCTGAGCAACCATTTTAGCTCAGGTTCCACTTTCAGCCCAATTCAATCCGACCAGTCAGACCAGTAAAATACTATGATAAAAACCTATAAGTAATGACAGCTGCAAATTCTCTCTTCTCTTCGTTTAATGTACAAAAAAAAAAAAAGTAACATTGCATGAAAATGTTTAAAGTTACAAACAATCCTTTCACAAAAAACGTGTATAATCTGAACAAATATGTACAACAATGAAGTGCAATATTCTGCCTGTTTCTATATGTTTTATGCATTTGTAGATCCACTGTGATCTGTAAGTTGCAATGCACATCTGTAGATGAGAAGTGGAGGCATAATATTGTTAAAATTGCACTTATTTATTTAACTTTTTTTTTTTTTTTTTTTTAATAAATTTCAATTTCTTCACAGATGTTCATGTTATTCAAATTTTTAAGGGTAATTTGTAGATGTAAACAATTTCATAATATAATTGTACTTTTTTTTCCACTCTAAAACAGAGAAAGGCTTGGAGTTGACATTATTTATATATTATTATGTTTTTATTTTACTGGTCTGGCCCACTTCGGATGGGCACATGTTGGTCTGTATGCGGCCCCTGAACTAGATGAATGATTTCCAGGCTGGGCAGAGATGTATGTCCAGAAGAAAAAGAAAAAAGGATGAATACACCAACTTTTATGCGCTATCATCAAATTGAATAGCAACAGGTTTTTGGATGTGCACACAACACGACTTCAATGAGTTTTTCAGGAAGGCAAGTGAAGTCTGCACAGCTATGCACAGATGCATGGAAATATTAGTGGAATATTCCCTTCATTAGCCAAATCAACAACATAGCTGGGATTAAGGATACTATTGTAAAGAAAAAAGAAAATTAGGAGTTAAAACTATGTGTGTAAAATAAAGTCTTTGAAGAATCCAAAATATAGAGAAGTATCTTTATAGTTTTTTTGTTGTTCTTTTTTTGAGGATGGTATGATTTTACTTTCTTTCATTGATTCAATTTGTTAAAATAAAAATGCATATGACCTGAAATTAAATTGAGCACAAAAAAATTGAAAAAAGTAAACTTGATTAACGATGCAAAACTACAATAACATTAGTAGGGAATAAGGGTGAAATCTGCAATGTTTGGTGCATGTAAACACACTCAACTACACGTGACACAAAAAAGTTGATTTGTGTCCATTTAGTTATTTGTTTTCATTAATTTTCTGAAACTGTGTAGTTCTATGCAGGGTCTGGAGTCAATCCCCGCAGACACTGGGCAAAGACGTGAGCACCCTTGACAGATCATTAGTTCATTGCAGGGCTGACATATAGTGACTGACAAGCTTTCACTCTTACATTCACACCTAGAGACACTTTGAAGTGCCCAGGTAATCTATTACGCTCATAGGTTTTCTGCAATCCATGTTCAGAAGCAACACGATCACAAACAAACTGCACCAGTAGATGGTTTTAGTGCAGAGCACAGAACAGGAGTATCTAATAGTGTTTTAACGATGGATAAATAAACTCAAATATCCCTTTAAGTCATGAGAGTGTGGCAGTAAACCAGCGTTCACAATGCCAAGAGACAGAAAGAGAAGCAGCTTAATGGAAGTTGGCCTTCGTTCATTTTATTATTTACTCTGGCGCATTCCTCCTGTGACACATCAAAATACCCTTAATAAAAACACTTATTATCACAAATATATTAAAAGAGACCTGAGAAGAGACTATTTTGTCTGAAATGATGCAACAGGTCTTTCATTACTTTCAAGAGCAAAAGATCAAAACTTTTTACCCAACAGTACATCTTTGCAGTTTCTTTTCTTTTTTTTTTTTTGCACTAAACTATCCAGACTCCCTTCCAGCCGTCGTACCAGGCCACTGGGCTCCCCACGTGACTCTGATCGCTTTCTAGGCCACCAGGAGGGGAGTGGATGGCAAGGCGTGGCAAAGTGACATTGAAATCCTGAGAGGGGTGAGACGGGGCCCGTTCGGTGCCTGTATGAGTGTTTCTGCAGGAGCACGGGGGATGTTAATGCCGACCCATATTGAAACACACATGCAAAAAAACAGGCTCATACAACAGCACATATGGACACACACAGTGGTCTCATGCAGATATGTCACACTGATTATTTGCAACTTTTAATCAATAAGAAACAATACACAGTGAGCACTGAATTGTATGTAGGTTGATAAAAATAACTTTGTCATAAATAGTCAGAATCTCTACATGCTCTCTTTTTATGTCTCTCTCTCTCTCTCTCTCTCTCTCACACACACACGCACACACGCACACACACACACACACACACACACACACCTCTCGCTTACACACATAAGCACTCTCAGAGGCCTGACCCATATTCACACACACAAACCCGCACACTCATGCACACACAGTGTCAAAATACACCAGGAGCTATGCTGGCACCCCTAACTGGGACGCACTATAGTGGGCCCCGGAGGGCCCTTGGTTCAGGATGCTCACAACACACTGGACCATGCCCAAATACACTCGCAACAAGACACAAACCTTCACACACAAGCGTGAACACATACACAAAACTTCCATTACACTCTCCCATTCTGAATTGAGCTGTATATCAAAACAGGACATTGTGAAATTAGTCTGTTAAAGTCGATAAACTGACCGTCGACTGTGACATTTTGATTTGTTTATGACTAAGAATTTTTCAGGAACCATATACTGTACAGGTTTGGAGTAGACGTTTGGAGTCGAACACATTTCATTTCATTCTGTCCTTGTTCTGAGACTCATTAATGTTCCAGCTTGAGCTGACAGGAATGAAGTGTGTTTCAAAAGAACAAGCCCCGAAGAGCTTGGACATTCTCCCATAAAAGGCGAGCATGATCATAAAGCATAAGGCCCCACAGTGAAGCTAAATTTCATCTTATATTCCTTGAAGCACTGTCTTACCTTGTCTGTCTGGACTTAATGCATATGAGAGGAGAATTACTGTAGATTTCACTGAAATCCAGGCACACAGATTCATAAGGAAAACTGATTGTTCTCTCCTTTTAATGGAAAACGAAGGGTGAGGGAGACTTTAGGCAAGACATTCCTTCACATATTGAACATCACATTAATAGACAAAAGAAACAAACCTGGCTACTGTTATTTGTCCCTACAGCAAAGCCTGAGGCCAAATTTGTTCACCGCGTGTGGGGTGGTAAACTGAGAGTTTCAAATTAGATTTTTAAAGATAAATTTGGTTTATCACTTTATCTCTGAGTTTCACAAGATGGATCTGAGACCTAGAATCTTGGAACGCTGCAGGATCACTGAAAATAAAGTCAATGAAACAAGAAACAGTCAGATGGTTAGCCAAGCTTGTTTTAACAAAGAAGGAAAAAAAAAACTGTGTGTGCACGTGATCTAGTGGAATGGAGAATCACTACTGATATTTCTGTGGCCTTCAATTAGCCTTCAAGTTCAACTAAACTTGAAATACGTTTTAATATATGCATTCTGGTGCATTCTTTAGTAATTAGAAATGCAATTCATCCCATCAACGCAGCGGTATGCATGATAGAGTCTCTATTTGCTGAGTGCATTCAATTACGCTGTGTCTATGAATAAAACAGGGAGGAAGCAGCATGCTGCCTCACCGTCTCCAAAGAGCTGCAGGATGGCCAGGTCTACGTGTCTCTTCCAGAGCGACTCCTTCTGGATGGCGATGCCGTACCCTGTGGTGGCGAAGATGTAGCCGCTGCCAATGGTCACCAGCTTGCAGCCCTCATCCCTGCCAGCCATGTAGTTGAGCACGGCCGCATCATAAATGAAAGCATCTAGTTTGCTAATGAAAAAGAAAGAAAGAGGGAGAAGGAGAGAGAGAGAAATATAGGTTACAATTAATTAGCATTTAGGAGCCAGACATCACAGCTACAACATTCCAATTAACCTGCTAAATAGCACTAAGCTGCTGATAAATGTAATAGACTTCCATTCGGTTTGCCAAAGGCTGGAGCTGGCACGCAGAATGGTGAAAAGAAGCAGTTGATGAAAGCTGAAGTGGGGGAGTGGAAGTATTATTCAGTTACAATATGTTTACGTGGAGACAAAAGAAAGGCATCTAAGCATGGACTACTTTTTACACTTGTCTCCTGATAACAATAAACACACACTTTTCATGACCATAGTGAGTGGTATTCAGGATGAAACTGCTGAAGCAAAAGAGTTTTACACGCTAAAGGTACGATACAATCAATGTGGACTGTAAATTCTAAGTGGGTTATGTACATTTATATTCGTTAATGTTAACATTTGGGTTAACCACAGGGCAACAACTGCAGCGTGAAACATCCAGTGTAATGCTGCTAAATGCTAAGCACAAAACATCCTGGTTCTAATGGACTTTCTTAGCTACAATAAAAAGATCAATGGTTAACTTGGTTAACTATCTGTAATGGGAAACCCATCCTAATACAAATACACACACACACACACACACACACACACACAGTACTTAGCATTAACAATTAGCATTAGCACATAGCACACACATTAGGAGCTGTGAGCTGCCTTTGAACACGCTCAAGGCCCAACTTCAGGTCTTCATCAGTATGAATGAATGAATGAATGAATGGTGTATTTTTGGTTTGTACAGTAATCCCCACACACTGTACAACAACCACAATAAACACAAAAAAAAAAAAAAGAATAGGCCAGAAGCAGAAGCTTATTTTTTGCCTTTCCTTCTCACCTGACACACTGCTTACATTAATTGAAATGTGTACATCATCGAGCATCGTCATTATAACAAAAGAATCAATAACAGAAAAAAAACACATCTACCATCTCCACTTAATATTCCTGAATGATCTTATACTTAAGACATGTTTTAAACTTTATCAGAGACGTGAACAACTTAAATTCATCATCAAGTCCATTCCATAATTTCACACTCACAACCGAAATACATCTGGACTTCACATTTGTCCTCACTTTCATATATTCAAAAATTTAAAGACCTCTTAAATTATAGTTACTCTCTCTTAATTTAAAGAACTCTTGAATGGTATTTGGAACAATATTATTTTTTACTCAATAAATTATCTCTAATATTTTAATATATACAATATCCAGCAATTTTAAGGTATTAAGTTGAATAAATAAATTATTAGTTCATGGTCAAAGGCACTGACATGAGAATTAACCCTCATGATGCAGAGGGAACAGGTTAACTCAGTACTCAAAGGCTCTGGGCTATTTAGTGGTAGTAAAAATCTTATACAACCAGGTGGTGGAAAAGTATACTTCCTGTTTCCTGAGTGGACGTGGTCAGAGGGATTAATAATGACTAATTATGGCTAAATAAAATAACAACACCAATATCATAGTCTGATTAGGTTCATACTGTCTACTGAAATTATAAAAATTTTCTTTTCTTTTTTGTCAGACAGATGGAAAAAAGTTGATTTTTTACCTTGACATGTTTCGGCTACAACCTGTACCCTTCCTCAGAACTAATACCATGTTTTTATGGGCAGCTACTATAGATTATAATTACTAGATCAGGGACATCACCCAATAGTTTTTGAAAAAAAGTAGTTTGCAATTTGGCTGTCACTTGTTGGCTTTTTGGAGCTTGAAGTGACCATATTAGGACAAAGCAGGCAGAAGTACAGGAGCCCCAGACGTCAACGGTGAAATACCGCTAGCTTGCTGATTTTGTAGGGTTTGTAAGCATGATTTATTACAAGTATTTTACAGCCTTGTTAGTTAAACCTATTAACCACAACTGTCAGGACAAAATACGTGCTGTCCTGGAAATATCAAATATACTGACACTCTTAAACCTCACATTTTCCGCAGCTCCACGCTCCTCCTAAATAATGGTCACTTCTAGCTCCCAAAATCCAAGGTTGAGACAGCCAAATGCCAGACTTGAAGTTTCAGAACCCACAAATGAATGAGGGATGTTCCAGAGGATCTACAGTTTTGAGTTGTTTACAGATAAGCTACAACTCTTCTTTACTGTGCAGGTCCTCACCCAGACTTGAGACTCTGCAGGGCCTCATTGACGTTCCTCTGATGAAACTTCGTCATGTAGGAATGCATCTCTGGATAATTGTTCCTAATGTTTCTCTCTGTGCTCCCGTTTGGGACAGTGCCGAACCGGAATGGAGGTGAGAAGTCATTGGGGCTTTGGAACTAAAGAACAACAAGAAAAGCATGTAAAACCACTACAGGCACAAAAGAAATGAAAACGGTGTTAAACAGTAATGTTTACACTCACCTTTTTGTCTGACAGACCAGATACCTGATCCACATATTCCTCTTGAATCATGAAAGCGGCCAGGTTGGCAGTGTAAGAGGCCAGGAAGATGACAGCGAAGAAGGCCCACACTGACACCATGATCTTACTGGTGGTACCTTTGGGGTTCTGCACAGGCACAGAGTTGTTGAAGACCAGACCCCACAGCAGCCAGATGGCCTTACCAATGGTGAAAGATGGACCATGAGGCTCTGAAAAGAGCACAGGTAAGTTAGTTGTTTTTTGTTTTTTTTTTAAATTAAGATGTCAGTTTGAACTGTCTTATTTTGCTTCATGAGCTGACAGCAGACTGGTTCAATCCAGTCATTATGTTGTGATTAGCAGTTGGGATGTAATATTTGTGTGGGTATGTGTGAGTGTGTGATAGATAAAGAGAGAGTGTGTGCAGGCATGTGGGTGTGGATTGTTGGACGGGCCTTTTGTTCATGGACAAACTGGTGTTATCGTGCCAAAACTCTCCTTTGTGAAGTTTGCAAGAAACTTGGTTAAATGAATCGGACAGACACTTCACAAATCCACCGTTCTGCCATTGATACATTATTGCGTTAAGTCCTTGGAGTCCAAAGTTCGATCTGCACTCTTCATGATACCAAACTCCCAAAGTGCTACAAGCAGATAAAACAAGGAGGCACACAGAAGGGAACAGTGCTTTAGGGAGGAGTACATCTCCTCCAGAACATGAAGGATGAGAGGAATGAAAAAAAGATTGGCGTTGTCTATATATAGACACATCAGAGATGGAGTTGTGGGAAGACATTGATTTTCTCCTTTTTGTTTCTTATCTTTTTGGCTGCAGAGATCTAACAGAAAACTAGCCCCTTGCTGTCAGAACTGACACGTGATTTTGGGAAATATGGAAATGAATGCAAATTACACGACCTCTGCTAAGGAAGCAGCACGGATGGTGTTTTGAAACCTATGCAGCGAGACACACCTGTAAATAAGAAAAAAGAGAGCAGTGCGGAGGAGGCGGAGGATGAGGAGAGCGGAATGAAGTCATTGGGTCAGAGAGGATGGTTCGTCTATGTGTGGAGGCGGCGTGCAGTGCGTTAGTGCGTGTCTGTCAGTCAGCTTGTTTGCATGGAAAATGACATTCTATATCGTACAATCCACGGTGGTACTTTTAAGGACACAAGCATTAACTTGCAAAGTGTCTATACCTGCACTTGCTTGTTTGGAGCAAATTACTAGCTGCAGCATTACTCATCAAACACTCTGAAGAACCACATCGCCCACTGCCATGCTCTCTTCATATTTTGGATGCAGACTTGCAAACCTCCACCAGCAGGGATGAATCGATTTTATGTTTTACATTCGATGGTTTTTCTTTTTGTATTTGAGTTTGGCTGAAATTTGGTGAACAGATGTGCCCACCCCAGCCTTACGAAACACAGGATTCTTTTTATTCGGGGGTTTGACTGAGTATATCTATCTAGTGCTAACTAATTTGTACCGTGTATGAATGAAGTTATAATTGAGGACAAAAGATGAAGTCAGAAGACTTTCAGCTTGACCTCCCATCTGGTGAACCAGGTACGAGGGCTAGTCGGCTAGAAGAGAACACGTCTGCATCCATTTACATTTATACCCCCACCCACTCTGTCAGAACAGGTACCATGTCAGCTTTTATGTGTGTGTGTGTGTGTGTGTGTGTGTGTGTGTACGCATGTGCATGTGTGCATTGAGCTGAGGCCTCTCACCTTTGCCGTCAGCCAGACAGCGGTTGTAGCCCACAGGGCTGAAGTACTCGAATACAAACACAGCCACTGCTGACACCAGCAACAGCATCACGAACATCATCACCCACACATCCGCACTGAAGGGCTCTGGAGGGCGAGAGAGGGAAGAGAGAGAGTGAGGAGAGATGAAGGGAGACGAGGGATTGGAGGAGGGAGGGAGGGGAGCATGGATGGAGAGAGATAAGGAAGAGAGAGGAGACGGGGGAAAAAGGGTTGCAAAGAGGCAGAAAATGGGGAAGAAACAAGGGATGAGGGAGAGAAGGGAGGAAGCGGAGCGAGGGCGGCGGAGAGGAAGAGAAAATCAAGCGAGAGAGGGAGAGAGAGCAAGAGAAATATGCAAATGTGGTGCGCCAGATTGAGAAGAGGAAGGAAGAGTCAGAGAAATAGAGTAGGAGTGGGAAATGTAAGAGGGCAAAGAGACAGAGAGAGCGAAAAAAGTGAATAAATAAACAGTTAGCCATATTATCATGCACCCCAGTGTACCTTCTCCTGGAAGAAATGCAAGTAAACCTGGCTCTGGTCACTTGATGTGCCTATTAAATCATGTCAATTAAAATTAGTTAAGGTCAAGAGACAGAGATCAGCATAATGTGACCTGACAAGACTAACAGTGTAAGTCATAGGAAAGATGAGTATCCTGCACGACTGAGCAGTGGCCTTAATGTTTTCTGATAGTCCCATGGTAATAACGCTCCAAAAAATGTCAAATCAGAGCCCCGTGGCTCCTCTTTCAACCTGTCTCTGACACCATCCTCTCAGCTTTTGACAGCTGGACGCTCCTCACCTAAGAAGGCCGAGGGTGAAACGGTGCCGTTGCTTCGGGAGACCATGACACTGATGCCCGTCTCAATGAAGGGGACGGAGAAGTCGATGACCTCTGACCTCTCCTCGTTGATGGTCAAGGAGCCGACAGCCATGTGGGCATTCTTTAACACCACCTAGTCGAGAGGAGGAAAACAAAGACAAAGAAGATCAATTATGCACCTTTAACTATTATTATTCATCTACAGAACAGAAAAATCTACCGAGGCACCGCACGGCAATGAATGAAAAGCACTTTAAAGGAAGAGAATCTGTCCAAAAACTTCACAAGACTTTCCCTGAGGGGGGATATCTTATGTTCTGTAGCAACAAAGACAAAAACCAAATTGAATTAACTCAGTTAAGAATAGCTTAAGGCATGAAGACGGCATAAAACAATACAAGGCATAAAAATAGATTTTCACAACTATTAGTTCATTTGAAGGTGTTTTGACTAATGTGGGAAAATGTTGTTTGGCAGAAGTGAACAGTCTCTTAGTTTTAAAGGGCACTGTGAACTTAACATTACTGATAAATGGCCTTTTTTATGTGCAGGTCATTTTCCACTGGATGTGTTATAATTCATTTGGATAAACAACTAACTGTGCTGGGGCCTCTTAGCAATCTAATATATCAGGAGTAAATATAAGGTTTTACTGGCAGCCCTTATATTTCAAGAACACTAACTTCTGTCTAGACTCATCCTTTTACACTGGTGTTCAGCTCTCACAGACACAATCCATTGTCGATGGGGTCAAAATATCAATTTTTCACAATCCAATTCAGCAACAAGTTTGTTTTGAGCGAAAGGTAACACCGGACTGCTGTAACACAACTCCTGTTCTCTCCACAAACATTAAGAATGCTGACACTTTATTTGGATAGTCCACCTGCAGTAATATTTCACATCGTAAGTTGAGATTCAATACAGTACACTCACTCACTCACATAAATTCTGTAGGGAATCTGTTGACTTTTGCACCCTTTCATTACTGAATTCTGAGAAAAATTCTGGCTTTTTTGAAAAAGATAATCAAAGGTTTTGTTCAATACTGATGCCTTGGCTCCAATAGCAATTTCTTCTCCTTTACAAAATTTTCCCCCTTCAAGAAAAAGAACACATTATTTTTACACATTATGATACAAACCCTTCATTTTTCAACACAGCTGCATTTTTATGCACTCAGTCATAACATAACAATATAACCTGATTCACCACAATGTAGTTTAACTTTAGATGACAGCTTCTACCCATCCCTCTTTTATAACTGCCTAATCTTCTGGTATACACACTGGTATACTCTGAATACAGAATTAAAGTAATACAAATTTTGGTCACTACTAAAGAAATATTACGCCAAAAGTGCTCGTTGAGAGTATTGGGTCAAAATGTCAAATTCTATGAATAAATGAGAGTAGGTATTATTCCATAGGAATATTTGTCTATGACTGACCAGTTCTACTTCATAAGACTGGTGGTGTCTGAAATTCCATGCTAACATGCTACTTAGTTGGGTAAAACAGTATGCAAGATTTTATATGTACATAAATGTTTTCACCCTTAAAATTTTACATAATCTACAATTTTATCATGAAATATTTGCGGAAAAATCTTTTTTGTGTTTCAAGTGGTGTGGCTGCATCAGACAGACACAAACAAATGCACATGTTTTTTTATTCATTTTTAACAAGAAAAAAAAAAAAAGAACTAATTTCTTGACAATTTCAACATGTCATACCCTGAAAGTGTTTCTTTATTTTGCTGAAACATTCAGTTTTGACTTCAACAAAACAGAACACATGCAGAAGGAAGCATGTGGGTTTGGAGAATGGAACTTGGCAGAGTTCAGTGATTATTAACAGTGGTTATTACTGCAATGTATCACAAATGTACGAGGTGTTCAAAAAAAATTTTCCGCCACTGTATGTCCAAAGTATGATTGTGTTTGATAAATAGACTCCACAAGGTGTTTGTTATTTGGATATTAATTTTGCAATGTGTTGGTGAATGTGTTGTAATATGGATGAGTGACTAAACGTACATGTTTCAAAATTGCTGATAAATTTGGGACAGTGTTGTTTTCAGTAAGCATGAAAAGATTTGAAGGGGTAGGATTACGTAGATTAATACTTCTTCCTACTCCTTTTCAGTCATGTAAATTTTGAGGCTTGCAATGTTGCAGTTTTAAGTTACTGTTTTGTTTTATTCTCATTCTCTTGATTATCATTTATTTGCATTTCTGTCTTTAAATTGTCATTTACGTGATCAAAATAAAGATATCAATCAACCAATCAAAGTTACCATGCAAAACCAATAACGTGAATTCCATACTATTTCCTATGAAAGCTCTGAACACTTCACTAGTATAAATATCCCACCTTGTCATGAAGTTGTGGCAACAATAGACAAAATGACAGCAAACAGAGCCCAGTTTCCGATAGTCAGTTGTATTACTCAGAAGGAGGTAAAAATGAGATTTCCTGGTTAGCGAGATTATGTGGCATAGTAACAATGAAGCCAAATAGCACTTTTCTTACACATTTTACAATTGAACTTATCAAAGTGTGTAAGATTTAGCACATTTTTATCTCTATAGAAGATAATTTCCCCAAAAATTGTGATTGATAGTATCTCTGTAATTCTGTCTGTGCCATGAGAGCATCAAAGTTTGTTACCTACCCCACACAAATCTACGCTGAAATCAAATAATAGAGTACTGAAGTTAAAAAATGTGCGTAAGCTGTCGAAATATTAAAAATACCCTGTAAAATCACTGTAAAGCCTTTAAACCTTAACTGTTGGCTGTCCAAAAGCAAGAAGGGAGAGGATGAGTAAAGAAAGTGAGCAAAAGAGGCATAAGAAAATGGAAGAAAAAAACCCCCAACAAAGATGGAGAACAGCAGGTAGAGACAGGAGGCCAACACAGTTTCCACACACGGCACTTGAAGTGGACACTCGTGATGCTCGCCAAGGGAGAGGAAGAGGGAGAAAGACAGAAAGAGGGAGGAAGAAAGTGGGTTACCACAGTGGGTCATGGCTGCTTGAAATAGCCGCCCCAATGCCTCTCCTTCCTCTACCTGCCTCCCTCCCTTCAGTACCTCTGCACAGGTTGTATATTTAGCCCCAAATTTTCGAGCCCTACAGCGCAGGGATAAAGTGGGACGAGACTGTCTCACTGAGTTAATAAGGCGGGTGTGAGTGTGTGAGTCAAAGCTCCAGTACGTACTTTGGCATTAGAGTGCCAGAGTATGTGTTTGTGCACATGAGTGAGTCATAAAAGGTGAAAGACGGAGAGAGAAGACCTTTGTTGTCTAGCTGTGAAGTGGACCTTTACAGGCAGGGAGAATATTACCACTCACGCACATTATTGGCAGTTCTCAAAGTGTTTGCGTCGGCCTGTGTTTGTGTTCCTCTGCAATTTCTATGTGCGCTTGCAACTTTTCTATCTTGTTTGTTCTGTCGGAATGTAATGTAAAAGTACGGATGTGCACGTTCGCTTATGAGTGCGCGTCTGTGAATGTGCAAATGTCTCCCTGGGGATGAGAACGAGTCCATCCAGCAGTGTACTCACTTCCTCTCTCTCCGTTGGCTCTCTCCATCTCCCTCCTACGACTTGTTCTCTCTGTGTTATGAAAGTGACCCATGTGGGTGTTATTGAGAATGAGCGAGCTAGGATCTGCGTTTGTGTATATATGTGTGTGTGTGTGTGTGTGTATCTAAGCTGGTGTGTGTCTGGAGTGCTAGCTGTCTTTATGCGTCTCTGGCAGGGAGGCCAAATTCATGTAATCAAGTGTATTGCTTCGAATCATTTTGATTAGGAGCATTACGGGTGGCACAGGTCAGAGCAGCCCATGAAATCTGACACTGAATCGAGTTAGAACAAAATGTGGGCCTTCTTAAGCGGATCATTGATTTTTTTTTTTTTCCCTCTTCTTATTCTTTTGTCTTTTCTGAGCTGTGGCAAATTGTATCAAGGCCGTCAGTGATCGCTATGAGTGTCCGGGAGTGAGCCGAGGCACGTCCCGGCTTGTGTGCGAGTCCAGATCTAGGTCCATTAAGAGCTGGAGATACACTGTAGTTTTGGCTGTGTTCCAACTGGAGAAGGACACGAGTTGGTTTTTGTCAGACACAGCAGATACGGCAGAACTACGGCGATGTGTGCGCGAGATAAAAACACTTTACAAATGTGTCCTCTCCGCGCACATATGGAAACAGTCTGCATCCACGCATCTGCATCTATGCATTTATCTGCTTATCACTCTGATCATTCATGCATATGTGGGCCTCATATGTATTTCAGGTACAGGGGTGCCTGAGTGTCCACCCCATCACCCCACTCCCCTCCTCCTGATGACCGCTCATCTGTGGAGGTGAGAAGGACATAACGGTGCTTTTAGTCAGGGTGATGGAGTTTATTACAGGTGACCACACTTACAGCTCAGTGCCCGCTAAAGACCCTGTCTGACTGGCAGGATGACTTCAGTGGCTTTATATAACAGATTAAATGGGAAATGTAAATTGAATAGAAAAAGTTTTACTGCAGGGGGGGGGAAATGGACACCACATCTTGTCTGTGACTTCCGAAGGTTATTCAAACTTCACCGTCGACACAAAAACGAACAGAGCGTGTTTTCAACCTGTGACCTTTGGGGTACTATCGATCTGTTTGCCTGTTCCCTTCATTAACAAATCACCAAAGCCAGACAGCAGGAGCACATCTTGCTCTTATGGGTTGAAGTATGAGAACTGACAACAACCTTACCTTGGGAACAATGTCGATTAGAGAATGTTTAGAGCCCAAAGTGAAATGTTGCAGCTGACTGAACCGTGTGCACCCCAAGGTGAGGTGCTTAGCCCAGCTGACACAGGAGTTAGGCCTGCTGGGCCGAGGGCTGACCCAGAAAGGAAAGCTCATCATTCAAGGTATGAAAACACATTTTACAGGAAGCCTTCGAACAACCTCTACGGGAACCAATCAGTCCAAAAAGTCTGTCCTGTCACTCTCTTAACTTTGGTACTAATTCAGTATGTGGTGATATGATGAATACTATCCATCTAAAACTCTGCAAAACATTATTAAGAGGCTGATTCACACTGACTTAAAGATGATGGCAATTCACACATTATTTTATGACTTACTTCACAGTTCCCCCGTGGTTGCCAAATATAAGCCTTAATAAAGCAACTCTTTTGCTTCATACAAGAATTTGGTTAAATTTAAGATTATTTGGCATCTATAATAGTGTAGGTAGCCAGTTAGATTTCTCAGAAATGCCAACTTCTTCTGAACTGGTGCAAACTGCAGTCCCACAAGCAAAAGCAGCATGGAATGTGCAAATCTTGGATGGAGATTCTTCTAAAAACACCAAAAAGAATATTTGAGATAGCACTGGACTTGGCACCTGGTATGCAGTTTTGGTTGGGACTGTTTCTGTAGTAGCAATTTGTTGACACTTTTGAGCTAAAGTCAAGGATGCTGATCAATACAGGGTCAGCTAGCACAGTGAATAGTAATAAACGCATGAAAACAAAATGTTATCCAATAACACCAAACAATAAGAATTGTGATGTTCTTTGAAGGAGTGAGAAAAATGGGATGTGACGGTGAAAGTATGCCTTATAAATGATGACATTACTTCCATTAAAGGGGCTCTAGTGTTTCTTTACTACTACTTTTGACCAGCTGTCAAAATAATTGGTTGACATTATCACACACGAGCTTTACATTCATGGAGTAATCCAATCTGTGGATACATGACATTGACACGTTGGTGGCTGTAGTATATGTAAGTGTTCTGATACTGATGGTGAGAGTTTGGAATATTAACACAACATAGAACCAATTTAAGCAAATATTAGTGTGGG
Source organism: Sphaeramia orbicularis (assembly GCF_902148855.1). Lineage (NCBI taxonomy): Eukaryota > Metazoa > Chordata > Actinopteri > Kurtiformes > Apogonidae > Sphaeramia > Sphaeramia orbicularis. Next base: position 42,761,396 of record NC_043964.1, on the reverse strand, counting down.
TTTCAATGCAAAATAGAATGACCTTAGTAAACATCTTACATTTTCAGACTTTATTGCTTTTTAATCTTTTGTTGTGGGACAGACGTTCAGTAGAATGTTACTACTATTTGGAAAAATAACATGATCAAAACGTGGATTCTTCATTTGTACATTTTACTGATAAATATGGGTTATGCGGGAGAAATAATGAGATTGTCATAATTTACACATGCATGACCGTGAAAGGCAAAATGAGGTTTTAGTCACTGACCTACAAAATTGGGCAGCCTTCCACTGACTGAACATTGTCAGCGGATGGAAAAGCTTTCAGAGTTTGCCACTTTGGTGATGTCTTTCCTGTGCAGGCTTTTAGTGGGCGTTACTTGCTACTATGTGTCAACCAAATACATTATACACAGCTTTATAAAAGAGTCCTGAAACACCAGTAAAAGAAAGACAGACCCAGACACCAGTTCCCTCCTTACCTCTCCTACCATGCCGTTCCAAGTCCCATTGATTTTCTTGCCGTGTTTGCCGTTAGTAACCAGGTAAAGGTCATAGGTGAACTTGACAGACTTGGCAATCTTCTTAAGGATGTCAATACAGAAACCCTTACAGCAGCGCTTGATGTAGATCCCTGACTCCTTGGTCTGATTACTGCATGGGGAGACAGTCAGACAGACAGACAGATGATTATTTAATCAGATAGGTGCTTCTGTTTGAAATGACACAAGTGGTTAATTGTAGCTTGTTGTGATTTGGCGGATCTGGCGCTGTCACTCTCATACTGATGAGGTGTGAGCTGATTCTTCCCCTGGCTCTGTAACGCTGACACAAGACATAAATGTCATCGCAAGACACATCTAGGCAGTCGCCAGGTGTTGTCTTTTCATTTTTAAGTTGCCTGATTCTAAAGTGGGTGGATTTTGGATGACTGCAGCATGCAATAATCTGGCCGTTTACTTAATCAAAATGTAGTTTTTCGTCTTGATTCTCAAGGAATTTGTTCTGTTTTTGATCCAGAATGTGACACTGACTCAATGTAAGTGAACACTGAGCCTCACATTGTTTTGATCTGTTTCCGGCAGGGTACAGTGTTCCTCATACAGGTCCCACTAAGTGGATCCACGTCCTCCACAATGACGAACGGAGCCTCCTCCAATGTTACAATGGACAGGTGGTCATCCTCCCTGGTTGCAGCCCCCCCATATAGTTCATAGCGAGGCCACACATGGTACTTCATGGATAGGGAACCATTCTCCCATTTACCCACCTGCAGAGACAAAGACAGCAAAGAAAAGACCGCAAGATCAGCCTAAAAAAGAGAAACACAGTATTTAGGAAGTAACTTCATTGTATAGGAATCACTGACAAAAATATGGGATTTATAATTTTGAGAGTTAGTCTGAATGTGTAGCTCTACAACTCCTAACAATGAAAACATGGCATTGTGAAATAAATGAATTCAGATTAAAACTGATTCTGCTATGACTTCAGCCCATCAGAAATAACAGCAGCTTTCCTCTTAATGTTTACAAAGGACAAAAAACGGAAATGTTGATTATCACCCTAATATTTGTTTTAATGCATCATTTTCTTATTTCCTGGGTTTAATTGGGATCAGTCCTTGCACGAGTAAAACAGCAACAAGATGACACATGAACATCTTATGACAGATAATGACACATTTAACACACACACACACATATATATATATATATGTGTATGTGTGTGTGTGTGTGTGTGTGTGTGTGTGTGTGTGTGTGTGTAAAGTACAACAGTCAAAAAATACTAATGTGATATATTCATGGAAAATTATGTATTATTGCATATGGCTTTAAAAACATCAGCAGAAAGCAATGTAGATTATGTATGCTTGTCAAGCAAATGCATCTCACTCTAGTTTTTGGTTTATTGCCTACTTTTCTTGTTTCCTGATTTTAATTGTAATTAGTCCATCTGTCAGGAAAATGGCAACAAGGTAACAAATGAACACAATGATGGAGAGGAGAGGAGAGGAGAGGAGAGGAGAGGAAAGGAAAGGAAAGGAAAGGAAAGGGAGAGGAGAGGAGAGGAAAGGAAAGGAAAGGAAAGGAAAGGAAAGGAAAGGAAAGGAAAGGAAAGGAAAGGAAAGGAAAGGAAAGGAAAGGAAAGGAAAGGAAAGGAAAGGAAAGGAAAGGAAAGGAAAGGAAAGGAAAGGAAAGGAAAGGAAAGGAAAGGAAAGGAGGAATAGGAACAAGGTTGACTTGAAGGACGAGAATGAAATGGGGAAAGAGCAGAATTCAGATCAAGAGTCGAGAGGGTGGGGAGAGAAAACAGTGACACAAAGGCAGTGGATGGTGAGATTAAAATAGATAAAGATGAAGAGGAGGAATTAGAGGAGTGGAGCAAAATAAAAAGGATCCACTGTTACATGGACAAAGTAAAACAAAAAGCAAGGGTAGAAATTTGTACAGAGAAAGCAGGAAACTAAACATGTACATAGCAAAAAGTGTGCAAGAAATGTAGGGGTGTCAGAGAAAGAAAGCTGGCAGTGAAGCTGATTCAGATGCTAAATGCTGGCCCTTGTGCAGAGGAGTGTCCAGCTGTATGTCCGGAGGGTACTCCAGCCCTTGTGCCTCTACTCCACTGAACAAGCGTCATCAATTAGTAAAGTCTCCCCAGATGCCGTCCACATGAAACCATACCTGGAGACTCTTCCTCTACCCTTTCCTCAAGAAGTGCCTACAAGGCTGCCTTTATCAGGGGAGTGATGTGGGGGGAAATGGGTATGGATCATCAGCTAATTGGACACACTGTAATGGGAGATAGGGCAAGACAGAGAGCTGTGGCCTGAGTGTGTAAAGTCAGGTTTGCACAGTCTTTAAATATGTAAATGTACACACTCGCACGCTCACACACTGCGCTCCAGGGAACACAAACTTGGCAAGGCTGCCTGGAGTGGACAAGCTGAGGCTGTGTATCCCTGGGGCACAATGCAGCCTTCTTCTATCTGGGAAGAAACAGAGAGCGGGAGTGAATGATAGACAGGGATGAAGAAAGGAAGTGAGAGCGTGTGGATAGAAGGGTTAAAATCCACCTGGAGGGGAGTGAACAGGACTGGACACTACAGAGCCTTCACAATACTTGAAAAGATGCAGGGAAGGATGGTTGTAGGAGCTGGAACTCATTAGGATCCAAGAAAAGTGGTTCAGCTGGAAGTCAAGCTAAGAATTAAACATGAGCGAAGGAGCGAGGGGAGGGGGGAGGAGGAAGAGAGGGAGGAAAGAGAAAGGGGCGGCGCTGGCTGCAAGGGGAGAAAGAGAAAAGCGAGGGGAGACAGGAGGGGTGCGATTCACCTTGTTCTCTGATCAGAGGACAGAATATAGATTAGAGAGGCAGAAGAAAGAGAGAAATACAAAGAATAAAGAATAGGGTGGCAAAGAAGTCAGACTGCAGGACGCAGACACAATGGAGGGGGAGAAACAAGAAACACAGATGCATGATGGTGACTTTCCAGGTGGCGGCGAGCGTCAGGTTCATTTAAGGTTACGGGTTCAGAGTATGGCTCAGAATATTTAGTTTGTCTACACTCAGACGGTCACTTTTTTATTAAATCTACATGATGGTTTGAAACATTTATTCATTTAGCGCTGCCATTCCTAAACATAAGGTAGGGAACCAAAATGGGTCACCAGCCTGTTTTTACTGGGTCACAGTAAAACACATGACAATGCTATGATATGTAAATGCATTTTCATAGATTAAATAGAAGAGCATTGTTTTTACTGTGCTGAGGTGTTCATGTCAAATGTTGTTTAGGCTCTTGTCATGAACATTGAACAGAGAACATGATCAAGCATTGTTTTTAAGGTGGAAAAGTCAATAAAAATTGTTTATTTTAGGCCAAATCTTGTATTTTAGGTTGTCTGAGTCCTGAGAAGACATTATATTTCTCTTTTGGGTCTAAACTGAGGAAGTTTGGAAACCCCTGATTAAGAGAAAGCCAACAAATATATCAAGAGAGAAGCTGATCACAGGGGAAGGAACCTGGTGTCAAAATGAAACCAATGCACAAGTATATTAAAATACTACCTCTGAGGTGTGTTACGTATATTGAATTTCTCTCTTTAATAATACTGTTATTCTTTTCAGGACTCAGTCTACTCGTTGAAACTCTACATTTGTTTTGGACCATCTAATGCATGCTGTGCTAATCAGTCTTTAAATGATTGATAAGATCTGATGGTGTATAGAAGGCGTTGATTGACAGGTCTGATTGACAGCTTGCTACTGGTGCAACTGCTGAGTTTTCAGGTTTCTGCTTATTGAAATTAAATGATTGACATTGTGATTAATAACTTAACTCTAGTAAGATTGTAAAGCAATTTTGTTAAGTAAGTTCTTGATGAGTTTTACCATTTAAATGAGCCCCTAACCATTTAGTGTAGCTCACTTTAGACACTTTAAATTAATTTTCATTCAGCCCAATTTCACCTAAAGTGGGTCAGACTAGATTAGTAAAATAATAGTATAATAGCCTATAAATAATGACAACTCCAAATTTTTGTTTTTATTTTAGTGCAAAAAAATAACATGAAATAATGAAAATATTTACATTTCCAAACTATCCAAACAAAAAAGATTTGAATAAGCTGAAAAAACTGAAATTTCTCAAGAAAAATAGGTGCAATTTTAACAATGTTATACCTCAACTTATCATTTATACATGTGCGTGACGGATCAAACCTATAAAGGCACAAAACACTTAGTAACAGATGGTAAATATTTTCATAATTTAATATTGTTTTTTTTTGCACTACAACAAAAAGAAAAAATTGGAGTTGTCATTATTTATAGATACAATGTAAAATATATTTTTTTACATTACACCAAGAAGAAAATCATTATAGTCATTATTTATAGATTATTATGGTATTATTTTACTTGACATCACATTGGTCTGTATGTGGAACATGAACTAAAATGAGTTTTGACACCTTTGACTGTTAATATCTTCAGCTTAATTTTTGAACTTTGCAAATTCACCCCGTGGGCCGCATGTTTGACATCCCTGCTTTTGAAGATAAACTCCTGGCTTCAAAAGCCAGTGGGTGACATGAAAGGGGTAAAGACCTTGCCTCCAAAATGAAGCCAGTGTGGAAGTATCTTAAAGTAGTAAAACCACTGATGGCTGGTAAGTCAATCATGTTTTTCAGGAGTCATTCTGGTCTCACCCACTTTAATTTTTTGACCTCCAGTGAATGATCTCATGGTGCATCTTTATTTTTCTCTTTTTATTACATCTTAGGGCAGAGAAGTCTGGATGTCTGCCATGTCAGATTTTGATTGACAGGTCTGTATGACCACTCACTTTTTTTTTTTTTTTTTTTTTTAAATACAGTTTAATTCAGTACTTTGCTGTCATTGAAAAAAAAAATTCAAGCACTGTCCAAACTAGCATAGTACATAATACTACGGCAATTGAGAGAGCCTCTAGCTGCTGCATCTATGCACACTGCCATCTTGTCATAAGATAAAATAACAAATAAAATAATAATAATATAACAAAACAGTTTATTTCTGAAAGGCAGTGTAAGTGTAGTTGAAGCTTATAGGTTCCCCTAACAAGACTGTAAAATGAAACCGCATTAGCTGACCCATGATGCCTCACAGACACCTCTTTCTGGCTTTAAAACTGGAACTGGTTTAAAAATGGCAGTTCAGAAACAAACAGAAGATGTAACACTTCCTTGGTCCATTTCTTAGCTACAGTCTATGAGGTTGACTAAAGTTTGATTCACAGTTACACACAGTGACATGTGGAAGCCTGTGCATGTGCTGATCATTGAATGTATAAAAGAAGTCATTGTCATCTGTTCTGAAGCCTTGAGGTTTCTTTTTGGCTGTCACCATTTTGGCTTTTTAAACTACAGGATGGAGCTGAGGAGGTGTGAAAAGAGAAACCTGCCAAGCTGCAGCTACTGTGCTTAAAAAGAAGAATGGCTGCTCACTAGAGACTGTATAACAAAAGTCATTTCAGCTACTTGTTACATGTAGTTAAATGTATCACATACAGTTGTGATAACATTTCTGCATGATCTGTTATTATATTCTCACTGTTAATCACTACTCCTTTTATCACTGCAAATACTGTAAATAATATTCTCTTGTAGTACCATTATGGCCTGTTATGTGAATTTGTAACTTGTTTTTTCTTTTATTCTGTTGTTGTTTTTTCTGTTTTATCTGCCTGTTATGATGCCTCTTGGCCAGGTCATCACTGTTAATGAGAACAGGTGACCTACCTTTTATAAATAAAAGTTAAATAGATACATAAAACATTAATGTCAACTTTGTGTAATGTATGAGTATTATGTCTATTCTATTCTATTCTATTCTATTCTATTCTATTCTATTCTATTCTATTCTATTCTATTCTACTCTGTTCTGTTCTGTTCTGTTCTGTTCTGTTCTGTTCTATAAGCAACGCCATATTAACATTAACCAATGCAGCCTCCTTATGCTAGCAGGACACATTCATCAAATATTTATCAGATTAACCAAACCCTTTGACGGTCTTACTAGTGCAACCTCTTGACCACAGAAACTGTACAGCTGTCTGTTAGGAAGGAAACATTTCATTCAATAAACAGAAGTGAAGAAAGTCTGATTCAGCGAGTGATCTGTCAGTAACACCATTCAATCACAGCCAGGCACAATGGACCTCAAAGACCTCTATCAGCTCCACTATCTGATAAATGGAGGAAATACATTACAAAAGGGCCACAAGCACACTTATAAGATGGTATAAATAAAGAGAACGAGCACATAATAACTCTTGGAAATAATTAGTGACTGTAGAGAGAAGTTGACAAGTTGAATGGGAGTCTTTTAGAGCCAGGATTTTTTGGAGCCAGCATCTTGCAGCTGTCAGTGGTATTTCACTTTAAGATATTTCCGCACTGGCTTCAATTTTAAGCCGTGGTTATTGCGCCGTGTTTGTGATAGTTTTTGAATTACTCGCTCCATGTTGGTTCTGACAGCAACCAAAATGTCTTGTTGCCTCTTCTCCACAGAAACAAGCAATAAATAAAAGAACACTTGTGTTATTTTTGGAAGGCAGGCTTCAAGTGCTTCACATACAAAGAGGGCTGAGTTTGTAAAAGCACTACATAAATGACATTTAGTATGTTGTAGTTTATCAAAGGTATAAAATAACTGCAGAAAAGCATTCTTAGTGCAACACCACTCTGGAGCCTCAGCTGCAGCGTCTTGCTCAAAGGCACCTTTGTCAAGTTGATAATATCTAATCAGCATAGCGCTTATAAAGCTTAAGGCTTAAAATGCTTAAAAAGAGAAAATCAAATGATAAGAGACGCAGATAGAAAAGCACAGAGAGACACTCATCAGCCAATCAGGACACGACTAACTCACTGGCACGACTCATTCATTTACTTTATCACCTAAAGCCAGCAAATATAACAAGTTGGCATGACAACAGGGCGACAAATTCATGAAAGGCAATCTGGTTTAGTAGTGAAATTCAGTCCAGCCATGACTGATTTATGCCGTTTTTTGTGTGTTTGTTTCTTCAAAAGCAGGCACACATGCATCCAAAGACACTGTGTCCTCTCCTCTGCCTCACCCTGTCCCACTGTCTCTCCTTGTTGAGCAGAATGATGACCAGCTTGGGGTGCATCTGGTATCCGTCCTCGCTGAACGACAGATTACGCCCCTCAAACGTCACATTCATCAGGTACCTGTAGAGGGAAACATAGAGCACAGAGACACATATCACTTGCTGAAAAATATCTCGGTGGGTGACAGCTCCCCATTTTTTATTCGCTCTATATATCTGTATCTTTTCTCACCCAGTGACTCAATTTCCCAAACATTCAAGTTTCATTGTACATCAGTTTATTTTTTAAGCATCCATCATTTCAGACAAGCCCACGGACTAACCGCAAATGCATCATCTGCTATCAGCTTATGTCTAATCAGCTTTTCCATAAATAGATTAATATACATTAGTCATCAGCAGCAGACAGATATTCGAACTCGGCGTTAAGAGATGATTTTAAGACAGAGCTGAAGAAAATTAAGTTTCATAAATCAACACTCCAATTATCCTAAATGGTACAAATTTTCATTTATTTTAGATTATTTGTCGTGACATATTTTGTGCCTTTATTGGATAGCAGAGAGTAGAGAGGAAACAAGGACAGTATGGGAGGACCTGTATCCGCTTGATTTGATACACTCCCACATTTTATATTAAATAGATACACTTTTATAATTATACACTGTTGTCGATAAAGTTATTATGAAGTTTTGTTTTTTTTCTACCTCTTCCTCTTCTTATGGAAAGATTGTGTAACTGGGACTCAATATATAATCACAGAATAGAATAGATCTTTACTGTCACTGATACAGTGAAAAATCTGTTAAGTAAGAACAGACTACATTAAAATATTACACAAAATATCTGAGAAATATTAAAAAAAAAAAAAAAATCACACAAAATACTGAGTACTAATTGCGCCTGGTCAACAGGGATTACTGGTATGTATAAGTAAGAGTAAAAAGAGGAAATGTGTGTGAAAAACATAATTATTACAACTTTATGGGCAACAGTGTATAAATTATACTGAGCAATATAAACACATGTTACAGTTTGATAGTGAATCTTGTTGGTTCCAGTTGATGAATCATAAAATACAGAGGGTTCTGGAGAGAGGGATGGAAAAAGGAGGCAATGTTTGTGCCTGTTGTCAAATGTAAAGTAACTATAAAGTACATCAATAGCCGCTTGTCGGATTAGTACGTGTGTGTTTTTGTGTGTGTCTGTGCTATCTGAGTTTGTATTGGGCTGCATGTGTCTGCTTTAGTCCGTGTGTTGGAGAAAGAAAAACCGAGAGAAAGCAGCATTGTTTCTGTCAGGTGAAATCATTTCACCTCCCTCTGCCTAAACAGAACACACACGCGTGCGTAGACACACAAACACTCTCTTAGCACTGTATTCTCTAGCAGTGATTATGGTGAATGTGTGTGGGAGTGTGTTAGTGTGTGTATATGAGAGCAAGAATGTTTATGTCAGGTGGACTCAAATCACTTCATCGTCATCTCACACACACGCACACACACACACACACACACACCTACACACACACACACACACACACACACACACACACACACTCTCTTAACTCTTTCACTCCCTTAGCCTTTACTCTCTTTCATTCCCTCTCGCTGTGACTGTTTCCATGGAAACACTCTGCCTCAAAACTGTGCATACCATGTATATGTAGATGAATACATAAATAACAAAAAAGCTGTATGTGTGTGTCTGAAAGATAACCCTGGTACCAGCAGTCTGAATGGGTTTGTACACATTAGACTGAATCATGTGGAATCATCATCATCATCGTCATCATCATTGTCATCATAATCATCATCATCATCAGACCTTCTACACAGGATCACCAACACACCACAATAAGTTTGCATTTTTGCTTAGTAGGGAGAGCAATGAACCTGAAACTCACTGCAGGTACACACCTTTCAGAAATATCAGAGTCTAATTAGTATGTCTGTTTTGCATTTGTTCACACACATGATCAGACAACATAATTATGTTGAGCTGAGGTCTGTTTATGTGGCTATGTGCGACCACACACTAATTCAACACACAAACATAGTTTGGTTTTTTTGTGAGGCAGACAGGCAAAATGTGGGATTTTTGAGATTGTTATAAAAATGAACACTTTCATTTTTATGACTTTTCCTCCTTTCTTTAGTCTTGTTTTGTTTTCTGTGTGTATACAGTTAATAATTAAGAAAAATCAATTACATTATTTATGCTCTGTATCTGTTTATCTATCTATAGACTGATCTGTGTAATAATCCGGCAGTTACCCTAATGTTATCTTCCTTATTCTATTTCCTGAATTAAATATTGATATTTTCAATGGGCTGTGATGATCCTGCATCGTACCGTCTCATGCAGCCCCATGTGTCCAGCTAACAGCCCCATCCTGTAGAGCCTTGGCACTGATACAAAGAGCACAGAATCTGCTGCATAAATCATAAGCCATTTACAAAATGACTTGACGCTGTGCCCCCTTTAATCTTTACTAGGCAAGCTATTGTTACGTGCTACATCGCAGGGTCATTGTGTTTGCATGTGCGTGTCTGCATTTGTGTGCATCCTACATGCACTGACAGCGGTAACAGAGCGAAACACAAGCATATGTGTGTTGCCATGGCATCCACAACTACTGTGACTTCCAAGCCTATCTGCTGCGTTACTATGGTAACGGTAATCTCGCAGAGGGTGGGAGGGAGACTGAGAGAGAGTGAGTATGGGTAATATTGCTACTAGACTACAACAGTCTCGTCACTCTTCGCCCATCTCAGTGTAACTACTGTGTTTACATGGAGCTGCTTCCTGCCACCTCATCTCCACATGTGTGAGCTGGCCCCTGAGCAGGTCCGCTGGGGTCGCTGGGTGTTAAGTGTCATGCTCCAAACTGGATGACAACTTCACTGCTGTCTTTGCCGTTCCAGAGATGCCGGTAGACAATTGTGTTTCCAGAAAACCTGGCTGCTACATGCATGGAATGCAACACACACACACACTGTACTGTGTGTGTACAGGGCATGATAAGACACTGGCACACAGCCACCACCCCCTTGTTTTGATATGCGGTTGAACCCGTTATTTCTAGCTCAAGCTAGAGAAGAATACATGTACTGTACTGTACAGCTGGTAAATTAAAATTCAAGGCGCAGCAGCAGCTGTCTCCACCTGGTGAACAAACGCAAGTGACACCGACTGGACCGACAGGAAACACTTCGGTCAAATCAACGCTGACACTTAACCCTCCATTACCATTCCTGCCTTTTTCAGCATCAAGGACATTTTAGTGATTTTTTTCATCTTATTTGGCTAAAATCCCTACTTTAAATCAGAACATGCTTACACACACACACACACGCACACACACGCAGATACTCATACACACACAGATAAACACTTGCCATGCTAACTCCATGGCCTGACACAGATAGGATTTAGCGCATGTTCTGATGTAAATAATGGAGGAGCTGTGTGAAATATTGATAAGTCATTTTTAATAAATTAACCCTGATATGAATTAGTCATGAATTACACTCCTTAGCAATTACTGTGGTGCAATGTACTTATTGGATTTGTAGAGGGGGAATCTATATGGAAAATGATAACATAGCCCATATGGCGTAGTGCAGTCGAGGCAGACCAACAGACTGTACCGTAGCTTTGCTCTGTGGACGCTTGCGGTATACAGTGTAGATGTGGGGGAAGGTGTGAATCTGTTGCGTATTCATGTGTTTGTACACGTATGCATCTCGCAATATCCATATGTGTATTCAAACACGGAACTGAATGTGTAAGCAGTGTAATAAAATTGTGCTAATGGGAAGATAAAGCAGAAATGACAAGACAGGAGCAGAGATACACCGCGGAGGGGAGGACGTTCAACATCAAAGTGGCAAAAGGCACTGGATATGAGGCTTTGATTTTATTTAGGTTTGACAAATGCTGAGCAGAACTTAATTAAAACCAATTAGATTGATATTCGTTTAAAGGGTTGGTGTGTTAGATTTGTGTGTGTTGAATTCGTCTTGTATCAGCATGTATGTGACTGATAAATTCCTTGTGTTTTGTTCATACATTTTATTTTTAACCTCTTTTATATATTATATTTCTTCCTTATCTGTTTCCTCTTTTGATTTACTCCCTTTGGGGGAGGTAATAGCCCCTAATTGTTATTATGCTATTACTTTGTATTGTTTTACATTTTAACCCTTAAACACCGATGAAGAACTATTTTGACAGTGACATTTTTCAGTGAAAATCAGTCATTTTACTGATCATGTTGATGCTCGCAGAAGTTCAGAGTGAATCAAAGGTTATTATATCAAAACAGAGAAAACTGAAGAAAAAGTGACAAACTCCATTTTATTTTCTATATATGATAGGGTTAGTGGGTCACCACTATAGATCAGTAGATGCTTTTGATCACCTGTTTAGATCTTTGAAGGTTATATATTTTCCCTTTTTACTCTCAGCATACTGTTAATAAGATGAACCAGTGGTTTGCAAACCTTTTCATTGTGAGATAAAACATAAATACATTTTAGATTACTTTTGTACACAAATTCCAAAAGATACACAGGGAGTTCACAGAATTTTGATGGTTTTATGGCCACTTTGACAGATATACTCAACTGGAGTATCAGAATGTCATCAGCAAGATAACATAAACAGTTTGTTCTAAATAATGTTAACAGTCAGAAACACAGTGTTACCAATGAAAATACACATAGAACTGTTAGACAATACAAATGTTAACACACAAACAGACACTAAGGGGCTTTCCTGCTGTAAAACACTGGGAAAGTCTCTTTTTACGTTACTTATCATGTCGTTGCATCTTGTGTTTCATTTTTGTCTCAAGGAATCTTTTATATTGTTTTCACCTTGTTATGTCTTCTGTGGTTTGACTTTGCTTTAGACACTTCTCTTCTGTTGTAATCGGGAAATTAAATTCATACATCATGTTATTGTTACGTACACAACCAGGCCAAAAAAAGTCCTACATACGTACAATGTTTTGTTGGATGCCTTTGATTACAGGACACCTTCACCGTGGCTTTGTTTACGCTACACAATGTTTATGCAGCGTCACAGCACTTATTTCCACACAGAGCTGCATTCATTTTTGGCCAAGATGTTGTACTGAAGAGATTTAGACCACTGGGTAAAGTCTTATCCAGGACATCCAAAACCTTCTCCTTGGGGTTCAGGTCTGGACTCTGTGGACACTATTTGAGCCTGATGAATCCTGGCACTGTCCAATCTGTGCGCTCTCCAGCAAATTGACTGCATCAGATTGGGTTTAATAACTTGTTGCAGCTGAAAATATTAATCACTGCAGTAATTACCCAATGGGAAGCTTTTACCTGTGTGCTTAGTTAAATACAGATGGGGACTTCTTCTTCTTGGCCAGGCTGTGAATTTTACTCTAACAACTTGCAACTCAATAAAACAGCTCCACAAGCCATTTTGGATTCAGACCAAAGTTTGGGAAAGGAACAACTTACGGATCCTGTTTATGTGTTTATTTTATTTAGAGAAGAGTGGAGTTGGCATGGTAATATGCATTCAGGTTAGGGCTGAATTAACTCGATTAGGTGAGGTTTTGCTCCTTGAAAATCGTAAAATTTAGATTATTTCTCCGGAGACCTCACTTGTAATATATTAATTGTAAATATGTTCCTCTTGTCATATATGACATATATGAAAGAATATTTTTCCATCACGTTACTCTTAAATTCAGATTAAAATTGTAAATGGTCCATAATACTGGGGGAAAAATATCTCTGTTTCAGTTATATCATATTATACTTCTTCGCAACTCCACCGGTTACATTTTTCCCTGAGTTCACGTTTGCACATGAACATATGCACATCTTACATACTGTAAATCTACAACTAATTAAAGTGAAATTGAACCAAATACGAAAAAGCATCCACTCTGAATAGAAAATACACCCTTCTGTTATTTCCATTCTCCACAAGTACACAGAAATCTGAAAGGCACAGTATAATTTGCTTGGATATAGATGTTTAAAGTTGGAATTCTGCACGATCATTATTGTCAATATGTTTGTTTACTACCTGTGATTGAACAAATACATCAGATCTTACAGTAGATCACACAAACATGACTCATTGTGACCTCACTTCACTGTTGCATGACGTCCCTGTGGTTTTTGAGATAAACAGATGATATATTTCTTTAAATATAAATGTGCTAATATTTTTTTTTTATTAGTGGACAACTCAATAGAAATTGCTTCCAGATTTGTTTGAAAGATTTAATGCATGTCTATTAATGTCAGCCATCTTTAATTGGGCGTGTTACCATAGAAATCACAACTTTTTTTGCACTTTATTCTGTTGTGGGATCAATAAAGTCTAATCTAATCTAATCTAATCTAATACAGTTTTACAGGGGATCTACATGAATGTTTTGGAGAAATCTAAATTTAAATGAACCCAAAATGGAGTTTAACTCTGCATGTGGACATTATAGATGAAAGGCAGGTAAGAAAGATAACAGTGCTCTACAATTTCTTCGAAAATATCTGCTTCAGACGTTAAATGCGATAAATCTTAAAAATACTTTAATAAGATGTATCAGGAAAAAAATGACAAAAGTGCTGGTTAGCTCATTTTTAAAAAAAATATATATATGTAATGGTGTATTGTTACACATATATGTTGGTTTATGTACATTTATACAATGGATTCATAAATATTCCACTAGAAAAAAACCTGAGAAGTGAATGTATTTTAATGAGCAGACACTGTTTTGAGGTAGATCTCCTAGCTCTGAGACAAACAATCCCTTTGAATAAAACCCATTCCCTCCTTAATTCTCAGAATTTCACATTTTGGCCCAAGCCTGTATCTTGTATCAACTAGCACTTTTGACTTAATTTTTCTTTATGAGTGACTCAAATTTGGTAAAATTTAACTACTTTTATTCTGGAAGCATTTTACTTGTAGATCAGTGTAATGGATGAATAAATCAGGTAATGTTGATGAAAAACAAGCTTAAGTGATAAAAACCAAACTTAGGGTGTCACCACCAGAGCAGATGAACAGAAACAAAGGAGGAGTTAAATGTAGAGACAGAAAAATACATAACAAAATAGATGTGAAAAAGGTTTTGAGGACAGTGGAGAACTGAATAATCCTGGTGGAGAAAAAGAGATTCAGAGGCAGAAACAGATGAAAAGGTTTTAACAAGGGGGGAAGAAAGACAGCGATAACAGAGATAAGAAAGAGCAGAGTTAGAGCAGGAGCATCCTGACCTACTTCCAATCAAGCTTCATCACAAACAGGTACCTCTTTAACACCTCCCACTGCCTGCCCCATAAACACACACTCCTCTGGCCTTTATAGACTCCATCTGAAATAGCTACACACACACACACACACGCTATAAAAGTGGAAACGCTGTCCATTGAGTTGGCACATATTCATCCTCAGTAGGGTCAAAATGCTGCTTCAGTTTAGAACGTACGCACGCAAATACACACACACTCTATCGAAGGCCCCATGGAGGCCACAGAAGTTCAAAAATGTCCACAGAGCTTAAAAGCACTTGACACCTTTCCAACTCCAAGCTCATTTGGAACCTGTCCACGTCTGGCAAGGTCAGGGCCGGCGTTGTCAAACTCATGATTCTCTCACTGTTGTGTATTGCTCACTAGCGGTCTCTCTGTTCGCTGCCTCTCCCTCCCTCTGTCTTGCTTTGCTTTGCTCTCTTCTTCCACTTTCTGCTATCTTCATTTGTCAGGCCCTACTGTAGCATTAGCTGGAATGTCACAGTGCTGGCTACAGTGGACTTAATTTACTTAGTGGAGCGACGTGTCCTTCTCTTGTGGTATTCTATGAAGCGCTAAGGGCCAGACGAGAAAATGCTAAGCAGAGAGGGATCAGCATAATGTATGGCTTAGGAAGTCAAGTACATGACCACGACCATACACTATTTTCCTCACTCTATAGCAAACTCAATGATAAACTAGATATGATTTACATATTTCCATGCCTCCTGACAAAATCCAGTGTAAATAATTAGTATTCAGTTCTGAAAAATATGCTCTACATAATAATAAGCTACATTAATCATAGAAAAGGAACGTACTTTTTACTAAAATTTTTACTCGAGCATTCATTTAATGATAACTACTTTTACTCAACTACATGTCAGAAGTAACTATTGTACTTTTTACTCCAAAATGTTTGTCTGGCAGGTTTTGTTACTTTTTACACCAACATTTTTCATCAGCTTCTCGTCCAATGAAATCTCCAAACGTGTAGATTTTGTGATGAACATGGCTGAGGAAATGATCCGACATTTTAAAGTTAGTTTTAAAGTTTAAATGTGTAAATTCATGCATTAGTCATTATTATCCATACTGGTGGTTGCTAAATAAACTGTAATCACCTTCCTTTCCTTCACTTTTCTGTGCATTCTTGTATGACTTTGTGCTGTTCACACTGCATTTCTATGCAAACGGTGGTTATTGTTGCAAACTGCAGAAAAAAGAGAGAAAGACGAAAAGAGGGAAAGAAAAGTTAAGTGATGGCGAGTAAATAAACTTCTTCACTTTTTTCTTACAACATCCAAAGCCTTGCAACATTGCGTGGACATCAGGGGCGGTGTCTTTGGAGTGGCAAACCTGGGTGGTGGTCCCCATCTTTCAGAAGTGGGACCAGAGGGTATGTTTCAACTATAGGGGGATCACATTTCTCAGCCTCCCTGGAAAGGTCTACACCAGGGTACTGGAGAAGAGGGTATGGTCGATAGTTGAACCTCAGATCAAGGAGAAGCAATGCATATTTTGTGGAACCGTGGACCAGCTCTTGTTAGGGTGCTGGAGGGAGCATGGGAGTTTGCCCATCCAGTCCACATGTATTTTGTGGATTTGGAGAAGGCTTATGACTGTGTTCCCATTGGCATCCTGTGGGGGGAGCTCCTGGGGTATGGTGTGGATGGCCCCTTATTAGCGGCCATTCAGTCCCTGCACTGAAGGAGTGTGAGCCTGGTCCATATAGCCAGTAGTAAGTCGGACCTGTTCCCAGTGAGGGCTGGACTCTGCCAGGGTTGCCCTTTGTCACCAGTTCTGTTCATAACTTTTATGGAAAGAATTTCTAGGTGCAGCTTGGTGGTGGAGGGGGTCGAGTTTGGTGGCAGGAGGATCTTGTCTCTGCTTTTTGCAGATGACGTGGTCCTCTTAGCTTCAGCAAGCAGTGACATCTAGCTCTCGCTGGGGCAGTTTGCAGCTGAGTGTGAAGCTGCTGGGATGAAGATCAGCACCTGAGACCATGGTCCTCAGCCGGGTCAGGGAGGAAGTTCTGCCTCAGGTGGAGGAGGTAAGTGTCTCAGGATCTTGTTCATGAGTAAGGGTAGGATGGAGCGGGAGATCAACAGACGGATTGGGGCGGCATCTGCAGTGATGCAGATGCTAAACCAATCTGTTGCGGGGAAGACAGAGCTAAGCCAAAAGACAAAGCTCTTGATTTACCAATCGATCTACGTCCTGACCCTCACCTATGGTCTTGAGCTCTGGGTAATGACCGAAAGAACAAGGTTGAGAGTACAAGACGCCGAAATGAGTTTCCTCCATAGGGTGGATGGGCTCAGCCTTAGAGATAGGGTGAGGAGCTCAGACATCCAGGAGGGACTCAGGGTAGAGCCACTGCTCCTCCACATTGACAGGAGCCAGTTGAGGTGGTGTGGGCATCTAGTGAGGATGCCAGATGGACACCTTCGCGGGGAGGTGTTTTGGGCATGTCCATCTGGGAGGAGACCTTGGGGCCAACCCAGGAAACACTGGAGGGATTATATCTGGCCTGGGAACAGCTCAGGATTTCCCCAGATGAGCTGGTGGAAGTGGCTGGGGAGAGGGTGGTCTGGGCTCCTCTGCTGAGGCTGCTACCCCCACGACTCGGTGGAAGAAGACAAGACGAGACTTTTTTTCTTTCTTTTTTTTGCATAAATATCTGCAATGACCAATAATACTTTCCAATACAAAACAAAATTTTGTGTTGGTTTTAGCAATAGCCTACATGTGGTTCTCAATTATTTATGCAGGACCAAACAGCTTCTACATATGATAGAACTACAGCAAGACAGTGAAAACTAGTCAAATTATTCATTTTTGAAAACTAAAAATTTTTCATTTGGGCAAAAAAAAAGTGGAATTTCAGTCATTTGATTGTAAACAGAAAACATTCGGGAACAGCTAGTCAAATAATTAAAGTTGTATGTTACTCTTATGGTTCCTTGGGTGTTCTGTACCAATTTCATATTAATCGAGTGGAAAAAAAAATGTTGAAGAATAGGCTATACATACAGAGCATCATAAATGATGAAGAAAGACAAACTATGAAAGTATTTTGAGATAAACTCAAGGGGTTTTGCAGATCCCATGAATTTAATAGATGTTTTTACCACATTTTAAACATTTATTTAGGTTTTTTTTTACTACATGAATTAGAATAAGTTAATAATTTTTTGTGAGTTGTGAGTAAACCTTCATGGAGTCACTAGAAAATGCATCAGAAAACTAGGGGTTCTCACAGCACAACAACGCCGCAAACATATGACGATCTTATGCATTTTCACAGATTAAACAGATGTTAATAAAACAGCTGATGTTAATAAAACAGCTGAAGAAGCTAAACTTCTATTATGTAGAACAGTACAAATGTCATGTACACATAAATGCAGCAGGAACATGAGTCAAAAACATCATCAGTTTTACTTATTACACTACCAGTCAAAAGTTTGGACTCACCTGGTTTTACTTTATTTTCATGACTATTTACATTGTAGATTCTCACTGAAGGCATCAAAACTATGAATGAACACATATGGGATTATGCAGTTAAAAAAAGTGTGACATAACTCAAAGCATGCTTTATATTTTAGATTCTTCAAAATAGCCACATTTTGCTTTTATTACTGCTTTTCACATTCTTGGCACTCTCTCGCTGAGCTTCATGAGGTAGCCACCTGAAATGTTATCCAAAAGTCTTGAAGGAGTTCCCAGTGATGCTGAGCACTTGTTGGCCATCTGTGGTCCATCTCATGCCATTTAAATGGGAAGGTGAGTCCAAACGTTTGACTGGTAGTGTATACCTTCACGTACATTTCACTGGTATCATTTACATGCTTTAAGTACAGTTTTATAGGTTTTCATTTAATGTATAGAAGGATGTTCACAGTGAGGTATTAGTACTTTTATTTAAGCACCTATATACTTTTTACGCCACTCTACAAGAGTGAATTCATACATATAAATAGTAAATAAATATACTACATAATAATTTATAGTAAAACATATATTATTATGATTTTGCTTTACCCTCTGTTTATGAGTATCTCTCTTCTCTGATTCATTTGCAGAAGATGCTTGAGTCTACCCTGAATGTCAGCCAGTATGGCATTTTTTATGAACTACCCAAGACACCCATCATACACCTATTCATCCACTGATTCACTTAGGAGTGAATCAACAGGGCAGCAGGGCCATCCAGTCAACCAAACAACCAGGCAACCAGCTGCTCACTCAGTTTCCAGTACATAGACTGTAGGCCAAATGCTAATCTCTTGATTGAACACTCGAAGACAAAGGTTATCACCAAACAAATTTAGTTAAGGCAGCGAGGGGTGAAGGATCTTAGGAGCACTCGCAACTGATCTAATCAACAACACAGCTAAGTTGATTATGAAACTGCAGCAGGAGAGGAGAGGAGAGGAGAGGAGAGGAGAGGAGAGGAGAGGAGAGGAGAGGAGAGGAGAGGAGAGGAGAGGAGAGGAGAGGAGAGGAGAGGAGAGGAGAGGAGAGGAGAGGAGAGGAGAGGAGAGGAGAGGAGAGGAGAGGAGAAACAAAGAGAAGAGACGAGGGGAGAAAGTGGAACAAAGCAGAGCAGATGTATAAAAGCAGAGAACGACTGAACAAAAGAAAAGGCTACAGGGCAGGAGAGGATAGAACACGACAGAGAAAAGAAGGAGGCGAGCAGAGCTGAGAGTGCACACAGGACATGGCAGATGGACCACAGCAGAGACCACAGCCAGGCACACGCCAACAGAACAGGGGAATTGTATTCTGGGGCAACAGCAGCTGCAATAAACTCTGCTGTTATCTCAAAGAAGTAAGCAGCGCTGAAACAAATGCAAGGCTTTACCAACGAGAGTACAGGCAGACAGGGGTTGAAACCACATCTAAAGAGTTTACTGGAACGGACAACAAAGCCTCACTGCCTTAGTGAAGGATGCAGTTAAGCTTGGAGCATGAGTCAAAAAACTGCCCCTGAAAGCTGTGTTTGTACAGGTTCAGATTTCTCATGTACTGCTGACGGTTAATCCAAAGGGGCAGTAACTAAGGCTTCACAGTGAAGCCAGTGTGTGAGGACCTCAAAGAGTAACACTGATGGTGCAAGGTGCTCAAATAAATGTCAGATGAACTCTCCTCTTGAATTTCTATTTGATCTTTTTTTTTTCCAGGAGCCATCTAAATTATTGTTGTGTGATTAAGATTTTAGGGGTAATAGAAAATGCTGACGTCTGCCACGTGGGCTTTGATTGACAGGTGTCAGCGATGGCGTGCCTCCCTGCTGAGTCCAAGTATTGACCTGAATCAAGTTTTTGTTTTGTTTTTTCTGACTGACAGCTCTACTGTTGTATTGTTTGTACTTAAAAGTTACCCACATATGGGCGAAATATGCCTGAAGAACAAAACTGGTTCACTCCTGATATTCTCAAAGGAAACAAAATAAAACCAAAATAAAAAGGCAGTACTGTTTTTTGTCAGTTCAAAGGCTGTATGTTTGATATGTCCTTTGAGTCCTTCAACAATCAAGAGATCATATTTAACCAAACTAACTTGGTCATTACAGGAAAGAGGAGAAAAAGCTCTGGAATGGTTTTATATCTTACTTTCCAGAATGACAGGTGACTGTTGAAAAATGATGCCAGTGAAACTTATGTACAGGCTTTTACACAAGCAGAAAGAAGAGTGAACCTGCCTCAGATACTGAAGTTTTGAAGACTGTCCATATTTAGAGAATTCAGTGTGTTTCATCAGTGAGTATCAGACAACTGGCAGGATGTTCAGAGTACAAAACACTGAGATGATATTTGGTTTTGTGATTTTCTACACAGAGCCTTTCCTTTGTGATTTATCACCTTTTTTATTGTATCATTATTCCAGTACAATTTATATTGTTCAGTAAAGATCAGCTATTTTCCTATATTTAATTTACTCTGATCATGTAGATGTTCCTAAAAGCTGAAAGGTTATTATAGCAGAACAGAGAAAACTGAAGAAATAGTGACTTTTTCAGCAAAGTGAACCATTAAAGCTATACCTACCGATGTGGCATTTCTCACAGCACTTAGTAAAAGTTTGAACATGAACAACCCGCCTCCCTCCAAAGCCCCGCCCACTTCCCTCTGCCTGAGCTCCTACGCTCCCCTCCTCTCTCCCCCTCTCACCTGATGCGCATGGAGGAAGCAGAGGGAGAGGTCCGGTCCACTTTGGTGTGTCCGCAGACCCCTCCCTCAGTAATGAGATGCATCATCCACCTGCCATGGGCCCGCCGCCCCTGTTCCATCAGTACACCCTGAATTTAAGGGTGTGGTCTGTGCAGCGCTGGGTCAGTGTCTTCACTGCACCACGGAGATGAGGTGCCCAGGTGACGGGCGCGCGCACTGTGAACGCGTGGCCTTCGCAAATTTTTCCGTGGACATTTGAGGTTTCATAGTCCATACATTTATCATCCTACATAATCCTACATTGTGTGACATCATGTACATGTACCTGTATGAGTCCCACCGTCATAAAAGCTGACCTTTATGCAGACCTGTTTAGTCCAGTACACCTGACTTCCGGACTTTTATCTCCATCCTTCATCAGACTCCTGTTTGTTCCCCTTGGTTGTTGTTTCTGTTAATAAATCTGTTTTTTCCCTTCCACATGTGCATTTGAGTTTTATCCATACACATCCTAGGCAGACTGTGGTCAGTGACAGGAGAAGCAGTGCGAGTGAAGCGTCAGATTCAGAGGGACACATATCGAATGCAGGGACGGCGATTATGGATGACTGACAGGAGGCTCAGCTGGGTTCGGCCAATTATTTCATTCGGACAAAATAAAATGATTGGTCAGACTTTTATCAGAAATATATGAGAATTAAACATTTTTGAGTTTCAATACCTGGTGGATTTCTTTTATATTTTAGTTTGACACACGCTTATTAGGAGCATTTTAAGATGACAAAAGAAAAGTGTAAAAATGCCACATCATACGGTATAGCTTTAACTGAACATAAAAGTGACCATCTCCATCCACTGTCATTTATCAAACTCCATGGGTTTTACTGGTGAATCAATGATGTCGAAGATGACGGTGTTTCCATGTTCACTACGGAGCCTCTGAACGTCCAGATGGGTCATATCTGATGACCATGAAAAGCTGAATGTTTTCCATTGTTGTTACTGTTTAAAGTTTGAAGGACTTTAGACGCTGGAGTTCAAAAAAAAAAAAAAAAAAAAAATCAGTTTTGATATTAAGATTTCAAAAAGCTGTAGCTTAGAAGTGGTTGGAGATAAAGGCGTACTGTAAATGAGGAAAATATTGGGTATGACTGAAAGTTTATGACAGGAGTACATTTACTCATCTAATTTGCATATTGTGACATCACATAACGGCACCATATTGGATTGCGTAACTTTGAGCAAAATTGAACTTTGAACATATTTACATTGAAATTTTCTTTGTATTTTTGTTTTTTTCTCACCTTATCCTTAAAATAAATGCACTTAAACATTAGTTGGAAGTAAAATGCAGTAAGTTTTAGTAGCTTTCTAGCCAAGCAGCAGAGTAGTGACATCTGTCCTTATCTATCAAAACTAAAACTGAATGAACATTATTTACTTATTTACTAAACCAGCTCAGGACCACATCTTTCAAACTGGATTTTCTTCTTCACTTTGAATGAACACTTACCCTGAAATGGTGTTAGGATTGAAGGGGCACATGTCCACTATTTATTGGTGGAGCTCTATTTGGAGCTATGGTCTGTTTCATTCAGTTATGTTGCTTGTCGCAATATTGAGACTTTGGTGCTTAAAGGGTTAAAGAAGATGGAATCTGCACAAAAAGTCACTGGATTTTTTGCAAGTTTGTGTAAACCTGAGGCTTCAAAACAGTAGTTGTAAACTCATAGATAAATCCAGTTCTACTCTATTGTCTATGGGGCAAAGACTCTCTTTATGTGTGTGTCTATTTGTGTGTATTTGTGTATCGGTCAGTGCACAAAGGGTCAGTGCTTGACTTTGTGTGTGAGTACATATGACCAAGTACTTACATTTTCTACCATTCAGCTGCTTGTTGAAAAAACCCACACAAACTGAACGATACACACGTGTCCTTCCCTGACACTGTCTCTTTTTAACACAAGAAAAACACACATTACCCCACGCTTACGGCTACAGCAGACACCCACAGTGGCAGAGGGGTGAAACTGCCTCAGAATATAATACAGCGCTGAGCTCTGGAGCACAGCACGACAGGGGCTAGTGTTCTCCAACTGAAACGCCATTGGGACCAATTAGGCAGCGCGCAGACCAAAGCAACACCGAATACTGCACTTCACAACCAGTTCAAAAGGCCTGATGCTGAGACGGACAGCTGAGGGGGTGGGGCTGGATTTTTCCTGAGGAAGGGGTATGTGAAGAGGAGCGTTTGTGCGCGTAGAGTATTATTACATAGGGGGGAGGATGATCACAGTATGCAGAGGATGAAGGTGTGTATCTGTGTGTGTGTGTGTGTGTGTGTGTGTGTGTGTGTGTGAGCAGCTGCTGCATCCATGATTGTGCTGATCTATGCCGGGATGCACGTGTTGACGTTACACCAGCTGAACCTGTGCGCTTTTTTAAAGCTGCTGTGTGTAGCATTTCAACATCCATTAATCATCACCACATTAATTTGGAGACACTACTGTACTTGTAAATTAGTGAGTGTAAACAAATGAGACCATTGCTGAGACGACTGGCCTCTACACTGTATTTAACACTGAACGTCATCACACAGCGGGTGTTCACAGGATGTGTGATAGACAGCTTTGGGGGGAAAGAAGTGAGCTGGTTTTAATGCAAACAGCAGAAAACAGCAGCACATTGTTCTTGCACCTGGGCTTCATTCAGAGTGTTGTAATTGTAGCCCATGTTCTCATATGTTCCTCACGCCCCGTCCACACTGACATGGACATGCTAAATATCCACATGAGTGTAGACGGGGCATCGGATGTTTATTTTCAAGACAGTGTGAACAGCACAAATCCCATGGAACCTGACCTGTGTCCTGTGATATAGACTACTCCCATATGTGGGTCCAAATCAGAATCAGATAGTTCATGTCACTTTTACACCATTCTAGATCGACTATAGTTACAGTTCTGCTCTCTGGACCTTCTTACACATGCATATCTGTCGGTTCAAAACAGTGGCCAGTTCACATTAGAATCTGACACTGACTGTACTCTCAGCATTAACCCATAAACACCTGATACTACTTTTGTGGCAGTTCCCAAATTAATTTTTCTCTATATTTAACCTGTCTTAAGTGATTTATCACCATTTATTGTATATCATCCTTTTGTATTTTAGATTTTTCAGTGAAAATCATTTATTTTCCTACATTTAATTTACTGATTATGTAGATGTTAACAAGAACTCAGATTAAAGTTTAGGGTTATTATATTAGAGACAAAAAAATGAAGAAAAAGTAACCTTTCAGTAAAGATGTCAATAGTTACGCACTTTTCATACCCTTCGGCCAAATATAGTGTAAGATTCTGTTGAAAGTTACTGCCCTATAATTTAGATTAGACTGTCTTTGTGTTAAACTTATCACATACATATTTATATTGGAAAGTACTCAGATATTATAACTGCACAAGGCTGTTTCAAGCAAACATATCACATCAACAAAGGGGTCATGTCTCCATTTGAATCCATTTGACCTTGGAAAAGTAGGTCAAGGTGAGCTATTTTCAATAGGCTTCTGCTCCATGCCAAGATGTATATGCTGTGTAAATTTGGTGCAGATATCTCAATGCATTCTTCATATAATGTGATTACATTGTTGGATGGACAGACAGATGGACAGATGACAACATTATTATAATACCCCTTCGGTCAGACATTGGCTGAGGGGTAACAAGAATCTCCATCCACTATCATTAATCCAACTCCATGGCTTTTACTGGCGAATCAATGTTGTGGAAGATGATGATGTTTCTACGTTCACTATGGAGCCTCTGAACGTCCAAATGGGTCATATCTGATGACCATGAAAAGATAACAAACTGCATTTTTCATGAATTCCTTCAACGTATTGATAGGCCATCAGTTCAGAAGTTATTAAACATTTTAGATCAGTAGATTATTTTGGTTGCCAGTGGCTGTTTGGGTCTTTGAGGGTTAAACCTGAACGGTGCTCATTGTTGCAATGTGAATGTAGCCTAAGTCATCCTAACACTGACAGATATCACAGTGACTGACAGGGGAGCAGTGTAGACACTCAAGAGGAAGGTTTTGGAAAACACAGTTCTAATTAAATTATAGGCCATGTTAACACTGAGGATGTCACCACAGATGACAGTCACACCCTGATAATAGCAGCCTACACATTCCTTATTTCTGCAGTTTGGAGGAATGAGTGAGTGTTGCCGTCAGTATCCTAAAATTCAGTCATCCAGTTTTATCCATGTTGATGCATTTTGGCATGAGGTGTAACCAGGGTGGAAAAAATGCCATAATTTAGAAATACATACCTTCCTTCTGCAGCTTATACTCTTAGATAGAAGACCTGATACCATTTTATACTGCTATGGATGTGAAAGTATAACAGCTATGGGAGCTGCCATGACAAAGCCACAAAGCAGAGAAAAGAAGTCTAGTCATGATGGTAGGGCTGTTAACAGTGATGGGTCATTAAATCATTAAATCATGAAATACTCCATTTCTGGTCAAGTCTTTTATGTTTCCTGAAAAATCTGAAAAAAAAATCACTGAGGCGATTATTTTAGGAAGGTGACAATATTAATTTACACATGTAAAATTTAAGTAATTAACTGGTCCATTTGTCTATCAGATTTGATAAAGGATAAAACATTAAGCTCTGAAGTTATCCTGTTCCCAGTAAGAAACATTTCTATTGATGAAACTCTTGAAAGTGCCATAAAGTCTGCAAACAGGAAACCACACAGTCCAGCCTCCACCTCCACTCACCTGAGCACTTCATTGGGGTTGCCTGAGATTGGGGTCTTCTTTTCAGGAGCTCCATGGCACTCAGACTTGAGCAGCGTGTGAGGGCCACGGTCCATCATCATGGTGGAGGTTGCCATGGTGATAATGGCAACTCCGTCACGAACACGGGCCTCGAGGCCATAGTCCCACTCATCGTAGGACACGGAGAGCAGACCTGGAGGGACAGAAGAGAAGAGAGGAGGTTTTAGAGGAGGAGAGGAGAGAAGGATCAGGATGAGGAAGGAAGGATGCAAGAATGAAAGGTAAATAAACCATAAAAATGAGGAAAAGTGAAGAGACGGAGGCATAAAAGAGAGATGGATAGAGATGGAGAAAGTTACAGCTGCAGAGACAGGGATAATTCTGGTGGATATACAGAGTGTACATGTTCTGAACACAATCCAAGAGCCAGAGCACACACTATGTGATGACTCAGAGAACAAATGGATAGCACCCCCATCCTGCCTGACTAATCGTCTATCACCTTGCTGTGTTTGTCCATCTGTCTGTCTAAAGCACTGTCTGTCTCTGTTTGTTGGCCTTTGTACTGTCGGTACGTCTGTTTATCTGTCCTTCTGTCTGTCTGAGTCCTGCTCTGTTTTCACAGTCTGTCTGTTTATTACAATTCATTTGTAGGTTCCGCCTCTCTGTCTCCCAGCCTGGTTCTCCCGGTGCCCTTCCAACTATCAATCAAGCCCCTTCCACGTCTGCCAGGATGCACTTCCTCCCTGCACCTTCTGGCCTTATCTGAATGTGACGGGGCAAAAGAAGCATGTATGGGCCATACGGGGGCATCTGACTTTTTTCTCTCAAAACAGAAAATGTACTTTATTGACTTTACTTTACAGCTTTAGTCATGCAGGGCAAGTTTACTGTTCATTTTCCTTAGTCAATTCACACATCTCCATGGAGTCAGGTACTTATGGAGAATCAGGGTGGTTATATACATTATTATAAATAATTGAATTAAATTACATCTGAGTAGGCATTAAAAAACAAATTATGTGATTTCTAAACTGACTTCTCTAAATCGACAGATTTTTTCATCAGTTGCTCTTTTAATGGACAATAAAAGTGTAACACAAAAATCTAATTATAACACTCATCCATGATTTTAGAGGAATTTATACAAAACATAAAGCACACAAGAAGTGTAGTAACTAATTCCTTGATAAGTGTGTATTCCTTTTATATGCACATTTACTTGGAGCTTTTGTGATGCATTCAATTGTGTTGCTAAAACCAGGTTAAACAACAGGAGTCTGCGTTGAGATGTAACAAACTCTCTGATTGGCTATCACCACCTTCACCTTTCTTGAGGTCCTCTGTACATAATAAACCATGTGATTTTTTTTTTATGTTTTAATGTCTACTTAGACATCACTTCATTAAATTATGCCAGGTGCTATTTGCACCCGGATGTTGCCTTCTGCTGCAACAGAAGTTGAAAAAGCTTTCTAACAAGTGGTTAACGTCATGCTTCCAAACCATGACCTTATAACATTAATACAAAACCTAATTTTAGTGCTAAAACCTGGTTTGTGTATTGCAGTGTGAAGACAGCTGTGATGGGTATGGACTCCAGGAAGAATAGCAATGACCTACGCCAAAGCTAATGGAGATCCAAATAAATGAATGAATGAATGAACCTAATAAAGCAGTTTTGTTACATAAATTACTGAAAACTGGAGCAAAAACACCCTGCAAACAGTGACAACTCCATGTATCCATAGCACTTTTGTGCTAGCACTAACTTACATTGTACATAATATTAAACATTATTTTGTGCCCATATTTGGGTGTTGAGTGAAGAATATAAACCACAAGTCTATTTGCACCCAGGTACATAATCCCTCTGGTCCTCTATGAATTAGTTTTACTAATGGTCTGAAGTAATGCAACCAGTTTTAATTTTGTATTTCTACATGTCTTAAACCCTATGGTATCCAGGCCAGAGAAGTCCTTCCTAACCATCAAGTGTGTGTAACAGGCACAGCTGTAGAATAATGTCAGAAATGTCATCATACAGGTTGTTTTGAACTCTTTTACTTTTTTTTTTTTTTGTACTTCATCAACTTGAGCCGTAAATAAAACTACCAAATACTCAATAATTGTCACATTTTTTTGACCCTTTAAATGTCATGTTTGTAATGTAAACAAATCATATTCTTTGATACAAAAAACAAAATCAGTGATTAACAGCAACATTGGTTAATATGCATTATTATTTTTTGCACTTGTTCAAATGATCTAAAATACTAGCACCTGTTACCGGCTGTGACTAAAATGCACACCGTTAAATGAAAGTATTTAGTACAGAGCATTAGACTTGTTATCTCGGTTTTACAGATAACAGAGGTTAACAAAGTTGCAGAAGTTAAATCGCAAAATTAAGTAACTAACTACTTGTGTTCATTAGTACTCAGTAAAGCAAGGTAATCCCTGTTCTAGTCTGTAAGTGTGTTGGTGTAATTAATTCCACTTAGAGTAACTTGTCCAACATTGAGTGAAACCCAGTGAAGAGCTGATTACTACTGAAAGCCATAATGCATCTGTTCAAACACAGCTGACATTTTGAAAATGAGTTTCATTGATATTAAACTGCTGTTATTGATAATATGATTAAATCATGACAAATAGTCACCATTAATTGATGACACACAGTGCTGAGCCTGGTGCACAATGTTGATCTCTTTTTAATGACCAATTATTTAGTGCTCTTGTTCACTGCTGTCTGGATTTTATCACGTTTGGCCTTGAGCTCAGCTCACATGGGGTCAACTTGTTCTGGATCCATTTTGGAGCGTGTATTAATTTTATATCAGTATCATTAAACCTGCAGTGGTTGATAGTTTTTTGGCATCACTGGACAAAAATCCCATAATTACCTTTCAGCATATGGTAATTCAAGTTGTGTGACAGGGCATAAGAATTCTGGATGGTGCTTTTGGGCTGTAGAAAATCGATCTTGATGAGGCAAGGTTTAGGCTAACTATTGACAGCTGTAATTACTGACAGTTATTAAGACTCAGACAATTTGACTGCTTTGCTCCGTGACTCGACACAGGAGACGCCATGAAACTGCATCAGACTGTTTATATTTGTATTTTGATTTGGACAGAGAAGAGAGAGCTGCAGAAGAGAGGTGTATAGTTTTATGTTCTGCTGTTTTTTTTCACTTGATTTTCAGTTCCTACACCTTTATTGAATGTTGCATTCAGGTCCAGCTTTTTTAACTTGTTAAACCCTGGGCTATTTGTTTCTAGTTGGAATGATTTCAATTTAACACAAAACAATGGATTAACTGATAGTAGAAGCTTCATTCATGTAAGAAAACAAAAAAGGAATAACGAAATTCATAATCATTGCTTCATAATGAAACCATTATTTTTGCTCTTCTTTGGCTTGTTCAATGACTTTTATCTAGCCTGGCCAGACATCCATCTTTCTCAATGGGAAATCTGTCTGGAATCGCGGGACTTGAATCCAAATATGAAGGCGGGACTAAGGCGCTGAGTAAACCATCACAAACTAGAAGCACTCGGAGAGCGCAGACCTCCGCCAAGGCTGATCAGTGCCCCCCCCCCCACCCCCACCCCCCCCCCCGATCACCACCAAAATTTAATCATTTCTTCCTTATCCCATTTCCAACAAACCCTGAAAATTTCATCCAAATCTGTCCATAACTTTTTGAGTTATGTTGCACACTAACGGACAGACAAACAAACAAACAAACAAACAAACAAACCCTGGCAAAAACATAACCTCCTTGGCGGAGGTAATAAGATGTACGTGACACTTTTGTCAAAGAAACTTAAGAATATGGGGTGTAATCTGTAATTCAGTCCTTATTTTTGAATCAAGTAAACACCCAACAACAGTTGAAAAGAGATTTGCGGACTTGGAACTGACTTTGAACCGTGACAAAAAGAAGTCGGGACGTATGATGCATTGCGAAACACCCACCCCCCAGATTTATGATTGGTTTGATACAGAACAGATTATGCATATTGCACTGGCCCAATTCCAGACTGTTTTCTCAGTATTGAATACACTGAGAAAACCAGATGGCTAGCCAGGCAAGTTTTATCGGTTGTAAAATAATACTTGTACTGTTGGATCTGCTTAGTGTTGGCTTAGCGGTGCAAAGTTTGTTGCATTGGTCTGTTGTTTTACATAATTGTTCATGATGTATTGTCTTCTGGTTAGCTGTTAGCATGTTTTCTGTATTTACTAATTTCAGTGCTTCTTATTTGTGTTCTGTTTGAAAATTTGTTGTTTTGTTTTTTTAGCTTTTAGCTAATGTTCGTCTAGCTACATGGCTGTATATCATGTGTATATTGATAAAAGCACTGGGTAGGGTTACCATGGCAACACAGACAGAATACTGCACTTTAGAGGCTATGGCTTCATCCTCACAATTAAACATTGATTTCCACTTAAAAAATGAGCAGAGTAAAGCCACAAAGCATTAATCACCTTCTTCGAAGTTCACATGATGGCAGCTAAAGAAAAAAGGAGGAGTCTTTTTCACTCCTTGCTGTGATTTGGCTGACAGTTTAATGTGGATAGTCTCATGATCAAAAGCTTGGATGTTATCTAAGCTCTCAGGTGCCCTTATGACTTTTGGAAAAGGCCGGTAGCTTTCATCTTTGTCGTTTAGGTCCCATTGGATGCCTCTGGGTCTGAGGTCACACGGTTCTCATTGAAGACAATTTATCTGGCTATCTGTCTTCCATTATCCTCCTTTTAATCTGGCCCCCCTCTCCCTCCATCAGAGGGTCTGCATCTGTCTGACAGCGTATGACCACATGTCAACCACTCCACTACCATGTCAGTGGGCAGAAATAGACAAGCGCCCTGGCAACCTGCCTTCCTCCCGGGACCTCTGTGCTGACAGCTCTGGCCCTCCAGGACCACATCTAATGTCACACACTGTTGACACTTTCTCAACACTCAACCACTTCCATCACTTGTTCTTTTTTTTTTTTTACACACTTCAATTTTTTTTTCATGGCGAAGATTCCCTCATAGGCATATGCAGTATACTATATGTACATGGGAGTGCACAGCATGTGTTGTGTTGCATTTTCTGTGAATAGCTTTCCTACATGTTCCTGCTGTTCTCTGTGTGTATATATACTGTATATTCTTACATCTCTGAGGAGAAGTTTAAATGTCACAACACAGATATGTCAACTGGCAGCTGAGCAGCACTCTGGCAGCTGTAAAGCCATTTTCTGGCCTGTAAACTGGCTACAGTCTCTTTTAGAGTCAACCACCATCTCACTGCCATAGATACACACTCATATACAAAGAAAATCACAGACTGCAGACATACAGTATGTACAGCCAAACTGATTGAAGAACATTATGGCTGACTACTGCAGGACTTGGTATGTTTGAGGGTAGTATATGATTGTCAGTGATGTCAGAATGGGTGGTTACTGTTGCACAGGCTTTGGAGCTGTGGAGCGTAACTCTGATCAGGAGACAGGATGGATGTTGGACTGCCAAAGGAGGCTAAAATAGTGAGTGTGAAGAAAAAAAATAAATATATGAAATAAAGGAACAGCAGCACAAAGTAAAGGGTAGATAGGAAGGAAAGAAGGAACAAAGAAAGTGGGTGGAGGAAGATGGTTCCCCTGAGCGCCACTTAAAGAAGGCATCAGTGGATATTACCCATGAGAATAGGAGGCTCTTCATCACACATGGTGCAAATTATTGAGTGTGCCCAGTAAGCAAATTAACCCCACAGCTAGCATGCACCTTCTGCTGAACCCTGAACTGGATTCACTCCGCTGGAGCACACAACAGCACATCGTCAGTCACATGCATTGCCATGGGAAGCTGGTTAACTGCTACTGCACATAATCCTGTGCCTTTTGGAAAATTCAGGCAGTGCAGAACAATCTTCATCTCTGCTTCTACAAAAAAAAAATATCTAAGCACAGTGTTGGGAAGTTTATTTAAAATGCATTAGGATATAGACGGTGAAATCCACCTCACATCTTTGGAATGTATCTCTAATACATTGCTTTCATCTGTAGTTAAATCTGGCACAATTGCTACCCTAATGAATATAGATTAGTTAAAGATACTAACTCCATATTTTGTGCATATACTAAATGCTCTTTCCACTGATATAATTGTTTTTATGCTAGACTTTGTCATACATGAGCAATACCTGACAACAGATGTGAAAAGACATTTTTTCATCTTTAATGACTCATCAATTAGACGATCTGATTTGCTTTAGAAGAAAACCTAATCCCCACAGTAGTTCTATAACTTGAGAAATAAACAGGATCTGAAGTGATGTGGACATACACCAGGCTGAAAATGTTTACTTGTTTTTTTCTTTTTTTTTTTCTTTTTTTTTTTTTTTTTTTAGTTTTTGTAGGCAATAATTTGGGTGGATTTTAGTAATGACTTATTGACCTTTGCATCTTTGTGTGTACCCCTCATTTTTACAGTAAAATTAGCATTACATCCCAATTATCAAACCAATATCTCAAAAACTGATGAAGGTATGAGGCTGAAATGTATTTTTGGGGACTATTAGGACCAATCAATTTTTTACTGAAAGTACGGAGCAGCTCTGAGATGTTTCGTCTGGAGGTCTGTGGTGATATCATATGGACTGACCCAATTACTAGTTAGCCCTTGTGTAACTATGTTTATTATTTAAAGCTACAGAAATTATAGTATTTATCATATAGTTATATAGATGTTAGAGGTTTCTATTATTGGTACTAACAGCTGCAGTAGTAGTATACCCACTGTTAGTACCTGTATTTGTAGTAGTATTAACAGTTATGGGTTTGTGTTCTAGTTACTGATCGTTATACTAGTAACAGCAGTTCTAGTTATTAACAGTTATTCCTCAGTTTGTTGTATATCCGTATTTCTCCCCCTTTCTCCCTCAGTCTCTCTCTCTTTCTCTTCTTTTAACCCTCTCTCTTTAACCCCAATTGGTCGACGGAGACCTCCAAGATCATCCTCCAAGACCCGGGGTCTCCTCCAGGTTTCTGCCTGTTAAAGGACATTTTTTTCTCGCCACTGTCACCAAATGTTTGTGTGAATTGGCTTTAGAATCTGGTCAAAACCAGACTCTAAATGTTAAGCGTCATGAGATAACTTTTGTTATGATGTGGCACTATACGAGTAAAAATTGATTGATTGATTGATTGAGAAGCCAAAAGTAGTGGAAAGAACACCAGAATGTTAAAAAAAAAACAAAGATACAGACACAGATAGATGACTGATGCTCCTCTGCACTGCTATGGGAAAACAAAGCCAACAAAGGAGTAGAGCTGTAGATCAGTGTCTAATGGAACTTAAAGACAGTTAATCATGGATTTAACTTCCATCAGTGGCTAAAAGAAGTAGAATTTCTACAACCTGAAAACACCGAAGTCTTATTTCCTGTCAGAATACTTGAATAACAAAATACTAAAATCTTGACATTAATGATGCTAAAAATACTGTTGGATATGAAGCTTTAACTGTATTTTATTACTTTATGATTTCTTTCCGTCAGTACTTCAACCTCTGGTAAACAAGCTGTACACTGTACATTGTATACTGTCAGAGCCCTTTTCCAGATTTCTGAAGGAAAATAATGTGTAACTGCCAGCACTGAAATTGTTCTTGTCCAATGACAAGGCCACCTGTCTTTGTAGCTGCTCCCCGACATGGCAGACTCTGGTTTTATTAACGCAATGTGCATGAGTTTGATTGGTAGACAGAGAGCAATCCAAATACACATAAAAGAACCAAATAAAAAAACCTGAAAATATGACAGCATACCATCCAAAACAAAACAAGCCCAGATGCAGAAACAGCACCTTGAAGCCACCCTACCCACGAACTCCAGAAGATACACTTTTGCTTTGCATCATTTCTGTGTCCTGGAATGCCCACTACACGGAAATGATACAAAGCGATAGAATTAATGTTACAATTTATGTAATGGAGAACTACATTTGGATATTGATCACCGACACTTTGACAAGTAGCTGCAGTTTAATTACATAACACCATTACATGTACCTAACATTGCAATACAGCCTGGATATACAGCACAAATTACAGCCTTTCAAGTGCTTTTAGACAGCTGTTTTAGTGCAGGTTTTACAGACTGCCACTGCTGAAGCTGTTATGTAAAATATTTCCATCACAGTCATCTTAATGGCTGAGGGCAACATAGATCCTGCAGCAGCATCAGCATCAGTAATATGAGCAGAAACTGAGCAACCTGACTTACGCTGTTTGTACATTTAGACACGCAAACTAGAATTCACTTTAAATGTATACAGCAGCTAATGTATACAGATGACACCAAACAGAAGAACGATCATGTTAAAAATACAAAATTTTACTGATAATGAATCATTACTGTGCTAATATATTTCTGTCACTGTGTTGTTTACCTTAGACATACATTGTGTAATAAGCATTATTATCACATCCTTCATCAAACGTTGCATAAGTGGATGACATTTAGCCGACTATCTGTCATTATGTCCCAAATGATTCATCCCATGATAATTCAATGTTAAGTGAAAGGGGTGTGTGCGTGTCCATCACAGCAGCCGCTCTGCCAACTCCACGCTGTAATCACCCAGGCAGTACACGAGCTAGTCACGATTATCTCCGTGGCAACATAAATCACGAGGGAAGTTTGTCGTTTGATTTACATAACTGATATGGTGATATATCAAACTTTATAGAGTGGAACCCTAATTTGGATGAGACAGACTGACACAAACACACAACAATACAAGCAGAGTTTTGTTCACCCTGGCCAACATGCAAACACTCCTGCTCCCCACTATCAGCACCGAAAGCCATTTGATTACACTCACCCATTATTTTCTCATGCAAATTAAACCATGAACCAATCGCACATTTCACAGACAAATGCGCGCAGACATTACACACATAGACACCGACAGTCACACACACACACCCCTGACTCCCATTTAGACTAAATCATCCATGGGTGTCAATAAGAGAGCAGAGGTAAAAAGTTTGAGTTATGGTGCTTGAACGGAACAACGATCTGTGGTTCCCAGAAACTGCTGAGGACAGGCAGCAGCAGCGTAATATCTCCCCTTCACTGTAAATCAACAAGCCAAACACCAACAAATTATCAGGCTTATATGTCTGGGGTGCATATACTATCTGCTTTGAAGGAACGATATTTTGCTTTTTTAAATGGAATTATGAATTTTTAAACATTTCCCTGTGGTCTACATAAACTGTAAATGCTCTGCTTGGGTCTGAATTCTTCATTAATTCAACCCCACAGGTCCATCTTCAACCCTATTTCTGAGCAATGACACCAAAAAGGTCATTTTGAGCACTGGCCCTTTAAATGCAAATGAGTCACTTCACGCCCCACCCCCTCCAGGTTGTTGACTGTGCTGTTCTGTCCCACTCAACCACTTGTGTTCCATAATAAAACCAACAACTGAACATTTTAGGTAACTGGGTAATCAACTCAAAGTTTGTACATATTTTCAGTATGGACTACAACAATGTTCATCGGAAGTCTTGACCTTATATGTGCAAATGTCGTGATGTAACTAGTTATGGACATAACAAACTAAGAAGGAATTAAAACGGGTTGTACAAATCCACACGTCTTTTGTCAAAATTAATATAAAGATAGCTTTACAGCACCTGGAGGGTTCAAATTCAAACTTTTTGAACTGTTAGGGTCCAAATACACAAGTAAATGTACCAAAGACTAATAAAAGTGGGTTTAGCAAATATGACCCCTTTAAGGTTTACTCTCCTGTAGTGGGTAGAAGACGCTGAAGTCATTTAAAGCTTCAATAGTTCTCCAGGTGGCAGCATCACTAAACAGTTAAAGGTTTGATTCCTACTGAGCACTGGCCTTTCTAAAAGACTCAGAGCCGTGTTACATGAGGTGCTCTGACAGGTGCGCTTGACAGATTGCGTGAGCAGGTTAAGTGCTTAATGCACCCCAACTTCGGAGTCACTTCGGCTCCTGATCCGACCTTCAAAGGTTAGAATGACCTCCAGTGGTGTTGCAAGGGCGGAGATACTTATCAGGAAAGGTCAGCTTGTTTTGTTTAGTGTTTGTCTTCCAGAAAAAAACAATCCAAACAGTCGACTGAAAATAACACTTGGAAAGTAACATTCAAACATTTTTAGTGGCTGGGTATTCCTTCTGTTGTGTGAAGGAGGCCAAGCAGAAGTCAGTCCTCCGCAGATGGATAATGCCGTCTCTTGACCATGTCTTTGTTTTAGTTACTGGCAATTTGTCATTTTCACCTGGTCTTTGTTTTTTCCACTTTGCACAGAAATATAACAGCTAATGGGCAATTTTCCACCTCATGGTACCATCTCGACTTGACTCTTTTTAGTTTTCCATTAGCTAAAGTTGTGTATAATACTTGCACTTTTTTGCTGTCATCTACTCCCATTGCCAAAGGTGATGGGAGAACGCTGCAGAATACCAACTGGCCAGAGAGTCATCACTATCACTGCATCATCATCACAAAAGAAGAAACTGAAGAACTTCACTGAACTGAACTAAAAAAACCTGGCATTTAGATAGCCTAGTTACAATATTCCACTAATGTTTCTATCGTTCCGGTGTGTGTTGTGTTGAAAGTGATACCACAGCAGTTTTATGTGGCATCGCTATGACATCCAACTACACTGAGGGGGCACTATAATGTAAAATATACTAAAAAAAATACACAGCATGGTCAAAAACCTATCCACCTGGATTTAAATCTCCAAAATAGTTCATTCCATTGGATATTTACTGCAGTTATTAATAGGTTTCAGCAGCACCAAGTTCTTTCACCCAAACTAATGCAGTGAGTAGCTTCTCATTTCTGAAACGACCATCAGTTTGATAGAGAGCATAAAGACTGGAGAATGCCAGGATTCATCAGGCTCATTGGGCTTCTAAAATGTGATTCAGGGAGCATGAGCCATCATTTTCACACATGCATTGGATACCACAGACCTGAACCCCAGAAGACTTTACACAGTGGTCCAAGTGTTATCATCAATACAAGATCTTGGTTAAAAACTACTGCAACTCTGCACAATAAATGTTGTGGGATTTACTGTCATATTTCATAAGCACTGTGTGGAATTAATGATGCTACAGTGAATGTGGCCTGTAATCAAAGTTAAGTGGTCCAATTAAATGTTAAGCATGGGACTTATTTTTGGCCAGGTTGCATACATGGTCCTAAAAGTGAGTAGAGATGACTTGAGGTGGTACCATGTCGTGGAAAAACACCATAAGAGCACCACTAGTGACCAGGGCAAGAACCAACAATAACAGTAACCTGAAAGTGCTGCTTCAAACAGTGTGAAGCGCTGTCAGCATGACCAATCAACCACACAAAAATGCTCTAAAGAATGAAAGCCCGATCTTTTCAACTTTGTAAACAACAGATTGGCGACAGAAAATCTTCAAATTCCTCTATAGAGCTTAAGATTTCCTAAAACTTCCTGGAAATTGCATTAAATCATCAACAAAAAGTCAAACTAGGGTCAGTAAGCTTTATGGCAGCCAGTGTTAACAAGCTTTACACAGAAAAGTGAAGGTTTCTTGACTTAACTTCTCATTTCTGCTTCTGGGACTCAGTTTTGTCTCTTTTTAAGTCAAACAACAGTGAAAGCGTTTGATATTTGACACACCCGTGACCACATACGTAGTACAGAAATGCACGAATTAATTACCAGTTAAATAATGGTGCACATACCTGTGGGGAACTCTGCAGGCACTACAACAGTGTCTCCAGCGACCAGAGAGGGCACTATCCATGTGTAGCCGTAGCCAGTGATCCCTACAGAGTGAGCCACCTCGAAGATGGTATTGGCTTCTTCTTTTGTGCAGTAGAGAAGAATGACGGGGCTCTGCAGCTTCTTCAGCTGGTTCTGAATCTTTGAATCTCCATCATCTACGGACATGTCAAGGAGTAAAACTTCCTCCAGTTCCCAGCCCACAAAGCTGTTCTCGATGGTGCTACGGATCTGGAAGGAAAAGAGAAGAAAAGAAAGATGATGAGGAAGGAAATACACTCAAAACGACAGATGCCGTAGGGATTTTACTTCAGATTAGTGAAGTGCTGTTGTATAAGGTACTTATCCATAGTGTAATATGTGCTTTTTATACTTTGGTCATTGAATTCTCTTTTCAGGAACTGGTATTAAAAAAAAAAAAAACGCAATGTTGTAGGGCTTTCGTTTTTAAATGACAAAAATATGAATCCAAGCAGCAAAATCAGACAGCCCAGAAACCGAAGCCGTTTATTCAAAACCACCAGACGAACCTGACAAAAACAGCAGTCTTACCTCACAGAACAGAAGGTCTACTGCTGCCTCTATTATTTGTCTTTCTTATTGTGGAATATACCCCAAGAGGCTGTGGTTTACAGCAACTTTTCCAAGGTCAGTCAAAATTACAACGTTAAGTGACTAAGGGATCAGTAAGATAAAAACCATCTTCCAAAATGGAGAGCTGGGTTAAAATTAACTGATTATTTAGTTAGACATCCTCACTAAGGTAACTGTGTGGTTGTTGAAGTAGTGTTCAGTTCTGTTCATTCCACTTTGCAGATTCAAAGTTGTTTCACTGTAGATAGCAGTGATTTAATTATGTAATGCCACATATAAAAGATAAAATGCCAATGTATTATCTCATTTTACATTTGGTAATATTAACACTGTACAGACAATTCACAGTGCTGTTGTAAGTCAAAATCACTGACTTTACTGCAGTTCTTGTCTTTTTCAGTAGCTCAGTCACTCTTGATTTCATTTTATTCTGATTTTTCTCCCTCCTCTAACCCCCCCCCCCCAACTCCAAGAAGAACCCGAACTATCTGTTTTATAATTGTTAGTTTGACACATTAATTTTGATCCAATATTGCGAACAAACTAAGAAAATAAATCAAAACGCTTGCAGACCAGAAACTCCTGTGATCTGCAGTTAAATCTGTTGTTTTAATCCTGGGAGTCTGGTGGCTTTAGGGCTTCGGTTGTCCATCATAAAAGCATGTCTGGGTTGTATCCAATGCAATCTATTACAAATAATAGACGATAGATAAGTACCTTCAAATTAACTCTTAAATAACAATGTCTGTTTCAGTCACTTAAATATGATGACAAATGTTAAAAGTCAGCTTTGATGTACTGAATGAAGATTTAGATTTGATAGTGTCATAAGAGTAAAATAAAAAGGCTTTAGATGGCCTGTTTTTGACATGTGTGCTCATGTTGGCAGATGTTTTTGTATTTTTTTTTAATATTGTGCATATATTATATTGTGCATATATTATATTATTATATTGTGCACATATATAACTGTATTAGGATGAATTAAGATGTTAGATTAAGCACCACAGCACCATTGTTTTTCAAGTGTGACAGTCTTGTAATAATGTAGGATAATGAAATTCATTTGAGTGGGATATTTTTAGAGTTTGTTAGAAGGGTTCAGAGGTCCCATGGGTGGCTCTCATTCGATACTTGGCGAGCTTGTCTCTAATAAGTATCATATATTTAAATGTCATTATTATTTATTTACACAGTAAATCTCTTTGTACGACATCACTATTGAAAGTCTTCAGAGGTGGGAGGTTGTTCATCTTGCGTCGTGATTGTTTGTGCATGTCGCTTGTGGTGTGTGTGGTTACCTTGGTGACAAAGTCCTGGTAACCCGGGTAGTATGTGGTGACAATGGAGAAGATGTACCAGTCGTATTCTTCCATGATGTTAAGTATGACTGAAGCCTGCTGCTCAATGGAGGGGCCGAATTGAAAGAACATAGAGTTGTCATCCTGAAAATGACACAAACACACACACAGGAACAGAGAGGCAGGGTTATGCAACAATATTGGCCTGAGCTTTAATTTAGTTGGCTTTACACACAACAGAGAGCAGCTACTACTTAAAGGACAGAAGAGGTTTTGTAATATTATTGGTGTGCACATTAATTTAGTTGACTTTATTCTCTGCCTCACAGAGGAGACAGGCGAGGGGACACCGGTGGACTTGTAACAATACTGGTCATGATTTTCATTAGTGGACTTTATGACTTTAATGAGTTTGTACACAGAGGTGGCTGCAGGAAATTCTGGGAACTGAAAGCCGCTGCCCTTGACCTCATCGATCATTTCTTCTAATTTGCTTTATTAAAGGAATAACAATGCAATTTCACTAGCTATTACACAATGGATTTTCTTAAACAGCACATGCCTGCACAGGACTCTATGGAGATTAAACAACCACTAACTAGGTTTAATCTAAATATGAGGGGCACAGAATGCACTGTAGGGATCCACAAATACGGGATTTTCAGGACTACTAACAGAACTGACAAAAAAATTGATGGAAATGATATAGAATTACATTAAAAATGAAAATGCAGGTGTGAAATGTTTACAATAACTCTCTTAAGTAGACAGTTAATCAAAGAAAGTACAATTCAATGATATATTCACAGATCAGGTATATAGCAAAGGGACTGTGGTAATCATTTATGGCAAGTTTTACAAACAGTTGCACAAGAATATAATTGATATGGTGTAATGTTAATTTTCTCACTGAAACACTGAAGTTACAATCATCTGTAAACTTTCATGTATGTTCACACTCCCCACCTTTGTGCTCATTTACTTTAATTTACTGCTTAGATGTGATTGTTTAGCTGTTCATTGGAGCATTCTGAACCATAAAAACCTTACGTAAAAGTATGCACGCACCATAAAGTAGTCATTGTGCAGTAAAATAATCCCTGTCATTGTTACTGTTACGATGATATATGGTGTTTTTGGATTAATAATACTGCTGCCCTTATGTGTAGGTTGCATTTTACTGCAATACAAGTTTAACATAGAGCTAAATTGAAGTACTTTACACACAGCCTGGCCATAAGCACAGTACTCCCCCAGATTTAATTCCAGCCATATAATTACCACAGTGATTAATTTGTTTGTTTCAACCAGTTCTTTAACTCTTTAACTGATGTAGTGAGTAGCTTCTCATTTCTTAACCCATAAAGACCCAGTGCTACTTTTATGGCAGTTCCCAAATTTTTTTTTTTCTCTCAATTTAATGTTTCATAAGTGATTTATCACCATTTATTATAATGTTATCCTCTGTGTGTGTGTGTGTGTGTGTGTGTGTGTGTGTGTGTGTGTGTATATATATATATATATATATATATATATATATATATATATACACATATATATACATATATATATTTAGTGAAAATTGGGTATCTTTCTGTATTTAATTTAGTGATTATGTAGACGTTCATAAAAGCTCAGATTAAAGTTGAGGGTTATTATATCAAAAACAGAGAAAATTGAAGAAAAATGTACTTTTTCAGTAAAATCTATCATTACCTGAACATAAACCAAGTGTCTCCATCCATTGTCATTGATCAAACTCCATGGATTTTACTGATGAATCAACATTGCAGAAGATGACTGTGTTTCCACAGTAACTACAGAGCCTTTGAACATCCAAATGGCTTATATCTGATGACCATGACAAGATGACAAATGGTATTGTACCTCAACTATTTCAATGTAGTGATAGGATTAGTGGATTGACAGGTATTAAACAGTTTAGGTCAGTAAATGATTTGCTTGCCAGTGGATGTTTGGGTCTTTATGGGTTAAACAACCATCTGTTTGATAGAGAGCATAAAGTTTGGACTGTGTTTACATGGAAATAGTCATGTGGTCTGATGGGTCTAGACTGACTGTGTTCCAGAGTGATGAATGAAGTGATTACCCATCATGCCTAGTGCCTAAAGTACAAACCTGAGGGAGCAGTGTTATGATCTGTGGTTGATACAGTTGCTCAGGTCTAGGTTCAGCAACGTTATGTGTCCAAAAAATGACAGAGATAGGTGTTGTGACATTGCATAAGTTTATCGAAACAATACCACAGCAAATGCGTGAT
The DNA here is from genome assembly GCF_902148855.1 of Sphaeramia orbicularis. NCBI lineage: Eukaryota > Metazoa > Chordata > Actinopteri > Kurtiformes > Apogonidae > Sphaeramia > Sphaeramia orbicularis. Next base: position 42,719,514 of record NC_043964.1, on the reverse strand, counting down.
GTAATTAACACTAAAGGCTAAATAATGGTAAAGTTTAATATTAGAGTGTAGGGCCGGGCTATGTAAAATTCCAGAATCTCCCTCCAGTTTAGAGTTTTGATGAATCTCAGTGGAAAGTGACATAAAAATCAAGTGTTTACCTATTTACTGTGTCTGATTCAGGTCCACATATGGCAGTGGCCTGGATCAGATATACAGATTAGAACTGAAAAGATCAGATTCTATGTATGTCCCAGATTTGGGCCTGTTTAGCCTGTAATGTGAACACACATTCAAAACACACAAGCAACAGGGTTAGTCTCGCTAAGAATATACACACTGTTCGGCATTTCCTTTTCAATATTATTGTTATAAATCTTTGAGGTTTAGACTGACAAATGTTATCAGATAAGAGTTAGCTGTTAGCTCCCCCAGACACACAGTTTCTCCTCCAAAATGTCAAATTGTCAAGTCATTGGTTGCATTTGACACCGGAAGTTTTACAGGAAATCACAGTAATTATGGTAACACATAACAAAAGTCAGACAAATAACAGGCAGTTGAGTGAAATCTGGCCTCTTTGTCCAAGACAATGGACTCAAGACCCAAGATAGATCTCAAGTACTACAACAATAACAATAACCTAGAAAGTATATATTTCTTTCTCATTCCAGTGATGAAATGGCATCCCTGGAGACGAGAGATGTAGCTGCAACAGAGCTAAAATAGTGCATTTAAATTCATTTCTTTATTGGAAATGAGATTGAAAACGGAAACAGATAATCTAAAAATGCTGAATATGAAATCTGATAATGCCCATGGCTGATAATCTTTCTATTCCTGAGGTACAGTATGTCAAACAGCGGTACAGTCAGAGACAGACGCTCCAATAAAAATCCCTCACAGGCTCATATTCGAGCTCGTGTCTTGCCATCAAGTGCTGAAATGGAATATTGAGCCGGACAGAAGAAGAAGAGGAGGTGAGAAACATTAGTCTAGACAAGACGCTGCAGTTCCGCGACATGTTATTGTGTGAGCATAAGTGAGCTGATCCACCTCCTGCCGACACAACATACAGTAGGGTGTTTATGTTGCTGGGTAAGACTCTGGGTTTATGAATGAGACATTTTTTGTGTGTGTATTTCATGTTTAATTGTATAGGAAAAAATGAGCTGTAGCTGACAGCTAGGCAAGGCAGAGCAGAACAGGCAGGGTGTTGAAATCTCTCTGGCTTCTTATGGCTCTCTCAGCGCTTCACTCAACATCAAACGCTAACCTGCTCCTCCCAGGGGATGCACATGGGTTGATCCGTTACCTTGTTTCTGCATTAATGAGATCAGGGCTATACCATTGAGGTGGCATGTGGAGAGCTACAATGCCAAACACTCCTGAAAATAATGAGTTTAATGTGCTGCAACTGTGAAGGTGAAAAAATGTCATTATCCCATGTGAATAGAGCATGTTTAAGAGGTTGCGATTCCAAACCTTGAAATAATGAGATATAAAACAAAGCTAAAATGCACGCTAATATTCCACTATCATTTACAATACAGCAATATTCTGAATTTGATACAGTCTGTGTTAATTCTAAGTGAAGAATCCTCTAATTAAAGCTGCAGGAGGTAGAGCCAAAAAGACACACCTTCCATCTGCAGCTCTCTCATCTCTGTCCAAATCAAGACAACAAATAAATATAGATGACACTGTGTCATTTCATGCTGCTGTGTAAAAAGTGAAGTCAAAACATTAGTGTTTGGTAAAGCAGTAGGGTGACCTCTGACCAGATGTTAGCTATGATTGGTAACGTAAATGAAAAAAAAAAAAAAAAAAATTCATTCAAATCTTCTGCTTCTCTCAAAACACCTGAAATTAACATAAGCTTCATATCATAGGGTAGATTTCCCTCTTTCTAAAGTCAAGTAGTCTTCCTAGACCACTTGGATTACAATATGCTGAAAGGTAATTATGGATTCTCTTGCCAAGTATTGCACACAGAAGCTTTGAGAAAAATATGGGTTATGTTGATATTAGTCACCTTAGTCACAAGTTTTTTCTTAAATTTGTCCTCAACAAATGATTCCAGGAAAGTTGGGTTTGTACCATGGTCTTAAAGCATTTTTTGTACAATTAGTGCATGCATTGAGTACGTATTAATTCACAAAAACACTGCACTTTTTAGAGCAAGGATGTTTTTCCCAAAGCATCAATCAATCATTTATGTGAACCAAACATCAAATGACAAACACAGTGATGGTCCCAGATTTATTGATTTCTAGCCACAGTTCAAACCTGGATCTCATGAATTGTCAGTTGTTCCTGATTAGCACAGGTTATGCTAAATGCTAAAGCTAAAAAGATAACCAGAGAGAATTTGTGAAGAGAAGTCAAGAAAAATAGAATCAGTGAAGTACCACACTCCAAATGATAGAAAAATCATCTGTTGTTCTGAAGTGGAGGTAGTGCTGCAGAAAGGGAACAGCAAAGAACTTGTCATATTTAGTAGCATCAGCAGTGGATGAAAAATGAAAAAACAAAAAAAAAGATGCATGGATGCTATTACTCATTCACTGAAAGCTGTAACTGGAAGAAGGGTGCACAAGTAAACAAAATGGTTTGATCTCAAATCTGAGGCCAAAAAAAAAAAATTTGCAATCTGCCAAAGACAAGAGAGAGGGAACGATGAAACGACGCCTGAAGATTACAAAATGCAAAAAAATTTGAGTTGTCTAAGCAGCTTGCCACCTGCTGTGTCCAAACACATCCAGCATCCTTTTAAGATGCCAATGGAGCGCTGGAGGGTGGACTGACTGACTGAGTGCATGCGGCTGATGGATGCCTGCGATAATCACGCCCTGTGCAAAAAGCCACAGGTGTACATGTGGTGGTACAGGGTTAGACCATCTGGTGGATCTGCAATGTGTGCTCAAAACTATTGCAAACCTCCATTATGACAGCTTTAGATAGCCTAAAGTGTTACAAGGAATATACCTACAGAAGTAAGTGTAGGTTGTATATATAATTCAGATTATTTTCACTAGACCTGGTATGGACCAAAAAATTCCCATACAGGTATTCTGGGTTTCTGTACTGCTTTTCTGCATCGCAAAACAGCTATAAAAGGTGGGTGGGGTTTTTTGCTGCAGTCTGCAACATACAGTCTCTTATTTATGATTAGGTGTGTGTTGTGCAAAAACCAAGTAGCCATCAAAGTGTTCAACCAAATGTGTTCCAATGTTCCAAATATTACAGGAACCACTACAGATTATATTAAACCAACCTCAGAACAATGGGATAGTATGTATGTTTATTATAACCTTATCTTCAGCTGATTGGCTTGGATTTTATTGGAAAATCCTTGTTTGTTAACCCTCGGCCGAAGTGTATCGTAATCGTTTTGGCGTCTGTCTTCCATCTGTCTGTCCATTCAACGACATAATCGCATTGTCTGAAGAATGCATTGAGATATCTGTGTCAAATTTATACTGTGGATGCATCTTGGCATGGAGCAGAAGCCTACTGAAAATGGGTGACCTTGACCTACTTTTTCAAGGTCAAATGGCCTTGTGCAGTTATAATATCTGAGTACTTACAAATATAAATATGTATATGGTAAGTTTTACACAAAGACAATCTAACCTAAATTATAGGGCAGTAACTTTCAACAGAATCTTACGCTGTATTTGGCTGAGGGGGATTAAAAGTGCGAAGCATGTTATGTTTTTTCATTATGCCAATAATCAACAACAAATCCCATTAGACTATATCTGCTCATAAATGCAGGAGGAGCTGTGGAGGTACCCATGTGAATCACTGCTACAATTTTTCGGACCTATCCAAAAATTAAAAACATTTTGGGAAGACATTTGTAAAAATCACACAACAAATGTTAGGGTTGCAATTCACACTGACATGTATAACACTTTATCTGGGTGACCTGCCAGATGAAATAACAGGAAATGATAGATAACTCTTGAAAATGTAGCAGCAAAATGATTACATACTGATCTACGGTGGAAACTGGTTTGAAGCAGTTGAAGATATTCATTACAGGGAAAAATGAACTTTTTGTTAAGAGTGGGAAATGTTTATATATTGAAAGCTGGACAAATTACAATAATATGATAATGAAATTATAATGTTTTTATGTGAACAAGCGGAACAATGGGTGTTTTATCACCCTAAGGTGTTGAAGTGAGGGTGACAGATTATCCGTCTATATGTCAGCCCTATGATGAACTGGCATCCGATGAAGACCTAAAACTGGGATATTTTGTGCATGTAAACATAGTCAGTTATGTTGTACTTTCTCTAATTTTCATCTTCAACTTTCTATCTATTCTGGCCTGTTTCCTCTCTCATCCATCTCGATCCATCTCTTCCCTCAGTCTGCCATCCCATTTGTACCAGTGGAATTACTGCCGGGACACAGATATAATTGAATTTCCAGACTCGTGCACTTCTGCCCCCCTTTATCCTCGTCCTCTATACAGCGTCCCACAACCCTAACCCCCTCCCAACACACATTTATTTCTACTGGCTTCCTCTCTCTATCTCTCTCTCTTCTTAAGAGCAGTATTAATGTACTGTCCGTCGCATTCATTCAGAGAGCCAGAGGTTTGCAGAATTTTCATTAGCCTCCAAGGAAAATTCATGCTAAAAGAAGAGCAACACAGACTCAGAGGCAATGAAGGAGGGTGAGCGATATGAGAGGAAGAGGAGGGAAAAAAACGTTTTTGGGCGTGGGGTTGAATGATAAGAAACCTTCAGTAAAATAAAGTGCTGCAAAACACCTCTCTTCATTCACAGCAACAATAATTAGTGTTTGGCCACATTATCACCTCTGTTGGCACAAGGTGATCGATTAGTGAGTATTAAAATTCCCAGAGGGGGTAGCAGGGCCAGCGAGTCAGTCGGCCAGACATAGGAAGCAAGCCAGCAAGGCTTTGAATGAGCTCCTGAGCCGGTCGCTGTCTTCTCCACGGATCCATAGCTGACGTCAGTGCTGGCTACTGTACACAGAGACACTACTCCACACACAATACAATACAGCAGCATGAATGGCCGGTGGAGATGGAGAGAGATGGAGCGATACAGTGAGAGATAGGAAAAAAAAACAGATAAAACTGTAGAGGAGGGAACCGATAAGAGAGAAAAGAGAAAGAGAAAGGAGGCGAAAAACAAAGAGGAACTGAAGGGAGGGAAAGGAGTTAAACAAGCCAGAATAACAGATAGAGATGTACAGAAAAGCAGCAGGGATGTAGCTGAGATTTGAAGGCTCCAGAGGGACACAGGCAGAGGACAATGTGGTGACAATGGGATGAATGGAGAGGAAGAGGGCAGGCTGGCAGACGGCTGTGATCCTGGATGGAGCGAGTGAGCAGCGAAAGGGGCAAGAAGCCAGGAGTCAGTGGAGGAGCAGGCGAACAGAGGTGTGTGTATGTGTGTGTATTTGTTTGTGTGTGTGTGTGTGTGTGTGTGTGTGTGTGCGCGCGTGTGTGTCAGGCAGTCAGCCAGCCATTTAGGCAGGAGGAGGCTAAGCCCAAGTTGTTCATCCACAGAGGCCTGGTGCTGTCACAAAGAGGAAGACGGAGGCAGGACGTGTGTGTGTATTCATCTATGTGAAGCACTTCTGTATTTCTGTATCAGTATGTGAGATCTCATGTGCATCTGTACAGTACTTAGTGTATTAATGCACATACAGTATGTGTTTTGCCTGTTTGTATTTGTGTAGGCCCAGTCTCGGTAGAGCTCCCCATTGTGTGTGTGTGTGTGTGTGTGTGTGTGTGTGTGTGTGTTCAGTGGTTGACAGGCCTTGGTCTGCCAGAGTTGCCTGCTCCGCCCCAGAGCCTCCAAATGAGTGCACTCACACACTCCTGGAGCAGTTATTTGACTTGGAGGGGAGAGAGAGTCAATAACTCAGGTATTTCAATTACACACACAGGGGCACATCAGTGACTGCAAAAGAAATAGACCCACTTACAATCTGGAACTACTCCGGAATATGCACACACATTCACAAACACACATGCACACAGGCAAATCTGATCAGTTCACACACAATCACAAACCCACACTCGTACGGGGCGATATGAAAAGATAAAACATTTTTTCTTGTTATCAATGATTCACAATATTTTTTTTCTGTCTACATGAACTCAAGACATAACATGGTTCAAAAATAGATCTCTTCATCTAAACTATGTTATATGTGCAATATGATCAAACAGTAATAACAAAAAAGGAGTGCTTCAAAGTGTGTCAATGCACATCGTCTGTTAAATAATAAAAGCTTAGAGGCTTCGGTTTCAGATACTGGAATAGGTTTGTTGTGCTGCTACTTTTATTTCTACTAGAACTTTACATGCACAGCACATCTCCCAAAACTGAACATATCATAATGTGTAGCAGTTGTCTTACATTCTTTAGCTTTTGTTGTAATAACCACTTCAAAAATAAAGGATGGCAGATCGTCTGACACATTAAATGAAATCAGCGTCTGTGCAACAATGTTTGTTTCAGCTTCATTTCTATAAGTGCCTTTTGGAAGCCACACAGGACAATAATGTAAACTCAGAGTCTTTATCCCTTTCTGATCTGGAGGTAAGACAGTGAAACATTCAATATTGTTTCTGAATATTACTGAAATTCACTTATATTGCAAAAGTTCAGCAAGAGACACTGCACGAAGAAACACTGAGGTAATCAAGCTCCTGGTTAATGTTAACAAAAATGTAACTTAATTCAATGTAAAGTCCAACCCCAACACACACACACACAGGACACATGTGACTAAAACTGACATGTTTACACTGTGGTAACAGATACACAAACAAGCAAATATACACACACAAAAGGCAGGCAGACAGATGAGTTACACACCAGACTCACATAAGTATATATGCACATTTATGCTTCAGTTTGCTGCATGATGTACGTGAAAAGGGTTTTACATCATCCATTAACTGCATCCAGTCTATGCAGAAATATGATTTTCATCTTTGCAAATTTTGAGGTTTCCATCAAGCTTTTGTGAGTTTACTGTATATACAGGTGGACACAGTGACAGCTCCTCAAAAGTGAGGCTGAAACATCTTGATCTCGCCCTGTACCTGATTCCATTCTCAAAAATTTTCCACAGGACTTCAAAGAAACACAAAATTCAAAGTGCAACTGCAGTTAACTTTCCAGAGGTGATTCTACAGTTTATTTATATATTGAAACAAAGCAAAGTTCCCAAAGTGCTGTACAAAGATATAGGTAAAAATACAAGATATGACATTGTGATCTTCATGGGACTGATTTGTGATCTTTCTGACCAGTTTGTTCAAATTTAATCTTATAAACATGGGTTAAAGACAACTTAAATTCATGGTCAATTGTGATCCAGAAATCTATCAGACTGAACAGTAAGTGGACGGACATCACATCCTTGTATTTCTACTGTGGAGATTCTAATCTGAACTGTGTCACACATGAAATATGGCAGCTCCAGTGGCCATTAGATTCTGGCCTGATCTTGACACAGCAGGAAGAAGAAACATTACGGTTAAAATTAAGTCACTTTATCATCCACTTTATTATTCCGTCTCTGCATTTTACATCCTAATACACACAGCACCTCACATTAGCATTAGTGATTAGCATTAGCACTTAGAATATTAGAAGCAGTGGGCTGCCATTGAGGGTACTCTGACCAACTCCAGATCTTCATCAATACCTTTCTTAAGGGCACTGACAGGAAAATTAACCTACATAATATGCAGGTCCACCTGTTTTGGATGGCAATAGAAACCAGAGGACCTAGAGGAAACCCACACAGCCCGGAGAGAATGAGTAAACTCTGAATTTTATATATTTCTTATATATATATATATATATATATATATATATATATATATATATATATATATATATATATATATATATATATATAAAAGAAATATATATACATATATATATTATTTTTTTAATAATATATATATATATTTCTTATATATATTTTATTTATTTATTTATTTATTTATTTATTTATTTATTTTTTCTTATATATACAGGGTGGGGAAGCAAAATTTACAATGAACATTTAGTTGTTTTTTCTCAGCAGGCACTCCGTCACTTGTTTTGAAACCAAACATATATTGATGTCACAATCATACCTAACACTATTATCCATACCTTTTCAGAAACTTTTGCCCATATGAGTAATCAGGAAAGCAAACATCAAAGAATGTGTGATTTGCTGAATGCACTCGTCACACCAAAGGAGATTTCAAAAATAGTTGGAGTGTCCATAAAGACTGTTTATAATGGAAAGAAGAGAATGACTATGAGCAAAACTATTACGAGAAAGTCTGGAAGATACTATTAAAGAAGAATGGGAGAAGTTGTCACCCGAATATTTGAGGAACACTTGCGCAACTTTCAGGAAGCGTGTGAAGGCAGTTACTGAGAAAGAAGGAGGACACATAGAATAAAAACATTTTCTATTATGTAAATTTTCTTGTGGCAAATAAATTCTCATGACTTTCAATAAACTAATTAGTCATACACTGTCTTTCAATCCCTGCCTCAAAATATTGTAAATTTTGCTTCCCCACCCTGTATATAAAATGTATGTATAAACAATATTGTTAGAATTGTATTTATACTAATAGTTTATTGCTAGAATTAGAGCCTGTGCTGACACAATTAGGTGTTACTCATTAACATATAATCCGGTGAATTACATGGAAGACTAACCTGAGTTGAGTAGATTTGTGTCAGGGTTTATTTTATGATAACAGCATGTCTCAGAGTAGATTATACCTCACATCTCATCTGATCTGGAACAGGTTTATTATTAGACCATAAAAAGTATAAGGTTGTGATTTACTTAGCAACAATACTGGTTTAAAATTATACAACGTATCCATGAAGATATATTTCTTTGTGAGGAGAGAGTGATGTGGCAAAGACAGAGCTTGAGATAGAAAAAAAAAAAAAGTAGAGAGAGGCTGAGAGAGATGATGGTGTCTGTTGCTGGGAGGTTTTTGGCAATGCATATTTCTATCCTGCCTATAAAGGCTCCTTTGAACTTGAGTGTGGTGGAGGTGGTGGTGGTGGTGGGGTGTTGCTATTGACTGCTGTTGCGCTGCCTGATGGAAAGAGAAGCGAGAAAAAGAGAGTGGGAGAGAGCGAGACATAGGGAACGAGGATGGAGAGATGGAAAAAAGACAGAAAGAGAGCGAGCTGGAGTGGGAGGTGAGGCAGGGTGGAAAGGGGGAACAGCTGGCCTCCGCTTCAGTATAGTGAAGTTAAAAGACAGTGGGCAGGAGATGGAAACTCAGCCACTGCTGCTCGCTCGCTCTCTCTCTCTCTCTCTGTGTCTCTCTCACACACATACTCAGTAGAAATGGATGCACACACACACGCACTCATTTCTGATAAAATGCCTCTGAGCGCAAGCCGCCGTCACCACGTGCGCTGAAATTATGTATTGATGACGAGCTCCCTCTTCATCCCTCTCTGTCCCCTTTTGGCTCGCTCCCATACACACTCATTATCTGTACCTCAATTAAACCTCCACTCACTCTCCCTCTCCCTTCTCGTGCCTCATCATCACATTTCTTATCATGGAAGCCTACTTATCTTTAATCAAACACATACAAGCTTAATTACCCTGCACATTTGTCAGGCCATCATCTAATTAACAGTGACCTTATTTTAAGCACTGTTTGAACCTTAATTTTTAATTTAAAAAAAGAAAAGTGCAAGTCTTCATTAAAATATTTGACTAATTTTGGTGTGGCATAGTTTTGATTGTGATGTGACTTCTCTGTAACAGCCACCGTGGTCTTCTAGCGAACTACAGAATGAAAACAGATACCAGAGGCAACAGATTAAACTGGGCGACGTGTGAGACGGTGTTTCGCTTCTTGATGCAATCAGACAAGTCAGAGTCTGAATGGAAGTTAACACCATTTAACAACCAGACACATAAACACAAGCGCAGACACACAAATGCACAGATCGTTTCTCTCTGGCCCATTTCTGCTCTAAGTTTAGCAGACGACCCACCGAGGGGCCTCTGCAGTCTGATGCTTTTCCTGCTGCTGCTCTTGTTTGTCCCTTGGTCCTTGTAGAATGGTAATAGTTCTTTCTCTGTGTGTGTACGTCTCATAGAGTTAAGCTGAAAAGACTAAACAGCAGCTGGAGGAAAGGGTGAGACTACACAACACAGTGTCTGGACACAGCTTCACTTTTAGAACTCTGAAAGTACAGGCAACATGGACGCATTTTAAGGTGGGAGTTACATTTGTAGAATATATACTATTTTTGCAGGACAGTATAGAAAAGCAATAACAGATAGAAGAGAACCTCAACCTTGAACCATTTTACACTGACTGTTCAATTTTGAGCTCAAAACTGATCCAAACTTGTGATGCTGAGAGTATACATGAAGGGTTTTATTTTAAAAGTCTACTTACTTGTAACTTTCAGTTTCTAATTTTGTGTATTTCCCAGTTTGACAGACCTCAGGGCATCCTAATTTCCATAAAATATGTGTGAATGTGCAAACACACACAGATATGGTCAGCTTGAAGCCCAACAAATCAAGGATGGATTCACAGTTCTTCAAGTGTTTCTTAAAATAACTCAGACTCGGTTTGTGTGCACAAAATATTCTGGTTTGTGGCCTAATTCTGAAAACGGCGTCATTGCTAATATAATCAGCTGTTTACATGCTGGATGAAATTAATATTCCTGTAGTATTCCTGTTTACATGGGGGATGTGTATGTGTATATATTCATGTCCTCTGTCATAATGTATGCTTCTCCTTCCAAACACGCGCATCTTTACAAGAGAGGGTCCTTGTCTCTACTCCAGCTGATTGTAAACACTGGCCATATGTCACAGCCTGTGGAAAAAGCCACAAATATTCCTAATACACTGTATACATGTCCAAAACTCTCATAAAACTGGAATAACAGAATGAAGAAAAGGCCTAATTTTGAATATTCAAACACAATATTCTGTTTACAGAATGCCTGTCAATTCAGAATATTGTCGAATTTAGAATAATAGTGGGATATTAATATGAATGGAAATATTGAGTATGAGACAGTAAAAAAATATGTTTCTCAAACACGTAAACTCATAAAAAGAGCTCCAAAAATGATGCAATTAATCCATCATGAATTTAGGATGAAATGAAAAATTAAGTGAAAACGTGAATTAAATTGAAATAATTTTGAGAATCAGTCAGTTATTTCAATGTGTTTGTTTGAAAAATGTAAAGGTCTCATTTCTCTTTACAGTTGAATATACAATGAATAAAGGCAATATTTTTGTTGTTGCTGTGTTGGAATTTAACCTGTTAAACCCTGAGCCATTTGTTCCTAGTTGGAATCATTTCAATGTAACACAAAACAAAGGTGTAGCTGATGGCTGAAGTAGAATTTACATAAAACCAAGTTATGATCAGAAAATAACAAAGGTAAGATCAAATTAGCAATCATCACTTTACAATGCAACCTTTATTTTTGCTCTTCTCTGGTTTTACTTGTAGAGAAATAATACATTCTTCTGCTTACGTGGATGTACTATATCATGTGTATACTGATATAAGTGTCATATGGCATTACCATGGCAATCCAGATGGAGCAGCGGCAGGGGCAGCTGGATGTAAGAGGCTATGAGGAAAGTTACAGTTTTGTGACAAGTGAATCATAAATCCAGACAATAATCTCAATAGTAGTCTTAGTACTAATGCCATGAAAAGAGTTTGTCAGAAAGATGCGAGAGAGTCATGAGCTCTTCAAACTTACACTGAATTCACACTAAAGCCTAAAAAGTTATATAAGTTAGTTGTAACAGACTTTTGGTTTGGGTTTCTTCGGTTGAATATAGTGTGAATATAACTATAATGTTTTGGTTAACGTCTGAATGATTATGATCTTTCCTTGTGTAGCAAAAATGTGAAAGAGTTAGAGAGAAACTCTTCGTGAGAATTCCTCAATAAAAAAGGGGAGGATAAGCCACAGGGTTGGGGCTAGAAGTGGAGACGGTGAAGATGCTGAGGTTTAGAAGGACCACATAGTGTCCCAGGGCAGCTGTAAAGTGGTTTAGGGAGTCAGGGAGGTGAGCACACTTCTGTTGTCCGACATCTTTCTTCTCGTTCCCTGCTCCGAGTAGAAGGGAGGAAGGGAAAGGTGATGCCGGGGTGGGGGTGATGGTGGTGGGGAGGGATGAGAGGGGGCAGTGAGGTCCAGATGAGGGATGTTATTAATCCATTTATTCCCCCTCCACTCTCTCCGTCTGTCCTCTGCTATCTCTTCAGCTCCTGTCATATCTGTGGATTTCAATCTCCTGCTCTGACTCACCCTTAGCTCTCATCTCTCCTCCTCTTATACCCTTCAGAATTCTCCCCTCCCTCCTCTTTCCACTCCTCCCTAACTTCTTCCCTCCTTCTCATCCAAGCCTCCCCTGCTAAGGCTCTGTCTGGTTTTCATCCCCTTCCTTCCTCCCTCTCTTCATTCATCTTCTATCCCAGGGTGCACCTGTGCTGCGCTGTCAGTTGTAGGCCCGGAGCCATCGTCATGCTGGGGCTGTTTCTCGCCTCTTCACGCTACCAGAACTGAACTCCGTCTCCCTCGTACACACACTTAAACGTACGCATCCTGGCTTTTGTCGCCTCTCTCCCAAAAATGTTACACTTTACAGATTGCGATGCACTATGGCGCCAAAATGAGGGCCAAGGTCACTGTTTATCCTTAAAAATCTTCCACCTGGAGAAAAGAGTGACACCGCTAGTCATCTGAGAGAAGAGACGGAGCGATGGGGTGAGGAGGAGGATGAGAGGCGAACAGAGAGCAAAGGGAAACAGAGTGAGAGTACGGTTGATATGTGCTTCTGTGTTCTTTTCCTGGCAACCCGATAAAGGCTCGCTCTCAGTCACTGTCAGCGGTGAGACCACCCTCTCTATCTCAGTCCTTCTCGCCTCTCTGGTTGCGTCCCTCCCAAAGCAAAAGACTCCCCTCTCTATCTGCCCTCCTCTTTTATCACTGCCGCTCTCGCCCAGCCCCTGTATTTTACATTTACATTTCAGGCATTTAGACAGCGCTCTCATGCACACAGACTTAATGAGTGCGACTGAAGAAATAAGCCTCGAGTCTGCGTTCTCCGACACCTCAAGAAACAGGAGGTGCAGAGGTCGACGCCACAGCTGCTTGGTGACAGATGTAACAAATGTTCTGCATTGGGGGAGTGATATGGAAAAGAAATTAGAGCCTCACACCTCATGTGCCAAAGAAAAAAATAAAGGTTTATGGGCTCCGTCTACATTTCCCCACAGACCACCCTGGATCTCTCTCTAACACCCTATCTTTTACTAGTCAGGCTCCCCCACTGAGGACTCCTTTCATTCACTGTGATGAAAATTCAAATTCAAATCTGTTTTATTGGCATGACGATGGCAGGGGGTTGTCTCCAGAACACAACACGTTAGAAGACGGCTAAGACAATAAGCCAATCTGTATGCTCCTCTTCTCCTCAGTCGTTCCAGCGTTGCCCCCCACCCACACTTCCACCTGGCTCCCTGACTAACTAACCCTGTTCTTCCACAGTACAGCCATGCACAAGCACTTAAAACCCTGGCTTCTTCTACACACACACCCTCCCTTCTTTTCACAGTCTCTTACGATGTTAACATGTAGAGACACTCCCTCATGTCACCATCAGATCCTGTCTCGGTGTGCTCTTGTGGTTACCTGTATTTGTGGGTGTGTGTGTGTGTGTGTGTGTGTGTGTGTTTGTGTGTGTGTGTGTGTGCATGTGTGTGTGTACCTGTGTGCATGTGCGTGTGTGTCCTCATTAAAAGAAAGTGGAGTCAGTGAAGCTTTAAAACACAGAGGGGAGCAGACAGACAGACTTGGATGTACCAGAGATGAGAGAGGATGTTATGCTTTCGGAAAGACAGTGTCAAAACCTACCTCTGGACTTAGGAATACTTCAGACTGTCTAAATCCTAATCCCAGGCTTCACTCTCTCCCTCTGTTTCCCATCATTCTGTCTCTTTATTTCATAATTACAATGTGACTACTGTACTTTACACACTTTTCCTACTTTTTAATCATGTGACTACATTGAACCCTGGAGGAAAAAAACACCAATTCCACATGAGAGTAAACACTAGACACTGAATTTAACATCAGTTTCAAGCCACGAATACTTAGATTACTTCTCAAAAGAATTAAAACAAACGTGATAAACTTTGGACGTGTGCTTTCAGTGAAAAGTATTCTAATTACTTTTTGACGCCGAATAATCAGTAAGTCAATTAGTCATGACATTTAAAAAAAAACTGACCAAATAAGAATGAGCAATCCATAAGCATACCATTTAATTTTAACACCTTATTAAAACCTTTTAATACCCTAATATATGTAGCATTTGGGCACAAACATTGCCATTAACATTAGTTTCTCGTCTCAATGAAGTAAAGCAAAAAATTCCTCCCATCTCCGTCCACATAAAAATAGGACCAGTGCCCCTGTATCTCACTGGCATGTTCTATCAAACATCAATAACAACTTGAATTTGTGAGGTTGCCAGGGTCTGCCGCTATGTTAGAGTTCTGTGGTCTTGATGCAGGAGGTCAATCTCCCAGTAGAAGTGGGTGTTAGTTTGACTGAAGGATAACTCAACTAATTAAATGAAAGTCCATATATAACTTTCTATCGGTGCTCAATAGTAACTATATTGATATCACTTACCATTTCCATGTTATAAGCCATCAAAATATGGACCATTATAAGTAAAGGCACATTTTTAATATTTCAAAAATCCACCAAAAATTCAAAAATTGAAATTTCTCAAAACTGTCAACAAGTTTTGTAGACATTATCCCATGGAAGCTACATAAAAAAATTGAAATGAATCTGATCAGTAGTTTTGTCAGAGAAGATGCTTGAAGAAATTGCTAATGAAGACGACGACAATGAAGATGATGGCAGACATAACGCTTTCACAGTAGCTCATGGCCTAACGGCTGGTGAGCTAAAAATTAGTTGTCTCATACTTACAAATGTCGACTCTGTTTACAATTATTGACCCATTGATGTTTCATGCACATCCCTACTTGTCAATCACATACGTATATAAATCACTAAGACCCTGCCAGAGCTGCATTGTATGGATGTTTATACAGAGCTGGTTATACTTATGGAGACCCATCCCTCTAACATTTATGCAGGATGAAAGTGGGCCAAGTACAGACAGTATACATAACCCTGATTCCAAAAATGTTGTAAAATGTGACTAAAAACAGAATGCAATGAGCAGCAAATCTCATAAACCCATATTATGTTCATAATAAAAGAGAAAACAAATCCAATGATTAAAGTGAGAAAATGTACTGTTCAAAGTTACAGTTTTGGAAGGTGAACGACAAATAATCCTTTTCTGTCAGAGTAGAGGCTGGTTACCTAAAGTTAGCTAATAATTTGATCTCATGGCTCCTTCATTTCAGGATATTGAGGTAGTAATTACAGATGAAGTACTCTGGTTGTCACATGTCACAGTGTCAGCGATAAGGAAATTGAAAAATGTTAAGGTCCTCATTTTAACATACTACCTGTGGAGATCAATATACCCTCACTGTAAAAAAAAAAAAAAAAAAAAGATAATTCATGCATAAGTGACAAGTAAGACCGGCCACTGACGTAAAAATTGACCTTTCATGTAATTGGTCCAGTGTTTTGTCAAATGCTTAAAAACCATCTCACTTCTGTACTTGGCAGACGGCAGCAAGCAGACTCTCGAAGCGCGGTCTGTTGTCTCAATATTCTTTGCGTATATAAAAAATGTAGATGCTTCAACCCCAATTCAGTGATTTTGGAGTTTTCATCCAAACTGTGTCCAGGGTGCTAGAAATCTTCCATGACATAATGTCGACAGTATCTACAGTTTAGATGAGTCTCGATGGTTTGATGGTGCGATTTGTATTCACTTGTGTGATAGCCTTAAGAGAAGGATAAATAAATGAATAGATTTTAATTATATCTTGCTTTCCAACCCAGGTTCAATTTCTGGTCATTTACTGCATCTGATTCAACAACATGAGTTATTCAGCCAAATAAACCTGGTAAAATAACTGATTTTATTTTATTTTTTAACCCTTTCATGCATACTGGTCACTACAGTGGACAGCTACTCTATAGCTGTTCTCTTGTATATTCATGGATTTTGTTGTTCTTTTTTTTTTTTTTTTTTTACACATATCTTTATTAAAGTTTTAAGACACTACATATCTTTTCTGACATGAATTGGTAACATTATGTAGATCTCTCCTGAGCATAAAACCCCAGAATCACAAGCCCTCCCAATAGTTTTCACACAATTTATCACTAAATTCATGTTTCTGTGCATCAAAAATTAAACATGTGGTGTTCAGCTGAGTGGACATTTTTGCAACTTAATGAAAAATAGGTTCATAAGAATTTTTTTTTCCATTATTATTATTTCTTATGTATTTTTGAATTTTTTAAAATTATTTTTATTATTATTATTTATTTATTTATTTATTTTTCAGAAGAAATTTTTCAGTCGCATTGTTTTTTTCATGCCTAAAGAGGAATAAAAACTCTCAGGAAAAATTTTTGATTAAGGTTCTTATAATTTGTGCATGAAAGGGTTAACCAAATTATATTGTAACTTTAGCTTTGGTTCAAGAGTGTCTTGGAAGTATTTGAGATTGACTTTATAATTTAAAAAAAAAAAGGAAGAATGTATTGCTCTGCCTAGGGCTGTGCAATTAATCGAAATTCAATTACGATTTCGATTATTACATGCAACAATTACAAAAATTATGTAATCGAGAAAAAACGATTATCAATTTTGAGTTGTTTTAATTCACGCGCACGCAAGCTACCATGAGCTGCTCTGCCCCGCCCCCCTCTAAGCTACAGCTGCCTGCTAGCCGGCAGGTCCGCCCCAAGAGGAAAGTTGTACCTAGCGGTCTGGAAAAACGGCAGGAGAATCACAGCAGAAGTGCTTGGTAAACAAAAAAGGCAAGTCAAATTCAACTGTATGGAATCACTTTGGGTTTGAGGAAGAAGACGAAGAGCAAAAACACATCACGTGCAAAAAGTGTTTCGTAGTTGTGTCCGCACCGACCGGTAACACAACAAACCTTTTTAACCATCTAAAGTTTAACCACCGCCACCTTTATCATATTCTTTATCTTATGAAAAACTAAAACGCATAAAAACAACGTCGTCCACAATGCAATCTTCAGTCTCCGAATCTCTTTACACTGCAACTCCCGTATTAACCTAACCCTAACCCATATAACCCTAACGTACATATTCTATAGGGTGTCCCATTAGTCTCCATACATAGGAAAAATAAACGTTTCTTGACATAAACCATTTTTATTTATATAATATGCTCTATATGACTGCCATTTTGTCGGGAACACATTTCAATGCGTGTCCTCCACTGCTGAAGAACTATAAAGAAGAAATATAAAGAAATACATGTTAGAACCATATGTGTTATGTCTCCTATGTATGGAGACTTATAGGACACCCTGTAGATGGCTGATGTATACAGAAGGCCTTAACTGAAACCTCACAGCACGCCACTGAATTTACTATGTTTCATACTACATTGAACATACTTGAATTTATAATTTGCACTTTACGTGAGTTTTTTTTTTTTTTTTTATTGCTACAGTTCTATGGCAAGTCTATAGCAGTTTAATTACAGTGCACTATTTGTTTACAAAAGGAAACATACTTGAATTTACAGTACACTTATTTGATTTCAAAGATTTTTTTGTTTCGTACAAAAGTGAAAATACTTTGTTTTAGTGGTTAAAAGCTTTATTTATGTTTAAAGAGTATATTTTACATTGTTTTGCAAGAAAAAAATAAACAACTTTAAGGTTAACAAATAATCATTTTTAATAATCGTGATTTCAATTATTGCTAAAATAATCGTGATTTTTTTTTTTTCTATAATCGAGCAGCCCTAGCTCTGCCTGTATTTTGATGGAATGGGTTTTGTCACCTGTATCAGTCCCAGTGGTCATTCTGTGGTCACTCCTCTTTCACAGTGTTTGGTCCATTTTAATGTTTTTTTAGCAACTTTGTAAAGTAGCTCAGATTAATACTTCATAATCCTTTCACTGCAGACAACGCCTAAAATACAGAACACTTTTTTTGCATGCTCTTTGCTGCCCCTTAAAAAAAGATGAAATAACTTTACTTTCTTCTTTTCACATTTACCACTCTTGCTTCCTCATTTCTTCGCTCTCTCCGTTTCCACCACTCACACATTAAGACACACGTGGCCCATCTTCGCCCTCCCTCTGCGCGCTTCCGTGACAGGCGTCCTCTGTGGCTGCCAAAGCTTTTTAACCACAACAATATCTAAATGGCACACAATGGCCCATTACAGTCATCAAGCCGTTAAACCGGCAACCGGCAACCTTCAGCTTGGCAATTAGGAATATTTCATTCACCCTCCCACCCCATGCACACAAACACACACACACACACACAAACACACACACACACACACACACACAAACACTATCACACTACCTATCCATTATTCGCTTCCTGTCTCTCTCCCTCTTTCATCTCTCCTCTCCTTCTGTTTCATCGTCCTCTCATCCTCTTTTTACATGTGCACTCCCTCACTCATGTGCATTAATTCACACCAATCCACTCTCTTTCTGCGCTGCTCTGGCTCTGCTGCCTCTCTCCCTGTCATTGCACAATACCAGCCCACAATCAGTGTCACGATCGATTAACAGATTTCACACCGCTGGACACGGCATTTACAAAGAACCAGATGAGATGAAAAGGAGAAACAGGCCCAGATAATGAGAAGAACGAAGAGAAAAGGCTTCGGCACGATGCTGTCGTGTTATGTGTCGACAGTAAGTGGATACAACGAATCAAACCTACACAGGTATAGGAATCTAAGTGAAGAGAGGGTTTGGCAGAAAAAAAAAAAAGAGGCTGCTTTGTAATGTTGTGCTGCTGATCCTGCACGGAAACAATTTTGGCAACAGCACTTGTGTGTCACGGCGGTAAAGCTCACCTCTGAACCTTTTAACTGACCGTGAAAAGAAGGGGGGGGGGGGGGGACGGACGGCAGCAGGGCAGAACAGACGGCTTAGTTGATATTCATTTCAATAAAAACATATTTTGATTCATGGGCTGAGTGAGTTGAAGATATATATACGATATGGACAAAAGCATTTAGTCACATTGATTTCATTGCTAACAGGGAGGGTTAGGCTGCAAAATGAGGATGATAAACATCATGATAGAATTTTATATTGAGATAAATACCATTACAATAAACTTTAGGATTCATTTTAATTCTGTTTTTTCATACATTCTTTCATTGTCTGTAATTTTCTCTTTAATCCTCAGGGGTGGGGGTGCTGGAGCCTATCCCAGGTACCATCCAGAGAGCCTACACAGACATGGAAAGAACATGCAAACACAAAGAAAGACCCCTGTTCATCCTTATAATTACCTCCGCTGAGGAGGTTATGTTTTTGCCAGGGTTTGTTTGTCTGTTTGTTTGTTTGTCTGTCCGTTAGTGTGCAACATAACTCAAAAAGTTATGGACAGATTTTGATGAAATTTTCAGGGTTTGTTGGAAATGGGATAAGGAAGAAATGATTAACTTTTGGGGGTGATCCGGAAGAAATCCTGGATTCTGGATCACTTTGAAATTTTCATTAACATTGTGGTAAATGGGGCCAAAATTTTCGTTTCCCAATATCTCGCTTAATTATTGACCAAAACTCATGAAATTTAACTCAGGAATTGACAATGGGGTCCTCTATCACATTTCAAAGGCTGATCCAGATCTGATCCAGAAGGCGGATTTTATTTTAAAAAATAAATGTAGGATTTGTATCACCGATTATGTGGGGAATTTTTGCGCTTGGCGGAGGTCTGCGCTCTCCGAGTGCTTTTCTAGTTGTTTAATATGTTCTAGCTGTTGATTTCTGAAAAATATCTGAAATACAACTGTCATTCAGGCAGAAAAATCAGCCTTAAAACTTAAGAGAGATTGATTTGACATCTATCTCGATATTTATGATATGAACAACAGTAATATGGATATATTTATTATGATAATATTTCAAATTGACATGAATGAGAAGCCCTTCAAACTGTGCGATGTGTCCCAATGTTTCTGTTCAAATATGAGCCGCTGGTGATCGTTTGTAGCTTTTACAAACACAATATGGAAACTTCACTCCTCACTGAAAGGAGAATACATCCTGTGTGAAGCAAATTAACAATAGTTGCATTTTACCTTCAAGTCACTCAGCTTTTATGTGGAAAAAATGTTTCACGCATACATTTTTTATAAATATGTCTGTAGGAGACATGGGGGCTATATATTATTTCTACTCTCAAATGTCAAAATCAGACATAAAATTATCATTAGAATAAAGAGGTCTGAAGTTCTGCCAATGTATTGGATTGTATAGATATGAACTAAATCTATTCACAATGATAGTCTGGATTTATGTGACCACTAGAGGGAGTAGTGAGTCACTCTGCCAGTCTCCACTGGTGAGGAACTTTGACGAAAGTGTCAGGAAGTGACCAGATGGAACAGGAACCCGTAAGAAACAACATTTAGAGTCAAAGAAGGTGGCAAAGTGATAGAAGTTAGAAACACTGTTGTTGTTTTCGCCACTGGACACAGTTCTAAATGAAAAGAATAGGGTTTGATACTGAAGTCATAGAATTTCTTTTACACCTTTGATTATGAGGCTTATGAAGGTATAAGATTATTATGTGATGTTATTGTCTTTGCTAAGATGTCGTTTGTTGATCCACAGTTCAGACTAAACTGTGACAGTTCTGACTTCATTTGGACGATTCTAAACAGGTCTTTAGTGATGTTATTGATGACACAAACATACAGAAAATTGAGATGATTTGTGGGTTTACTGTGGCTATTTTCAGTCGAAAAACAGAGCTAAGCTAACAGAGCTATAATGTAAACTATCAGCTGACACAGCACATGAAGACAATGTTATTTTGACTGACTGCCAAAATAAGTGACAATGAGTTATTGCTTGAAGAAGAAAAGTTGAATATTCCATAATAAAGATGTGAGTGACACGGTCCTTGGATACATGGTGTTGATTTGTTGATGGTCTTGGTAGCACTAAGTGTTTTCTTGTATTTGACTTCCTCTGCTGTTGAGAGTTTGGAATATCAGTACTACATATAACGCCTTTAAATGTAACTAAGTAAATTTAAAAAAATCTAAATAAGCAGTTCTTTCCTTAAAAGAGTTTATTGGCTGAAATCCAATACATCCAATAGTGTGGTCTGATCACAGTCAAACACACTTCTGTTGATCCTTTTAAGCCTGAAACTGTAAAGACAATGCTAAAAAGTAGCACTTTTTATTTTCTTTACAGCAATCCAACTCGATAAAATAAATATTCAGCATGACTTGTCTTGAGTCTTTTTGGTTCTGGTTTGGTGTAAAAATCAAGCAATGTGGAGTTCACTGCCCAAAAATATATTTCAAAAGATTTGGAAATGTGCAGTGGAATGTGGTAGGTACTAAAAGACCTGATGGAGTCTGAATCTACACCTACAAGATAAAGCACCGGGGATGAGGAAGGTTCTGGGCGTTGCATCAAACATTTTGATGAGCAGTGTTTTGATCATCCTGAAGGACGCTGGGTAAAAATAACCGGTCCAAGCACCTCCAATTCACAGCTGGCTTTAGAGTGAATGGCAGCTGGCATTAAACCCTTTACTGGACGATTAACCCTTTGGCTGTGATTTCATACGCATAAACACCTCTGATGTATGGCTTTCTACATTCATAAGCACTGGTTATGATTTCACACCTATTGAGCCTGCTCCCATCCCCCTCCTCTGCTCCTCACTCTCTCATCTCTGCCTGACAGTTGGTTGCAACAGCAGCCACAGAATACACACTGTGGAGGTGCAAGATATTCTTCCTCTCCCTCGCTGTGACTCC